>NW_004567107.1:17515987-17522655 GCF_000260355.1 Condylura cristata
AAAATAATTTTAAAAGTAGATTCCAAAGTGGTTTAAATTTGACTAACTTCAATTTTTGTAATTACACAAATAATACATGAACACAATTTTGATTTCTAAAAAGTCCTAACCATACCAAAGTGCTTTTCACCATCTTTTTTAAAATCCCTAGCCCCTTCTTGATGTAGACACATAAGGTATGATTATAAGAGTTTTTAAAGTCAGTACATAATAAGTCTGTTTCACTACTAAAACTGCTGCATAGTATTCTATACTACAAACATACCATATTTAGCCATTTTCCTATTTTATTATTGAATTGTTTACAATTTTTAATGGAAAATATTAAAATAAATAACCTAATCCATGTTTCTTTATGCATCTGGCTTCACTTCAATTTTAGTGCCTTTTGAAAGGTCACTTTTTGTAGTTGTTAGTCTCACTGTGCCAAAGAAATACGAACAGTTTATTCCAATTCAATGTGACTGATTTCACACATGCAGCACTATGATGAAAAAATGTACACACCTCCCAAACCCCAGCTTAATATATATAACACACACACATATAATTTAGTCTTTTTATTTTTTAAAGATTTATTTATTTATGCATACAGAGCTGGGGTACAGGCCAGAGATGCAGAGGGTGAGAGGATTCACCAGGGACCGAGTGGGGAGCAGAACAGGCAGAACACTGCTGAGGGGAGCAACGGGCGGGTCAGGAGAGGTCTGCCACGCCATGTGGTCACCTCCAGGGCAGGCGGGGATCGAACTCATGCGGAAGTGGCTTGAGCTTCTTAGTGCTGCGCTTTAACCCGCTGCACCACCAGGGAGGGCCCGATTTAGTCTTTATTTAACAGTGTGTGTGTGTCCAAACCACTGGAAATCTGGCAGAGTTCCAAGGTGGACACAGAAGGGGCTGCCCTGTGGAATGTTTGTTGTTACTGCATCCTGTTCATTTAAGGGTCGGTAGAGCTATCCAGGATAGAGTAAAAGATGTGATGGAGATTCAAGATCAGACTGGCCGGATCAAAATCTCAATTCCTAGATTGAGAACCTAGAAAAGAGTCTTTGCTCTTCCCTCCCCCACAAGCAGCTAATGAGATATCAGGGAAACTTGGTGAGGACTGCTGGAATCAGTTAGGGCCTTTTAACTTCATTGTTTTGTTTTCTTTCTCATTTCTTGTCTGGATTTTAAGAATTTGAAAACTTTTTGACATTTCCTTCAAGCTAAATGTTTAAATTGCACTGTGTCTTGGAGAAATTTAGCTATAATTGAATAACTTAGAATTAAACAACACTGGATTTAGCACTGCAATCCAATGTTGACTTACCATCATTTATATCTCTCTCAAATCCTTTCTCCCATAAACTGCTCTGCAGGAGTCTTCACCATTCAAAGAAGACTCAACAACTTCTGTATTACTAATGCATGTGGTCATCTCATGCTTTTAAAACAAAATGCAATCTTCCTCAATTTGGGACTTTTTCTAATGGCTAGATGGTTTCCTAAGTAATTCTGAGTTTCTCCTGCTGGTCACCAAGATGAATCTGCAGCCAAAATAGTCATTCTATGGCACATTAATGGCCCAAGAGAGGTACTGAATTTGGACTTCTGTGAAGAGCTGGTGGGTGAAATGTACCACAGAGAATATAACACTCATACCACAGAGAATATAACACTCATATTCAATACACACCAAGGAAAAAAGACACAGCCTATTAAAAAGCATGATATACTTACTGAAGCAAACCACTCATGAGATATGAATGATGTTACCGGGCCTGTCAATGCAGGTATTCTTCAGTACCTAAGCTTTCATTTGAAAGTATGCCAAAATCAAGTATCAAAATTAGACATGCCATAGCACTTAAGTTTTCTTGAAAAGATGCTATAAGTATAGGTGGTTCCATGGTTTCTCAGAAATTTCTGTGTATTTTTAACCTTTGTGATAAATACAGATACAGAAAACATTGCACAATCCATGTTTACTCCAGTGAGTTCTTATGAGGGTAAACACCCTTATAACCACCATCCAGTTAAAAATTACTAGAACTTGCCAGCCATTTCTAATAGCCCCATTCCAATTTCAATCCCTCTTGTTTCATTAAAAGTTTAGTTTTGAAAGCTTTAGTTCCCATATTAATCTGTATAGCTTCTGGAGTTCCGATGCTAGGGTTCAGGGCCATTACTTTCAGCTGACAGACTGCATAGTAAATTAATACATTTGAAAGGCCTATTTATACCTTTCTGTTTTACTGCCACCCACAATTAATAAATGCAGCCACTAGTGTATTTATTAATATCCTAGATCATTTCAAAAAACAGAAGGGGTGGGAGCTAGCACAGACTAAGAAATTGTCGCCACTAGGGGGCACTACCTCCTTGTATGTTTTCAGGCAGTGGGACCATTACTTCATGTAGTTCAGATATCACCATTTCTATGAATGAAGTCACAGATGAACACGTGGGTAATCCACTGAGTGACTTCATTACCTTGCCACGTACACAGATGAGATTTTCTGTCTTAAATGCAATACCCCAAGGTCCCCAGAAGTCCTGGTGAGTGGCAGGCTCTGCAAGACTGAACCTATATTTCAACAACTACTTTTCCACTAACAAAGTCCATGAAATTGAGGGAGGGGGTCAGGAGTATTTGGAACAGACAAAAGGGCCCTGTTTCCCAGCATAAATGAAACACAGCTGGTCTGCAGCTGTGCTACCTTTCTCGCTGTATGTCAAGTCACCGAACAGAATGAAACTCAGTGGTCACCGCTAGGCCTGAGCAATGCTGAGCTCCCCAGGGTTCTGTTTTTTTTAACCTAGACCCACGGGACAGAGCACATGAAGGGGTGCATTTTCACAAGTCTGGATCATCTGTTTCTACCCTGGTGTTTGTTTTTGTTTTTTAGATTGAAAAAAGGAATCTGATAAAGAGTATGAACACTTTAACGAGAGAGGGATTTTAGATTAAACTTGCTACCTTCGTGTCTCATAGCTATTCACTTTCTTCTGGCCTAACAACTGCTGTGTAACCGGGGGGTCAGTCAGCAGACACACAGCAGACAGCGGGCCAGTGTGCCCTCCTCAGCACATTCCTGTTTCAAAACTGCCTCCGAACAGACCAAGTCCAGCAACTGTGCCAAAGCATCAACTCAACAGCCACAAAAAGTGCCAAATGCAATGTTTTCACATTTTAAATGTCCACTGTCATCTACATTTGAAGCTAGAGATTTTAAAAGACTATCTTACACTCATTAAAAGAGGTCTTTTTTTTGGTTCGTGTCATTTTATTCCTTGCATATTGTGGCTCTAAGCTTTATTCCTTAAAGTATACGCTAGCTTGGAAAAATCAGTAGAAATGAATAAATCTGGTTGAATCAAGCAGAGAATGAATGACCTCCCACCGTTTCTCTTTATTAGAAAACCTCTGGTATCACCTCCGGGCAAAAACAAAACAAAACAAAATAAAACAATACAAAAACCCCAAAATTGTAGCTGCACGTTTAGCTTCAGATCAGTGAACAGTACAGAACAGTTTTAAGAACAAGAGCCCTTAAAATGGACTGCATCCAGATCAGGAAGTGGGTTTGGCAATATTTTTACTCCTTAATATTGCTTCCAGACCATGACTCCTCTGCCCTCATGGCAAAAGTCATGCTTGTTCCCTGGCTTTATACTTCCCAATCTGTCACCAAAGGACCTGCTGGTCACTTCCTCATATCCACTGATGACTTCATTTCTTGGCTCACAGAATCCATATCAAGTCCCACCATCATCCTGGGTGACCTCAGTGTTTGTGTGTGTGACTCATCCAACGCTTATTCCCACGGTTCCTTGACAATCCCCTCTCGGATGACAGTGATCACCCCGCTCCTTAGCCACCCCTCCCAAGGTCTGCTCTCGTCCCCAAGTGTGAACTGTTCAGGAACAAATGTCCCAACTTCACCACAGCCTCTCACCCTTTTCTCTCACTGGCTCATCCTCAGCACACCTGCTTTTGAATCTTCTCAAGTCCTCTTCTCTCCAGCTGCCTTTATTTCTTCCCATCCTATCTCTCCTGCTTTTCCCTTCATCTCTTTCTGTCTAAGACCAAGTGAACATTCACTTCCAACCACTGCTTTCTTTTACATATTTTTTTAAAACTGGGGGGTTACTGGCCAAAGGAACAGAACAGAAGACTGATGAGAACAGAAGACTGATGAGAACAGAAGACTGATGAAGTATACTGCTGAGAGGAGCAGCAAGCGAGACAGGAGAGGTCTGCTGTGCCATATGGGTCACCTCTCTGGCTGGGGATCGAACTTGTGCTGAAGTGGCTGCAGATAGCTTCACAGTGCTGCACTTTAACCTGCTGGACCACCAGGGCGGGCCCTCCACCTCGTGGCTGCTGTGGCTTGATGTGTCAAGAGCTGCTTTCTTACTTCTTCACTAACTTGCCTCCTCCCCTTTTAACTGTCAAGATCCCGAGTCAAGGGTAAACGCCACCCTCATTTTCCAAGATTACACAGGCTTGTAGGATGCCACACCCTGCTGGAGAAAATCCTACTGCCATACAGGTGAGTGCACTGCAGATCCATGGTCTGCAACCTCAGGTGGCTCTCAACACTGTCCATTTACACACAGGTCCATTTACACCTCTATGTGCAGACAGGCGAGAAAGCACAGCAGGGCTATGGGATCAACAGGCCTAGGAAATGCACATTGTGTTCTGTGTCAATTTGCAAAAGAACTACACTCTCCAGGAGCCAGACATTTACCAGCTAAGAGGAGGAAAACACAACTAGAGGAGGCTATGGATTGTTGGCAATGGGGGTTGAAATCTGACCACCTATTCTCCTCATCTGACTTTCACATCTTACTGGCTTCTGAGTGAGATGCACCCCACCCAGCACATTACAGTGAGCACAAGAGAAGGGCAACCTTAGCTCTTGACACATCAAGCCACAGCAGCCACGAGGTGGATTTTCTTTCACTTCCTGTGGGAAAACTGGTTAAGTTGAGGTCATTGATACTCTATCACTTGATTTACAGAAATGACCATTTTCTAAGTTGGCATTATTTGATCTGGTCTAGAAAACATCCTCAACTCCTATGAGCAGCCCTGTTTTCTTGGACAGACCTGCAGCATTTTTATAAATCATTCAACCATCAAAACTTTGATTCAGTCTGCTTACTTTGTGCTGACCTCGCTTCATTTTGCAAGGCCAGGGCACTGTATCCCACCTACCACCAAATCCTTCCAGCTGTGTCTCACACTGCATTTTTCTAGGCACATCCCTGTCTCACCTCCATGCTACTGAGAGGTTAGGCACTGCCATTTACTTACCGAGTCCCAAACATGGACCGGTGTGAGGCCATGACACTGCTGGATTAGGCGTGGGACTCACCCAGCAGAGTCATCCTGCTTTTCAGTGCTCACAGGCCACATGCACCTGCCTTAGGCAAGAACAGAGTTGGCAGGTCCAAGGGGGAACTTGTGGTTTCCCCTCCCCCTGTCTGATTTAGGCTAAATACAGACAATGGGCCATGGATGCAACAAATGTGGATTTTGCCACAGATGGAATAAGTGGTGTGCTGGTATTTAGGGCTTCCATCTGTGCTGGGGAAGACAGCAGCTGTTCTTCTTCCATTCCTCCTCACTTCCTCTGCCCCGCCTTTCCCAGCTCCTGCAGCTGGACCTGCAGTGCCCCCACCCTCAGGCTCACTGCTACCCAATGCATGAGTCAGTGAAGACCACAGAGGGGAAAGTTGTTGTGAAGTTCTTCTCTTTTGTCTCAGTGGCCTCTGTTGCCTGTCAGGTTCCGTAAACAATCCCCAAATCCAGACAGGCAAGGCAGGAGGAATGACCTGGATTCCATCCTGTCCCTCATCCATGGCACAAGGCCTATTACCCTGCCCCAGGTTGAGCTGGGAGTTCCCCGTTGCCTGCTGTCCACACCACTTAACAGCTGCCATTTTCCTTGATTATTCAGATGCTCATGTTAGCTGGCCAGCTGCCCTCCCCACTAGCAGGCCCTGTCCCTCTGACCAGACTTTCCATCGATCACTAGTGCTTTTATGGTGACCAAACTATTCCTCCGTTGGCCAATGGACACAAGCTGCGTATTCAAATTCAGTCCTGGGAACTGGGCCAGTGACCCCTAGCTCCCATGTGGCTTCCAGCATATCCCTGCCAGTCAGCCAGCTGCCCTGGGATGTGGCCATAATGCCTTACATCTAGTTTCCCCCAGGCATACCTCAACTTGCTTTAAGAAAATGCAACATAAACAGCAACACCAGTAGATAATTATTACTATTATACAGGATGTCTCATATGTAAACATTTATATTTTTAACACAGTCACTTCACATTGTGTATTAGAAATATGATTCAGTTTATAAAAAGGAATCTAGCTTATAAAAACATTAATACATAATACTCTCTTTAAACTCTTTTGAGCTCATCACCCTTTCCCTGCCTCTTATCCACATCCTTTCTTCATTTCTCTCTTTACACTCTGCCCCTGACCTCTTTTTTAAACTCTAAACTCATTCATTCACCTGACTACATACTCCATATCAAACAGGCATTTCCAGTATTCCTAAGGTTGAGCTATCTTCCCTCCAAAACAGGCCTTCCCATAGTCATCGCCATCTCATTAAAGGGAAACTCTATCCTAGGGTCAAAGCCAAGGTTCTTGGCGAGC
>NW_004567107.1:17523385-17557337 GCF_000260355.1 Condylura cristata
GTTGGATTCCATGTAGATCAATGACACTTGGCAGCTTTGAGTTGTTCACATAAAATGATTTTCATTAGTGAAACTTAGTTTTCGTATGGGCATGTTTGCATAGAAATCAAAGGGGCCGTGGTTTTGTTTTTCACTTTGTTTTATGATTGGATAATGTCATCATGGAGTCCCTGTTGGCCTTACATGAGGAATGTGCACATTTTGTTGGCCTAAAAGGGAAAATGCTCATCATCAGGAAAGATAACAAAGCCATGCTAGCAGGCAGTGAGGGAAAGGGTGTGCGCAACCCTGATGTAGTTTCCAAGACCGACCCCAATGTGGCTGGCCGTGGGCCCCAAGCGGGGTTTTCCCAAGGCTCCGGAAGCAGAAGCCAAAGAGGTGAGCCCTGCTGGACCAGCCAGGCAAGCTCTCTACCAAGAGACATTTCGGGTAACTCTACCTGATCTCAAGCAACACTGGAGTAAGGCTCTATGTCTCGGATGGTATCCTGAGAACTTGGAGCATAGTCTAACGTGTTTCCTAGTTTTAAAATCAGGGAGCTGGACAGATTGAGGTTACCTGACCTGCTTCACTTGATGTAGGAACTGCCTCTTCCACAACACACCAACTATTCGGTCTGCATCTGGGAACAACGCGCTCTTCTGCCAGGAAGGTGTTCACTCCTAGCCGGACTACGTCTAACCGGCTAAGAATTTTTCCTTATCTTTTGGTCAACTGCTGCTTCCACAAAACTGGTCACTGGTTTGAGTTTTGATGCTGATTTCGTGGCTATTTGTGTCTGTGCTTCCAGAGACAAACTAGTGGGTTGCTATGGGAGCAGAGCACAGGCTTTTAAATCCTGCCACTTAGCAGGTTAGCTATCCAACCGGCATTTGGGAAAAAATAATTAACTGTCCTTTGACATGGCAATTCTAATTCTGGCCTCTTAACTCTAAGAAACTCACATTTCTCCACTACAGAGTTTGGAAAGTTGTCAAACACACCTTCCGAGATTCTGGACTGGAGTGATCAGGTAACTCAGTCCCCTGCTTCCTGTTCCTCTGGGACCTCTGGGAAGGTGCTGGAGGACCCTGAGAATGGTAGGACATCCATGGCTGTGCCTTCAGTGAGCAGAAGCTTAGCCCAAGAGCCTCTGCAACTTCTCCAATTTACTCTTCCATGAAAGGCAAAAAACAAAACAAAACAAAACAAAAACACCTCATGCCACTGTTTCTCTGGAACTGAAAGCCAAATACACGCCTAATTAATCAATTAAAATCATACTTATGAGAAGCTTATAACAACATGACAAATATTCATGAAAATGTTAAATGAAAATAAAAGTTAGATGGAGATTAGTTGCAACTACACACAATCCATGAGTAAATCCCTCAATTATGTTTGGTCTTGAGATTAAGGGCATTTTTTGAAAGACATTAAAATAATTTAACAGTTTAAAATATTTATTGAGATCCTTTGTCCTAGAAAATCTAAAGGAAAAATAGCAACCAATTATGATTGGGGTAAAATCCACAGAAGTGAACATTGCCAGTCCCCTTTGCTTTGCTGTCTGATTTTTCAGCTCACCAGGAAAATGTGTCCTGGAAATACTACAAGACAGGCAGGAAATTGAAAAATTAGCCTCAGTGACAAAAAAAAAGTCAGATAATAGTGGTTTGATTTAATTACCACTACATAAGTAATGACAGTTGAACATTACGAGGAAGACAACCAACTTCTATGATTTTAGCCTTAGAGAGAGAGAAGCCTCTGTTGGACATGTGCACATAATTTTGGACAAAGAATTTGACACAGGTCCATCGAAATCCAGATTGAAAGTATGGCTTGGAGTTAGTGAACGGAGCGGGAATTGTGTGTAAACTGAATTTTAAAATATAAGCAAAATATGTAAGTAGTAAGATGCTACTACTTCGAACCCACTGTGACACCATGCTGACTATCTCATTTCCTTGGTGCCATGCTCCATTGCAGGAAAGAAACTGCAGGAGTGGGTAATGAAGTTTCCCCATGGAGGACACAGACCAACAACATTCAGGCAGGTGGGGGTTTCTGCTGAGCTCGGGCTGAAGCAGGAAACTTGGCTGCATCCTTCAGCCTCTTGAGGCAACAATCCAAGTGGTTGGATTGTTAAAATAATCCAACAGTGATGCCACAACTCGGCCATCCGATTCAGCTGTCAAAGCAGGGGTAGGAGTTCTTTCTCTGGAGCTGCCCTGGAAAAGGTGCAGTTTCCAGGTGGCTGAAAGAGCTACAAGGTGATAGTGTTTGATTTTCTTGAGACTCTTCGGGCCTGACTGGGAGCACAGTCACAGGGCTTCCAAGTTCCAAGGAGCAAATTTATGCCATCGTCTTTGTTTAGAACTCTGTTAATCTCATTACCTACTTAATTCCCTGAGCACCTCCTACCCATCAAATACAGACACTGAGAATTCCAGGCCCTTGTCTCCACCTCCTCTTCTACAGGGGAGGGAGAATGGGGGAGGGGTGGGAGATGAGGCTTGTGGCCTGTGGTGCCCACTGCTTCTTGTCACTAAGGTGTCTTTACGGCTTCAGCGCTCTACCCAGGCAACCTATTGACACTCTGTATTTCCCTGAGCACCCACATCAAGAGCGGTCTGGACGGGATGTCTAACTACAGTGTTCCGTGAAGGCTTCCAGGTCCCTGATTTGTGCTTGGCAAACCACCAGCACTTCAGGGGGAAAGGTAAAACTGTCTCTAGTAGTCCTTTCTAGCTTGGATTCAAATGATCTTGAGTGTTCCTGAGCCTGCATTATACACCTTAAATAAGGCACAGTAAGATGCAGTCAGAGGGAGGGGGCCCAGGCTGTGCAATGCATTTTTAAAAATATTTATTTCCCTGTGGTGCAGTGGGTTAAAGCACAGCACTCAGAAGCTAAAGTCACTTCAGCATCAGTTCGATCCCTGTCTGCCTCAGAGGTGGCCCACATGGCATGGCAGACCTCTCCTGACCCGCCCGCTGCTCCCCTCAGCAGTGCACTTCGTCGATCTGCCTGTTCTGCTTCCCACTGTCTCTGGTGAAGCCTCTCACCACCCCTGCACCTCTGGCCTAGTTTTGTATACACAAATAATTTTATTTATTTATTTATTTTTGCATACAGAACTAGGGTACAGGCCAGAGGTGCAGGGGTGGTGAGAGGATACACCAGAGACAGAATGGGGAGCAGAACAGGCAGATCGACGAAGTACACTGCTGAGTGGAGCAGCGGGCGGGTCAGGAGAGGTCTGTTTCGCCATGTGGATAACCTCCTGAGCAGGGATTGAACCCATACTGAAGTGGCTTTAGCTTCTTAGTGCTGCGCTTTAACCCACTGTGTCACCAGGGGGGGCCTGCAATGCATTTTTTTTTAAGATTTATTTATTCATACAGAACTGGGGTACAGATCAGAGGTGCAGGGCCAGTGAGAGGATTCACCAGAGACAGAATGGGGAGCAGAACAGGAAGATCCACGAAGTATACTGCTGAGGGAAGCAGCAGGTGAGACAGGAGAGGTCTGCTGTGCCATGTGGGTCACCTCTTGGGCTGGGCATCGAACTCACACTGAAGCAGTTCTGGCTAGTTTGCAGTGCTGTGTCCTAACCCATTGCACCACCATGGAGGGCCCTCAGCAATGCATTTTGTTTTAAAAGAAGACTTATTTATTTATGCATACAAGAACTGGGGCGTAGGCCAGAGGTGTTCCATGTAGTTAGCTCCCTGGCCGGGGACTGAACTCTTGCTGCAGTGGCTCCTATCAAGGAGGCCCAGCAATAGCACTTTGATTCTGGCTCTGCCCTGAATTATGGCATCAGTTAGAACTCCCAGATTTCAGATGAGTCTTGTTCCACTCACTCATCCTATTCCAGCACCGGAACCCTGGTCCTACAGTCTGGAGCTGGGCCTGAGGGTCCCGCTGGCAGCCTCTGTAAGGTGCTGACTTTTGTTTTCTTTCTCCTTCTAAAGCAAAAGGGTTTTGTTTTAATTGAACAGACCCTGTGTTGTCAATCTATATATGTGCTACCTCCTACCCATTTAAGTTGTTCAACCTGCTCAGCTATTTGACCCAGCTGAGTACAAGGAATGATCTGGAATCTTGAGGAAATCATGCTAATCTCCAATTTTCTAAGCAAAACCTTTCTATTACTATTTCTTGGTGTCTCCATGTTAGTCCTTGACCATGGCCATCTTGGACAGACTACTATCTCTTTACACTTAGCTAGTACAGGCCACCTCTTCCCTATCATCCTGGAGGTTCCCTTTTCTTTTCCTTTATTAGAGCTTGCTTTTAAGGAGTCCTTTCTCTCCATTGAGACATCCTGCCTTCACTGGCACTATAATTTAGAACTACAGGTTAGCCCTCTGGGCTGGCATTTTTCACAGCAACTAAAACAGAGAAAATTCCCCAGAGTCTGCCCCATAATCTTCCTTTCTTAGCCTGTAGGGTACAGCCCTTACCCTACCTCATGATGCCCCTATAGTCAACCTTACTATTCTACCTGAAAGCTTTACTGCTGAAATGACTGGAGTTCTTAAGATTCCTTCTCCATCTCCTCCCCATCACCACAAACACCAACTGTAAGTCAATTGTTTGAATTCCAATATGTTGAATTCTAAAATGTCCTTCTCCCTCCAAGGCAATTAGGATCCCTATTAAAGAATACAAAGGCGCCACTGACAGTAAATGGAAATTATGAGTTCTCCACTTCTTGTGCTTAGAAGTAAAAGATTATAAATAGATCTGTAGAAATCAAAAACAACAACAAAATTCTCCACACTTAAAGATGCTATTTTGAGCAAATACAAAGATAAAACTAAGCTGGGCAGAGAGACTTTAAGCACTATCAATAATGCTGTTTAGTTGGTTATCATCATGGCCAAGAGTACTGTTACGAAGAATCCTGAAGCCAAAATATGAGAGAAGTAGGACCTGCTTCCGTGATCAACCAGTGATACACGGAGCTAAAGCATTGTAGTACACAAACCATTCACTCTCTAAGCCTGGAGTGGTCACTGTATAGACTTAGGAACTGTATCCTAGTTCAAATGTGGGCTCAGCTAGCTGGGCCCAGGCTAGTTAACCCCCTTAGGTTAAGATGTCCTCACATCGTAAAACAGTGAATAACAATGCCATCCCTCTAACAGAGTGATGAGATCGATGTCATATTTGTGCAAAGCCCTTAACATGATGTGAAGCACATACAATGTGAAGTACATACAAAGTGCCCAGTGAACACGAGTTCTTAGGATATTAGTTCTTCGTTCCTAAAGTCAATCCTCAAATGTAAATGCCCTGAAATGTGCTCATTTTATTCCAAGATCTGTTTACGTTGATTTTCATCCTCTTTTCAAATCAATAAATGTCGCACAGCATGTAGGAGGCGCTGGGTAACCATCAGCGGTGACAAACACAGCATTTCTGCCCAGCCAGCTATCTCCTCGCAAACGCCAGCTGCACGCCCTGCACTGACAGGCACTGGGGACTCTGAGAGGCTCCAGACTGAATTCTCAGCTTCCCCTAAAAATAAGCTCACAGACTGAGTCACCCCTTTATTCCCAGGCTCCTCTGAAAGTTGAACAGGATGTCACAATGTCCAGAAATAGCCTCCACATTCCAACTCTAAATTGGTTTTCATCGGCTCGAAAGCTTTCAGCTGAACTTGGTTAAGATGCTTCTTCATAGTTTCAGTACAAAGTGAATGATTTGAGTGATGATAGAGCTAAAGGTGACCCTCACAGAGGGAATGGAATGGCCTTCAGGAAGGTACCCGCAGGGGCAGCACAAGGACCTGCTCTGCCCTCTGCCCATCCGCCCCCCCACACTCTGCCACCAGAGCAGTTGCTAATAGCCCACAGACCGTCAGTGACTACTGCCACCCCCACCTGTGGTGCCCCTTCTTGGCCTACTGTCACCCAGTGTCCCCTGTTCTTTGAGCCTTATTTCTCAGTATGCTCCAGCCACACTCAACTCCTGGTCACTGACTGAGGCCGCTCTCTATCACAAGCCTTGGCACACACTACAACTTTGGTCTAAAACTTGGAACAAAGAATTCCCACACTTTGGTCATTGTCACATCTAGGCACTTTTTGATTTCGGGGGGGGGGGGTTGAGAGAGCTGGGGCTTGAGCTACATGGACCACTCTGTGAGGCACCAAAGAGAAACGTAGCGGGGGTGGGCGTGGGGGTGACAGGCAGTCATGCTGAAAAAATCTGGTGTAGAGACACAGATCACCTATCCTGACCAGAGCGTGGACAAATCATTCTGCAGAGCTTCTATTTTCTCTGAAATAAAATGCAGAAAGTAATACTTGCCCTGTTCATTGATGCCCCAATAAGATAATGGAAGTGAAAGAATTCTGGAAACTCTAAATAGCCTTGATACAGGGGGAATGTTTTTTTTCATTACTGATGATTAGTAGGTGGACAAGTCAGGGTCTGAACAAAGCTGAAAAAGTAGGTGGTGTTTGAGTTGTCATTGTGTGATTCCAGCAGTCTACAGTTTTGCCCCCCTAACTGGCTTTGGGGGGAGAGAATGCTGGAACTCTCTCCATCACACCTTCATGTGAATGTTCTGCACCTTTCCAGATTAAAGGCTTTGACTAGAGACAGAGGATTATGGGATACTGAAGGGTGCTAACAGTTAAGTCATGAGTGTGAAAAAAAGGCAAAGGCTTGAGGCTTTAGTGGCAAAAGGCAAGCACTTATGTGTGGGTCCTTCAGCCATTTCCCTTGGGGCACGGTTTCCATTGCCATAGCCAGAAGCTGAGTAGGGAACACATGGCCACTGCTGTGAGATGTATGTGCCACCTGACACCAGTTGTGGGTTGAGTTGCATACCTCCAATAAAGATATATTGAAGTCCTAGTCCCAAAGACTTCAAAAAGTGACTTCATTTGGAAATCAGGTCTGCAAAAGGGCCCAAGATACTAACAAGTTGAGGTTTTGTTTAACAGGTTAAAACCTTAATAGATTTTGCTTAAAGTCACCAAAGAAGTTTTGACACTATGTAAAATGTACCGTGAAAGGCAACAAATGGGAAAAAAATGCAATGATGTAGTTCTTGACCTCTGGAAACTTAAAATGAAATGGGGCAGAGTGACAGGAAATTATATTCTTTCTGCCTTTCCTTGCGCTTCCTGTGGCCTATCCCCATCAAACTGACTACAGCACTCCCCACTAGCTTGTGCAGCCAGTCTGTGCAATTTGGAAAGATCCTCCTTCCTCAACACACCTTTCTGCAACCTGCTGGACAACAGCCCTAGCAAATACACAAAGCAAATATACCTGGTGAATGGTGCCTCCTGGGAATAGTCAAACCTGTAGGCCACGGCCTGACGGTAATGAATCTCTACAGAGATAATAGTGAAAAAAAGCTCTGTATACACAAACAGTTCCTCAAAAATCCAGCTGTGGCTTCAGTGACCCTCCCCAGTGCGATAGAACACACAACGTATCAACACAAGAGCTGGAAACTACTTGCTATCCTAGGCTTGGTTGACCCTTTTTTGAGAAAATATACTCATATTTTCATTGGAGAGTCTAGAGAAGAAAAGGTTTCAAAGCTTAAAGGAGTCGATCCCTAGTGCTGAAAGCATGAAGAATACAGTTACTCATTAGCCCTTGTGTTACATTATGTTATGTCAGTGGTTGTATGTGGGGGCTATTTTCCCCCAGGGGACATTTGGAAATGTCTAAAGACATTTTTGATCCTCACCCTGGGGACCTGAGGCTGCTACTGGTGAATAGGGGTAAAGATCATGGATAATGCTTACACTGAATAGCGCAGTTCCCCATAGCAAAGAATTAAGGGGTCCAAAATGTTGAACGTGTCACAGTCTAGAAACCCTATGCTATGTGCTTGACTTCCTATCCCCCAAGCAGCTGCCGAAAGTAGCCCAGATGGAGACATTCAGGTCCCCAGGGTCAGGCATATGTATGACCATGAGGACAGAAGCTGTCCATCTGCGATGAGCAACAAGGAGCTGCTCTCCCCAGTGTGTCACATGGCCAAGCCAAGTCCCAAATCAGCCTGATTTCACAATTATGGCTCTGCTTGCTGCCTAAATCTTGGGCAACTCAAAAATATTTACTAAGATATCAAAGTCCCTTTGGAAATTTGCAGAGGCAAGACTCAAAATTGTAGTTGGAACAAAAGAAGGAAGGGGACAGGGACAGCAACGCTTGATGGTGGAGAGAAGCCAGCACGGACTCAGCTACCAGAGGCCGCTGGCAGCTTCTACCTGGTGATCACTGCACTTGCCAATTGAAGCAGTGGCCGCACGGGTTCCAGGAAGTGATGACCTTTGATGAAGGGCTATCAAAGGACAAGGACACTCCTGACTGGCTTCCTGAGGGAATACGCACTGAGGGAATATGACCATTCTGACCCTAGGAGTCCCACAGGAGATCAGAAGGCAGGACCTCGCCATTTCCAAGGTTAAAGAAAACATGATCAGGAGAATAACCAGGGCTTTCCCTCTATCCTCTCCCCCCTGTCAACAGGGAAAAAAAAAGTCTTTAAATGTAATGGCTTATTTTTAGATGGGCCAAACCATTACTTCTACCTGATTGGCTTTTCTGGGTTTTCAAAAGAAAACAATATGCATTTGGCTTAGATATGAGCCAAAGAATATAAAAGAAAGTTCTCTAGTAGCAAACCCTACATGTGAGCTCCTTGATAACTATGAGCTTCCCATCTTGGTAACAGAAAATGGTGAAAAGGGGGGTTGGACTGCTGGCAATAGGGAACGTGTCTATGGCAGAGATTCCCAGAGCTGATGGCAGGTAGGACTCTCTTTATGAGATGCATCGTCCAGACCATGGGTTGGTGAAGTTGATAAAAAGAGTCAGATGGTAAGTGCTTGGGCTGGACGCCACTTGGTCTCTGTTAGAACTATTCAACCCTGTCACTGTAGCATAACCGCCTTAGACACTCTGTATGTGAATCAAACTATCTGATTTTCACAGAATTTTCATGTCATGAAATAGTCTTTAAAAAAAAAATTCCTGATCATTTAAAAATGTTACTACCATGTGTTGGTTTCAGGCCTCATGGAGCCCAGCTGCAAGGCCAGACTGGTTCTGGGGCTACTGTTTGCTGATTTTTGGTCTAGGTAGAAAATCAGAGATTACGTTGGTTCTTCATTCTAAAGCTGTTACATAAAATTGATGTCCTTTCTTGTTTCAATGTGATCTGAGATCACACTGGTAAAACTGACAAAACAAGTAAAGCAAATCCATCAACCATCTCGGCTGTCTACACTAAAATGTCCAGGCTGGGACCAATCTGGTTACAGCTACTGGCCCATCTTGGGCCCACTGTCAGGGAAGATCTCCAGCCTGCTGAAGGCAAACATACCAATAGTACTTTTAAACTCATCCAGGATGAACGATCTCTTGGCTTAGTCTTCACAGTTCTGTATTATTCAAAGGTTGAGCCAAAGGAGTGGGGGAGAGGTAAAAAGGAGCAGGTAAATAGTGCTAATGTCTGAAACTCAACTATCTTCCTCCCTAACCACATATTAGGCCATTTCTTATTTTCCAGTACATCTAGTGGGTCAAACTTTTCTTGAAAACACATTAATGTATTGAAAAAGCATTCTTTGCCTCCTAATACATAGCCTGTCTCCCTACAAGCATTACTGTTTTAAGACCAATTCATATAGTCTTACTCACAACAAAAGAAATGAAACAGACCTAGAAAAAGTGGGTTCTGACCTGAGCTGTGAATGCAGCGTGTATGTGAAGGGGATGAAAGGCAGGATGCCAGTTAAATCTGAAATTCTGATAAGCAAAAAGTATTTTTCGTTTTGTATAGTATGTCTGGGCATGCAATAGTTTTAGTTGCTAAATGTGACAGTTCTACTGGAGAAAAATGAAGAGAGAGGCTGAAACAGAAGGTATTTATTGGGGCACAGTCATCAGAATGAGAGGTGTATTCATTATGAAACAGTTACCCCCAAAGACTGGTAACCCCAGCTCATTGTCCTGGTCAGCCCTCCCAGCTAGTTCAATCAGTTCTAGAATCCTTAAAGTCAGAGTACGAGGTGGGGCCAAACAGAACTACTTGTATTCCAGTGTTCGGCAGTTTTAAAAACATTGCCTCCTGGGGAAATCCTGTGTGTGACAGAACTAATGACTCCAGCATCCTGACTGGCTTACACAAATCTGCACAAAATCTACTCTGCTAAAACTCAGAGGCGTGTATATCCAAATGCTCACTTTCACCCCATGTTAATTGTTTTTAAGAGTGCTTTCAGGTTGGGCACTGATTTAAATTAAATAATTAATTTAAACCTTGGTCTAATTAAGTTAAACCAAGGCCATGGCTTTCTTATAGTGTCCTATTCCACAGGTCCTGGCTTCTATGCCGAATGAGCTCCAACAGTCTCACCCCACCTATTTGCCCAACATGGCCCTTAACTTCAAGCTCTTACCTCAAACCCCTTAATACTACTGACTTTACACATTAAATAAAACTTGCTGAGGAAGGCACAAATGGAAAACTCGTGGCTCTGGTGGGGGCTGACAGGAGGTTTGGGGTAGGGACCAAATCCAGCCCACACCGTGTGATGACCTTGTCATGTTTGCCTTGGCCCTCATGGTGTTTAGATCACTGTGAACCTTTAAACATCAACCAGTTTCTTTCAAAAGTTGGATTTCCAGGTTATCTTGAAAAACCTAGGTTTATATTCCTACAAAGCAGCAATCAGCTGGCATCAATGAGGCTGACCTCCTCAGGAGCCAGCCCTCTAGGCCACTGGTCCCAAGAACTCAGTCACGCTGTGTCTAGCTAGCCTGGTCCACAGCCGGGTTACTTCGGGGTCCATCAGGGCTAACGGAATGTCTGCGGGATGTCTGGCACACAGAAATGGGAGGTGCTCCTCATTCCCCTGAAAGCTGCCATAGAAGGAAGTTACTATCCTTCACTCTGCTCTCTGAGCTTGGGGTACCCAGCCTCCTTGTAGAGGAGATGTTCCTGATAACCTATTGTGCTTCCAGTTTTTCTCTGAAGACTCAGGCTCTGGGCAGATGGAGAGTTGGAAACACCCAGAGTCTGGAGCAGTGACATGACAAAACACAGAAATGAGGGTGTGGAGAGGAAAGTAACTGAATAATTGAAACTACTTGGACCTTCACCTCCCCTGCTCTTTGTCATCAGAATCAGGACTCTCTTCATTCTCTCTATTCTATCTAATACTGGTGAGATCACTGTCATTCTCACTCCAGTGTGAATGAGGATAGGGGTGACCTGGCTACCTGAGTCTTCTTGGTAGTAGCTGGGAGGGTTAGAGACTACACTCTACATGAGCCTCCAGTTTTTATAGAAAAACTTCACTGATCTATTCCCCCCGAGATTTGCCCTGCTGACAGTTAACTATCCTTTAGATTAGGTTGTAAGTTTTATTTGATGGACAGCACGAAATCTGAACACATATGCATCACTGCTCATGAAGCCTGAGGCATCATGGGCACTTCATAGCCAGAAAAGAAAAGTGAGGCATGCAGGGGATGGGCCCCTCACTGTCCCCCAGTGTGTCTTTCTTTGCCAAGATAGATAAGCACTATTTCTCTCTGGGTGACCCCGATTAGCTTCGGCTTTTCACATCTTCTTTTTCCCAACTGGTCATTTCATCCCCATGCCGCCTTTATGGTGGTATGACTGGCAAATAACAACTGCCTATACTTGCAGTGCACATTCTGTCTTGATATTATTCCACAGGAGAAATGATTATCACTGTATCACCATTAAGCTAACATATCCATAACGTCACAGAGTTTCCATTTGTGTGTATGTGATCATACATGAGATCTATTCTAAGGAAATTTCAAGTACCTAATGCATTTGCTGTCAATTATATTTATAGTCACCATGCTGTACATGCTCTTGAATTTATTCACCTTTCAGCTTAAAGTTGTACCCTTTGATCACTATCTGCTCTTTCTGGTAACTCTCATTTTACCTTGTGTTACTACAGATTTCCCATTCTTCACTATATTCTATGTAGAGGTTCCACATATAGGTAAGATCTTGCTATATTTGGTTTATTTCTTTTGGCATAATGTTCTCAAAGTCCACCCATATTGTCACAATCATACGTTTTTCTTTTTAAGGCTGGATAGTATTCTATTGTAAACAGTATACATTGTATATAGTCATGCATCATTTAATGACTAGGATAGTTTTGAGAAATGTGTTGGGCAATTTCATTGCGGTGTAAACATCAGAGAGTGTGATTATACACACTCTACCAGAGGGTAGAATCCACTATACACCTAGACTATATGATACCGCCTATTGGGAAAAACACATGCAGGCTATCATTGACCAAAATGTCATTAAGTGAGGCATGACTGTACATCCATATCTCGCTTTCACTTTTTTCAAGCATTTATCTGTCAACAGACCCTTAGGTTGTTTCCTGGTTACTATGAATAATGCTACAGTGGATATGAATATGAACATGTAGATAGTGATTTTATTTTCTTTGGATACATACCCAGAAGTGGAATTGCTGGATCATATGGTAGCTCTATTTTTAATCTCTGGAGGGAACTCTATACTCTTTTTCACTTTCCAGATCCTGTATATCTCACAGTACTTAGGGGCAAGAAAATTTTTTTAATAACTCTGTTAAAAAAAGTTTAACTCTGTTAAAGTTCGCCTGTTTTATCAGCCCAAATTGAAGCATCAAGTCATAGAAACTCAATGCTTAAGACCAACCAGGAGCCTAGGGGATGCCACTGAGTTGACCCCAAGACTTTTAATCAAAGAGGCACCTCTCCTAGATCCTAACCTCTCTATCATATAAAATCTGAAGCCCTGTGTGGCATCTATTTGCCTTAAAGTTGTTAGCATTATTGAGCAAACTCAGAGAAAGAAGATCCCTGGTCTACCTCCAAAGGGGTTAAGTTTAAAGCATATGTTTTTCTCTTAAGAATAACATTTTTTGTAACCCTCAAAGTTTTGGGTTTCAGCCTTGAATTTAAAAATAAAGTGAACACTCAGATGACTGGTTATAATTTAGAAGAAGGGGGGGCAGGGAATCCCACCCACCTAGAGTAGTAAGTAAACGAGCATAACTCAGCAGGAAAGAAAGGGCAAGTTCTACAAATGCCTTGGAAAAATTGGTAATGTCCAGACTGACAAGGGCCTGGAAGCCCGCAGGGTAATGAGACAGGCAGCCAGCGGAGGATGGCAGGCAGGGAAGATGTGATCTGAGGTCTGGCCCTCGGGCCTTCACTACAGCCGGAGCTTTGTCTTGGAGACTCATTTGTCTTCTCTTTCCCTGTCCACCTTGGATAAAAGGATGGCACCAGGTCCTTATTCCCTGTTCCTTTCTTCCAGCTAAACACATATAATGCTCTAGAAGCATTGATCCTATAGAGTCAAAGACGAACCCCAATGTACTTTCAGTGTATCTTCAAGCATTATGTAAATAGGCTATATGCACCTCTCTCTCTCTCGTGCGCACTCTCTCAATCTCTTTTGGGACATTTTAATTCAAAAGGAGACTAATGAAAAAGGCTGACATCATAACTAACCAAGGGCACATGCACTCCAACACGCACTACCCCACAGAAACCTCTGCTTCTACTGGCATTTCCTGTCAGAAATCAGCCTCAGCTGTGTGGTATTTGCCCAACCCCACAGCCCTCAAGAGCAAACTTTCTTCTAAGAGGTACCTGGTGCTGTGTGGCCGTCACCCACAGTCCGTCCATGTTCTCTCAGACCTCATCCCGGACAGTGTGGCTTCTGTGCTTTATGCTTTAAGACAGATAAGAGTCTGGCTGAGGCGGAATCCTTTTCAAAATAAATGGTCTGGTTCAACAATGAATGCCACAAATAAGAATGAGGGAAGCCTGTCCCCCATCTCTGTGAGAATAAACTTCTCTTTGCTATGCCCACGACAAGCCCTGCTTGTGTATACACAGACTTGCTTAGGAGCCCTTCTAGCCAGCATTAAGTAAGGAATATCAGTTGTTGCTTGTCCTGGCCTCCTGCTACAGTGGCCCTCATGAGAAGCAGCTGCACTGAGTCAGGACTGAGCTGGAGAGGCTGCCACAAGCCTTGACTGTCTACTTGGCTTTGGGCCTTTCTGTCTACAGAGCATATGACATGTCCTCTGCCCCCTCTTGAAGGGCCCCACTGCCCTGGAGGGTTAGCTGCACTGCTGCGCGACTTCTCCTCTCCCTGACAGCCTCCACACATAAATTTTGAGCCCATACTTTTGTTCCGCCAATCCCAAGCGTACCTTTCAAACAGGTGTCCTGAAGTGACCAACAGATGAGAATTCCATGTTATTTGACTAGATTAAAAGCAGTACCCAAGTACCTTTTGATCAGCCACTTGACATGAGAAGTACACAATTATGTCACTTTCAAACTGACCCAGGTGGGCTCTCTCACTAATTAAAACTGAATTTGGTATTTTATTCTATCTCATCTCTTCAAAATATACATATTTCACAAACTCTCAGGCAAAGGGTATGTGGCACTTTTCAAGACCCAGGCCGTGTTCTGCCATCACCGTTGTTTCTCTGACCACTTCACCATGGGCTCCCCAACATGTCTTCCCCAGAACAGAAGCTGCAGCTGAGAACAGTGTCTCCCAGGAACTTGTCAGTAATAGCAAATTCTCAGGTCCATCGACATCTCCTGAGAGTGGGGTCTAGCAATCTGTGCTTTCAGGAGTCTCAGTGACGCTAGTATATTTCAATTTGAGACTCTCTGTTCCACATGACATCTGGCAGAAAGCTAAGCCCAGTGGTAGTTACTGCCGTGACTACAAGTCCTGAGCCTAATCCGGTCACCCTACATTGTCTATTACTTGCAGATGATGACAAATCAAAATCTTCTCATCCTAGTGACTGGTGATGGGCTTGGTTTGCATGTCCTGGGTGCTAATCATAAAGATTCTTCTGTCATAACAGGAGTTTCCCACATGAAGGTACTGAGTGTCTTTTATAGTTTTCTGTTGATTTTGAGAGAGCAATCACCTCAACAGAGGTGAGAGTCTCGAGTTACACCACTGTTAGTGATGGCCAGAGGTTTCATGTCAAAAGATGGGGCAAATACATGATTTCTCCAATGATCCAAACATTTGGATACCAAACTCACAGAGCTCTGGTAGAAATGCATCCTGATTTTGAAACATTATGAAAGACCTAGGAGATGTGGGCATGACCACACAGTATTCTTATGAAATGCAAATACATGCATGCGGAAGAAAAGCACACAGTCAAGTTCACAGCACCACTACATCTGGAGTCACAAGAGGTGACCTGTTGGTCAAAAAGCACTTTATTACGCCCACAATTATGTTTTAAGTTTTCAAATTAGTTGATGCTACTCTTTTTTTACATGGGAGATCTCACATTTTTCAAAAGCAGATTTTTAGCTTCTCTTGGAAACGAGCTGACGTGACAACGTAGGACCCACGTCTTCACATGGTATAAATTAACTGCATCTTATCTGAGAAGTGCCATCTGCTCTCCGGGTCCTCACAATTCCCCACTCAGCCTATGTCACTCATTGATGCCCCATGCTTTTTTGAGTTTTCTGAGTCTGTCACACCTGCTTACTCTAAACAAATCCTTTTTAGTATTGTTATTAGGGTCCCTGTTTTCAGAAACTCTCAACAGTTACTATCTGAAATTAGCCAGCTTGGCAAAAATGTTAAGGTGAATAATTCCCTTCTCGCTCTCCGTGTCCATGTTGTATCTCAGATGGCTGTGTTATGATCTATTGATTCACTTATGATAAATACAAAATGTTTGGCTGAGCTTTTACTATATCCTTGCTCTGAGCATTTCCTCATGAATCTGTCAAATAACCTTCACAAAAGTTCTAGGAGAGAGTAGTCATCATTATCTCCATCTTACAGGTGAGGAAACTGAGGAACAACAAGGTCATTTAGATAGTTGGGGAAAAGCCCGGACTCAAGTCAAGGTTTTCAGACACCAAACTCCACACGTATAACTTGCCATATTGTGTGAAGCACTGACAGGCTGGGAGTCCACTATCTCTGTGCACTGATGCCCATTTGCTGTCTCACTCAAAGTCACGCCACATGACACATTCTTCCTGCTGACCAAGGTGATCAGCACCCCCAAAAGGGATGAGCAATGACATGTGATCAATAACAGTGGTGACAAAAGTGTTGGCCAGCCCCCTCCAAAAGTGTGTAAGTGGCTTACTGAACCCTATTTTTTTTCTGTATATTCACAAATTACGGTCCATAAACTTTCTTACTTGGCTGTTTAAAAGATGGCTGCTATATTTCTCTGGGTACTTGCCAAGACAGCTGCTCTTTGTCCCCACAGGCTAAGCCTGAAATAGAGGGACAAATCAGAGGACAGAGAGGTGTTTGACCTTTGTGCATGTTTGTGTAAGGCCTGCCTTAGCATTCCCAGACCCAGCAAGGACTCCAAATGCCCAAGCTGCTGCATGGCCCTGCAAATTCAAGCAGGGCTGCTCTAATATCCTAGGTAAGTTATTTTTTAGGCCTTAACTTGGAATTTTAGAAGCAGAACATCACCAGCATGTCTGAGAAGGAAGAAGATAACACTTGATTGGCCAAGATCTTCAATTCTGGGGTCCTTGCCAGGTTCACGAAAACAGGTTCACAGGACCCATATGGGTATGGTATCCACAAGAATCACAGTGTTCTTTATTAGAGGGTTTAGGTTGGGGTTTTTTAAACTATCTGAGGGAATCCCTGCCCTGAGAATCTAGACTGGGCTAGATCACATATAAATCATAGCAGAGACCTGCCCAGGTTATGCAGCCCAAGTGAAGTGACCTGGATCAAAAGTCCTGGGCTCCTGGTCCCACACTCCAACCGTGGCATGCAAGGCTTGATCACTCCAAGGCAAGAAGTGGTACTGACAGATGAACCCTAAGAAACACCAATGTGTTTCACTGCAAGTGAAGACCTGAGTCAGCCTTAAGCTGCCCAGCCATACCCTGGCCTTCTCAGGATTGGGGGAGCCATGGGCCTTGAAACGCACCTTCTGAGTAAGGGGTTTCAAGAACCAAAGGGACCCAAATTGAGATCTGAAAAAGACCAGCCTTCATAAAGATACATCCAGGCCCAACCCTTTCCTATACCCACCCAGAACTTTAGCTCAGAAAGATCCTAGTGGAATCTCCAGCCTACACCACCTTATCCCTCTATAGCCAGATGTGCCACTAACACAAGGAATTGGAGTTGGAGAGACTAGACTTACTAGAACTGTCCCACATCTGACTGTGAGTCTGGAACCTGTCACACTCAGCTGTAAAGTAGAGATCTAAGGCCTGCCCTGGACACCTCAGAATTAAAATAATGTGCAGATTTTCATAAATTATCAAGTGTTACACAAATGCAAATGATCATTTTTGTTATTCCACATATAGGTTCATATTAAATGACAAATTCTCTAAAGAGCAACCACAGGTTGGCTTGACACTTCATATTTCAGTAGGCATGAACATTCACATTGGCCCCTGAAGTGTGCCCATGCGGCTCTGAGGCTTTCTGCCTGCTTTCTGACCTCTGACATGTTTAGTATTTTCACAAGAACCCAAGGAAGACTATCTTCTTCTCGGGTGTGGAGACATAACAACATCCTCCCCCAAAGCTCGTTTCCAGTGAGCTATGATAATTTCTTTCCCCAAAGGACTTACTCCTTCAGTGAGAGTTTACACTGGATGTTTCCATGCACAGAACCCTAGCCTGGAAGACACTCACAAGAATGAGGGCTTCCTGGCTTGTCTTGTTAACCAGCGTGCTTCTCCCTCCTCCACTCACACTGAGGTGGTGGGAAGCAACTGCATAGTGTTCTCACAGGAAAAGTGTCAGATGCTGCCGCCAACTGAAGGGCGGTTCAGGACAAAGCGGGTGCAGATCCCGGCTTTGACACTCCCTGTTATCGCTGGGCTCTCCATCTTTAAATTATGGGTAATAGTCCCACTGATTGAGAAAAAATTTTCTCACACAAAATTAGCGATAAAGGATTGATCACAAAGATATACAAATAACTGATGAAACTCAACAAAAATCAACAGTTCCATCAAAAAATGGGCAGAAGAGCTAAAAAGACACTTCTCCAAAGAGGAAGTGCAGATGGCCAACAAACATATGAAAAAATGTTCAACATCCCTTGTAATAAGGGAGATGCAAATTAAAACCACAATGAGATACCCCCTCACACCAGTGAGGATGGCACATCTTCAAACAACTAGCAACAACAAATGTTGGTGAGAATATGGAGAAAAAGGAACTCTCCTGCACTACTGGTGGGATTGCAAACTAGTACAACCATTATGGAAAACTGTTTGGAGGTTCCTCAAACTGCTAAATATGGAGCTTCCCTATGACCCAGCAACCCCACTCCTAGGTATCTACCCAACAGACACTAAAACACTGATTCAAAAAGACACCCGCACCCCCATGTTTATTGCTGCCTTAATTACAATTGGAAAGACATGGATACAGCCCAAATGCTCAAAAATAGATGACTGGATTAAAAAGATGTGGTACATATACACAGTGGAATATTACTGAACAACCAAAAAAAAGTAAACACATGCCTTTTGCAACAACATGGATGAAGCTGGAAAAGATCATGCTTAGTGAAATAAGTCAGAAAGAAAAGAAAAAAATACCAGATGTTTTTACTCATAGCAGGAGTATGAAGGACCAGGCGAGAAAATAATAATAATAATGAACAACTATATACCAGAGATCTTTTATGGGGTGGAATGGGGAATGGGATCAAAAGCAGTGGGGGGAGGGAAGAGCAGTGGGCTGTGATGATGGCACATGGGTGATTTGGTGATGGGAAGCCCACGGGGATTACAACTGAGGTGGGAAAAGATATAAAATAAACTATTAAAAAAAGTACAGGTAATAGGGCCCTCTCTGGTGGTGCAATGTGTTATAGCATAGCACTAAGAGGCGATCTGCAACCACTGCAGCACGAGTTTGATTCCCACCCAGCCAGAAGGTGACCCACATGGCGCAGCAGACCTCTCCTGACCAGCCCGCTGCTCCCCTCAGCAGTGTACTTTGCTCCCCTCAGCAGTGTACTTCAGTCAATGTGCCTGTTTTGCTCCCCACTCTGTCTCTGGTGAATCTTGTCACCTCTCCCACACACTTCTAGCCTATACCCCAGTTCTAGTATGCATAAATAAATAAATCTTTAAAAAAAATACAGATAACAGAAGAGTAACTACCTCATAAGCTGGTTAATAGTATTAAATGGCATCATGCATGTTAAAGTGTATTTCTATCTTATCACTAAGTTTATGTCTTAGGTACGCCTTCTTCATGTTCTTGTTTTCCATTTCTCACACTAAGTGTGCCAAATAAATAACAAGCTAAGAGCAAATAAATTAATGTCTCTGCTTTTTGGGCAGGCCACTGTGTTCCTTCATACCAATTTCACCCCATCTTCGGGACTGGCTCAGACCCCCCCCTCCACAGCACCTGGAGGCTGGCTGATGCAGCGTGTGTACACACCTGTGGGAGTGCCCTGTGTGTTCCTATTTCCTTCCTTAGACCACTAACCACTGACCATTAAGGGCTAACACACACACACACACACACACACACACACTTTACATGTATCTTACTAACTAGAAACTATTCCATAAAAGGCAATTGTATTATTATTCCCTGGAGCTAGCCCTCACATTCATTTGGTCAGAGAGGCAGACCGCTATCTTCTAAAACCACAACTTTGGGGGTGACTCTACAGATGAACAGTTGTCAAAAGTGGACACATTCCTCTTTTGGAAGGAAACAGGATCAGATTCACCCTTCCTCATTGATTACGTCTCTGGACTTCACTGGAAAATTCAATTAAAATGCTGTCATTTCTGAATATTTGATTCCCTTGAGGGAGAAAAAAATGCCACAGGTAACCAGGTGACAAATATCTCAGGTCACAGATATCTATTCTTTCAGGACTTAGTGTGAAAGGGGTACACTCTTTCCTCTGGTGGCTGGAACTAGGGGACACTGACTTCCTGGTATTGCCAGCACCTTCCCAGAGGAGGCACCTGCTGAATGACGGGCAGCATTTAGGTGCCATCTCTGCACCTGTGTCTGAAGCAGCGAGAAACAGACACTGGGCAGAGTTAAAGGGAAGAATAACAAACAATGTTCCATAAGTGGCCAGTTCAGAGTTAAAAGAAAGGTTGCTCAGAAATACTGCTTCCCACAGGGCAAGGCACAGAGCAGAGAGGGATCAGGGACTTCTCCCCAGCACACCCCAAGGGCAGCTCCCTGCCAGGGGCTTCACATGGACACTACAGCTTAACCTTCCAACCAGCTCACAAGGCAGATCTCATGAGTCCATTTTATAGATGAAGAAACTGAGGACCAGAAGAAAGAATGCCCAAGGCACCAGAGACAAGAACTCCCTCGATCTGCTCTACGTCTTGGAGAGGAGTTCAAATTGGTAAGGCAGTAAGATTTGTTCTCCCCAACCTCACATCTCCTGATAGACTAGACTTCAGGAGTGCTGGGCTCTGAGGGCAGGCTGGGGCACCCCTCAAGTCCTCTGCAAACTCTCGGAGTGTGGCAGAGAGAGTTGGGCTTGCTGAATTTGAAGTGTGTGCTAGGTCACAGCATGGCACAGAACTGTTTAGTGACCTGTTCACAAGTCCCCTACTCCCTTTCCAGTCTCTTAATTCTTAACTTTCTTTCCACACACTCTTTTCACACACTCAGACTTCACTGTTAGAAATCTGTGCTGGTAAGCACATATATGTATATGATGTTGATAAGTTGCTAAGAATCATCATCACCTTCCCAGGTACCCAGGACTAAGGAGAATGGGGTTTAATCCTCTCGTGCATTCAAAAGAATTCCAAAAGACTGGTTAAATCTTTCTTGAAAATCGACTTGGCTCCTGCTGGGATTACTCAGTCCCACTTGCAAAGGGGTGGCCCCAGCTTTGGCTGCTACTGGCTCCTTGCTCAGAACGCAAGTCCTTTCATGGGGCTCAGCTGTTCCTCAGGCATCCAGTAAAGCTGGTCATGCAAAGGCAGAAAACGTGACAGTTGGTAACCCCCAGCATCAGCCTATGGGCGCAACAGAACATTCTCTGAAGCAGCCAGTCCATGAACGGCTAAAGCAGCCTATTATTCGGTTTATATAAAACCCCCACCAGCTACATGGCACCAATAAGTGAATATCTCCATTCTTATCGAGCCACACTGCCTTGCCACTAACTTTAAAACCCACGAATAACTTCATTAGCTATCAAAATGCACATGTACAAGGGAGAGGGACAGAAAAGAAAAGACAGTTCTCCTGAGTTCTGGAGTCCAAGATCAAAGACAAGACAGTCCAGGCAAACCACAGCATTTCAACATTGCCAACAAGTGTCTCTCTCACTTCAGTGGTAAAGTTTTATTTAAGATTTTAATAGTTTGATAAAGGGGTCTCAGAACCAGAGACCACATCAAATGCTTCCTCAAACAAATAAATAAATAAATAAAAAGGCCTGTGCACATTTTCCAAATGAAGAATCTGTCCAAAGGCTTTTGAAAACACTTTAATACCCTTTGCTTCCAAAACATTACACACTATTTCTCCAACATCTTTATGTGTTTCTAGGGAACTCCTGGACCAAAAAAAAAGTACATAGGTGGAAGAGCATCTGGAGATTCTTCTATGCCAGCATGCAAATAGACCTTCTTTTTTAATTGTTATTATTTCACGTAACAGCAGTAATCATTCCCTCATCCGCAAAGGAAATACATAATCCAGCTGTGGTGGCTCCGGCAAAAATACCACATCTGTGGATCATTGGCAACATTGTGGCAAGATTGCTCAAATCTGGGCGGTCTCACCGAGTTCTCTTTTATGCCCAAGAAACATGGGTATGCTTTTCTCAAAGTGCATGAAAACTTTGCCAAAACGGGTTGCTCCTTTGTATGCTGAAAAGAGGTTTTCATTGCCCACACCCTTTGGAAGGAGGCTCTCTTGGAATATTATTCCCAGTAGCCCGTGGTGCTCAGAAGTCCCCAGACCACTCTTGGCCAGTGTCCTTGTCAATATCAAACAGAGCTGGGGAAAGTCCCACTCCGGCCTCTGGGAGGAGGTGCTACCATGTGGCTGGCAGCGGAGCGAACTGCTGGTTTTTCACTTAGCAGGCGACCTGCTTCCGCTCTCTCCTCCAGTGTGTGAAGTCAGAGTGTGACTGAGCACTGGGTGATCATATTCCAGGATCTGTCCTCCCCAAAGCGCATTAGCGAGCCTCCACAGCTATTTCTAAGCCAATCTACCACAGTCCAACCCCCGGCCCAAAGTGCGCCCTGAGGGTTTCTACCTACAGACATACAAAAGCAAAAGCAGCCCCGCGGAGCCCTGACAGACTTTCATGCCCGAAATATTAACACATGCCCTGCGGCTTCTGCGCTGGAATGACGATCGCCCCGAAACACTCGGGGTCCCCTTCCATCCCAGACAATAGAGCAAGAAAATAAAATGAAAGTGGACTTACTGCTATGGCTTGCAGTCTTTCCTTGTGCAATTCCGCCTCTGCCATCCTGGAGAAGGGCACACCGGGCGGGAGCGGGGAAGAGGAAAGAAAAACACACGCTGTAGTCACCCAAAGAAACTGATGGGCACCCCGGGGGGGCTTTGCTAGAACCCCGGGGAGAGCTGAGAGGCGCCGCGGATCCGCTCCGGGGATGCAGGGCAACGCTGTGCGCAGGCCGGCTCGCCCAGGCTTCTTCGGCCGGGGCTCAGCCTCTGGCCCCCTCCCGCGCCGTCGCCTGACTGGGCCCCAGCGCCGCCGCTAACTGCATCTCAGAGCCGCGCCAGTCGGGGACGCGGGCCACGGGCAGCCGCCGGGAGGGCGCGCTTGGCCCGCGCTAGCTCTCCGCCCTGACGTTCCGCGCCTCGCTCCGCCCCTGGGGTGTGGGGGACCCGCGGCAGAGACCCAGGAGACGCCGAAGCACCCGCCGCAGTAAAGTCCTCGGGCACCGCGGAGTTGCGCGAGCGCGGATGGGCACAGTGCTAGGTGACCACTGGCGCGCCCAGAAAACACGCGCCCGCAGGGGCCCCGAGCTGGGCAAGGTGGCGCCTCCGCAGAACAGACGCCAGCTGAGGGACCTTTAGCAAAAAAGGGCCCCGGAGCCTGTTATCATTCTGCGAGGGCTGTACCCAGAGAGTTCTGGCTGCCAGATGCCCAGGCTCGCGTGGGGATGTTTCCTTGCCCACATGTGCCTCTTTGACGATGGCCGTGGCCAGCTTCTCAAGCATCTAGCTGGGCAAGGGCAGGGTGTCACTTAGAACAGGCCACCCCTCTGTGAGGCCAAATGTGGTTTAGAAAGAGGTGACATTCTGGGTTGAAACACTTTGAAGGTCATTACTTCTGTTGGCCGTCTCTAAAGGAAAAGTAAGGTCTGATCACTAAAATATTCCACCTATCCTTTACCAAAACTGGAGATGGTAGAAAGTGTATCTTTTGTGACAGGCTCTGGGCTGGAACATGAGATGGACGAGACTCCATCTGAAAGGAAATATATGCTAGAAACTAACTAGTTCTAACACATAGCAAGGACTCGCTAGAATCCTTCTCCACCGTGACGTTCTCAGCGCCTCTCTCTGCCTCTGGAATGTGGGAGACCCTCCACAGAGACCCAGGACAGCTCTAGGCTGGCAGGAGATGCCACTCATAAGCCAACATTCTTCCATAAAATGAAAGAAACACTGAAATGCAATGTGACCTCTTTAGATGCATGATGAATCTCTAAAGACATAAGAAGGTATCCTGAAGTTTATACACATCACATTTCTCCAAAACACCTTTATCCTGAGCAAATTCTTGCAATTCAGCTAAATCCAAGTTTTTCAACTTCCATGGCAGTGACTTGAGCAATTCTTAACTCTGCTTGAAGACTCAAGCAGTCACCAGAAAGTTTTACTGATTGTTTTCCCTTCCCCTTCCAAACACTCTGGGTGGGTGGGGCCTTTTATGTCATAAATCTAAGCCAATGCCAGAGTTGACATCTTCCTCCAATATATCCAGTTTTACTGCTTTTAGGCTGAGTCTTTCTTCAAACATTTCATTTTCTATCTAAGAGGACAAGTCCTTTGTGGGGGGTTTGCTCACACATAAACGAAACTGCTATTATTTTAGCAAAGTGACTGTGTACTCCATAAGTGGAGAGAGTAACAGGGCAAGGAAGGTGAGGCAGACAGTGTGAGAGCCGTAGTCAGAGCTCTGGAATGGGGATGTAAACTCAGACTTACTGTCTGGAGCCCACGTTGACCACACAACAGGCCCGGCTGTGTTATGGAGGGAGGCGGGCCCCAGTAATAAATAAATGAAGACAAAACCAAACAGAGCAGGCTGGTAGTTGCCAGAGAGTTGGAGGGTTGAGGGCTGGAAGAAAAGGCCAAAGGGTATCAGAGGCACAAATACCCAGTTGAAAAAGAAATATACAAGTCAATATGCCAAAGGGAGGTAATATAGAGTGTGGGACTATAGGCAATAACACTGTGTTGTAAGTTTGAAAGTTGCTAAGATAGTCGGTAGTCATTATGATGATCATCTTGCAGTACAAGCAAATATTGACTCATTGTGTTGTACACCTTAAACTAAAATAGTGTGTCAATTAGACATCAATTTTTAAAAGTGAAAAAATTTTAGGCCCTCCCTGGTGGTGCAACGGGTTAAAATGCAGCACTACAAGTGAGCTGCAGCCGCTTCAGTGCGAGTTTGATTCCCGGCCCAGAGGTGACCCACATGGCACGGCAGACCTCTCCTGACTGGTCCGCTGCTCCCCTCAGCAGTGTACTCTTTCAGTCTCCCTGTTCTGCTCCCCACTCTGTCTCTGGTGAATCCGCTGCACCTCTGGCTTGTACCTCAGTTCTGCATGTATAAATAAACAAATAAATCTTTTTTTAAAAAAAAGTGAAAAAATTTTAGAAAAAGAGAAATTACCTTTTCTTCTCCTCACTCCCACTAAAAAAGGAATAGTGGAGCATGAAGTCAATAGGCTTAATGTCATCAAACTGTATATTTTAAAAATGGCTCAGTTGGTCAATGTTATGCTATGTATCATTTACTAGAATAATTTTAAAAAGAAGAAATAGAAGGGCAGCCTAGCTGTGACCAGTTGAACTTTAGGAGAATCAGGATGAGTGACACAGGATGTCATCTAATTTAAGGATATAGAAGAGAAATGAGAATGGCCTAGGTAAGAAAGTAGAAACATGGAGAGGAGAAAGTCTAGCAAAGGAAGCTGAGAAAGTATTGTCTGAGGGGGAAAGATATGGAACTCTCTCTGGTGGTGCTCTAGGTTAAAGCACCACACTATGAAGCTCTCAGAAACCACTGCCGTATGAGTTCAATGCCCAGCTAGCGAGCTGACCCATATGGCGTGGCAGACCTCTCCTGACCCGCCCACTGCTCCCCTCAGCAGTATATTTCAGTAGATCTGCCTGTTCTGCTCCCCAGTCTGTCTCTGGTGAATTCTCTCACCCACCACACCTCTGGCCTGTATCCCAGTTCTGTATGCATAAATAAATAAATAAACCATGGACAGAAGGGGGCTTTCAACAAGGCCACATTCTTCCAAAATGTCAAAAAGAGCACAAACTGAGAAGAGGTCATGTTCGGGGCTGTGAGGAAGCCCTCGTGACACTGACAGAGCTTCCAGGCGAGTTTGGAAGCAAGGACAGGGAGTGGAGAATAGAGGTGGGAAAGAAGAATTCACATGTACAAACCCCTCCTTTCAGACCTTTGCAGGTAAAAGATGAAGGCAGAGAAGGAGGGATCCTCTGGGTTGATATGCATGAGGATCTGGGTTGTCTTGAAGGGCTGATGAGGGAGACTAGGATGTTTCAGGCCAAGGGGAATCAGAGATGAGGGAGGTGAGGCCAAAGACACAGTCATCTGGAAGACAGGTATTCGGTAGTCTCAGCTTCAACCAGAGGATGTCCAGGTGAGCGCTGGTGACTAGTTCAGCTTTCGAAAGTACAGAAGGAGGATGGGACAGGTAAAGAAAAAATTTGGAGCTAAAGGAGAGAAGCTATAAGTGAATTTGCATCAGAGAGTCGCACTTTTCTGGTTGATGGAAGAATCACTGGTTGAGACTGATGGGTGGGGAGATCTCCAAATAAGAGAGATGGGAGAAAGTAAAACATGGTCCCTACCCAGATGTACATATCATAATTTCTATGGCACATTTCTCTGAATACAGGTACAGAATTCAATTTCTACAGGGTGAGGGAGTAAGGATGGATTCAGAACCATTGTACTGAGCACATTTACTAGGAATAGGGAAAAGACTTGTGACCAATTATGTGCACTTCCTTTGTGGTTTTTAGATGATTGAAAGCCATTATATGCAGTGATTGTTTACTCAGTGTTCAGGATCATCAGAAGAGAGAAGAAATTCAGAATACTAGAGCTAGGTTTTCATCCAGATGGAAGTATAGCACTTTTTCATATTTTAGGGATGCTCAAATGATGAACCCCTTTTCATCGTTGAGAAAGTCCCATATTACAAGCCATCATGAGAATCGGAGTCACCCACCATTGTAGAAGCTGTCTCCCCAGATCCCAGAAGCTATGACTTGGCATAGTCCGGAGTCAGTTGGGCACATGCACTTCCCAAGGACCTGGAAGACTCAGCACTAACCAATCTTCTAGGCTGGTTGCCCAAAGCTCGCTCTGCCGTCTTCCCAGTTATCCAAGAGTTAGCTAATCCACTTTTGAGCCACAAGATTTGGTTTCGGTTGCTTGCAACTAAAGTCACATAGGAAAGCATATGCATTGAACAGCTGATACTTGGCCAAAAGGCAAAAGAGAAAGATTTTCTCCTCTTTCGGCACTTCTCCCCTCAAACTTCTAAATTGCAACATTTTAAAATTACTGAACCCATTGCCAAATCTATAAACAGACATTTATAACCCAAATGATGCTATTTCTTTGACAAATGTTTACTAGGTAGCTTTTCTATACTAGATATTAAGCTATGGCTTATTATTACAAGTAATTCATAGCTGAGGGCTGATATTGCTGTGACTATTTGCACCCCACATATTTAAAATCGGGAAAGATATATTATAATGTTGCACAGAGTATACTAGAAATCACTGGTTCTTGCTGGTGCATTAAACTGTGCAGCACAAGCACTGTCTACATTAGCATAGTTTTTCTCCTAAATGCTACACTGCAAAGCAGTATGCAGAGAGAAAAAAAAGAATGCTAGATTTGTGAACTAGAGATTTTGTTAACAGATAGGGCATTTGGGGGCTTGCGGACTTTGGGAAACACAGATGATCACAGCCTATTCCCTTGTGGAGCAAACAGGAGTTCTGCAAACTGGAAAGAAAATGACTTGCCGAGGCCCACTGAGTAAAAGCTAAAGTCTTGCTGCGTAGTAGTTCAGAATACGAAATTTCATGGTGACCTAAAGCTTTCTAGTGTAATTTTAAAGTTCTAAAGTAATTTTAAAAGGAATGCCAGGGTCCTCCAAAATGGGTGTGTTTTCCGAACTGTCTTTTTCATAGGATCTTCTAAAATATGCCATCATTCAAAACATGAGTGGTGGCACAGAATCAAAGCGAGGGACACTGCACTTGGAACCCTTTCAGTTCCTGTGGTTGTGAACATTTTGGGAAGTTAATGGAACGTCATGGGAGTCAAATGATAAATGTGTAGCATGTCTGTTGGCATAAGAAGAAAGAGCAAGAAGTTAGAAAACAGAGTACCAGTGTGCGAAATAAACTAGACTGGATAGTATTGAAAGTATATGCTGATGAAGGTCTTTGCGTAGCAGATTCAAAATTAGCAACTGCAACTATATCTAGAAATGAACATTACTATTTCAATTTGATGGCTACCTTTTCAGCTCTGCAGTGTCAGCTGAATGACTTCCTCCAGAAACTGGAGGAAGCTGGATGGAATAAGAAGAGTACATAGGAATTACAGAGGATCATTCTCTGGTTACCTAGTGGTAACCAGATAGTCTTACAACTGATACAAGTTTTGAAAAGTGGGATTAGGAAGTGGGAGGTGGGTGTGACAGAGAAAAAGCATGAACTGTAAAGACAGATTACAGTCTTAGCCCCCAGAATCACAACCTACTTCACCTTGAATTCTTTTAGTCTCATCTTCCTCATCTTTAATGAAGTAACTCTAACCTTAGGGATACTGTGAGAAATAAGAAAAACAGATATAGAATGCTTAAGCTTCATGCATCATTCAAAATGTCATAGAGCAAATCAAGTAAATGTCTTGATTTGTATGTACTCTTAAGTATTCTTCCTTTCTTCTTCTTTTTTCTTAGAAAAGAAGTAAGCTGATATTCTGAAAATTCCTCAGGTAAATTCTTCTTTTCAATCTTTTAAAAGGGATGTTGTTTACTTTCTAGAAGTTTCTTTATCAGTGATCAGTGACTCAAAGTGACTACAGTCTTATGCTTTGGAGTGTGTCAATTTAATAATTGTAAATAAAAAGAAATGGGAAGGGAGTTCTTAAGAGGAGAAAGATGAATTCCTAGGAAAAGATGGAAAGATACTGTAGCATTTGGGAAAGGAATTGCCTGTCTACACACAAAAGACTTCTCAGTGGAGTTGATTCTAGGTTTGGGTGTGCATTAGCTATAAAGTGGAAAGTCTTTGGGAAAACCATGTACTTCTGGGGTCTGGTTATCTAATGCCAGTAGACACAATTGGGTCATTGGCTTCTGAGAGAGCTTAGGGGCCCATGCAGTTTACCTTACTACAATGACCACAATATGCCCCATCAGCTTGTAATTCCTTTCTGTATTGTAGTCATCGACAGTTTCATTGTTGGCAGTGATTTGATCATGCCATACATATTCCACAAGTCAGCACAGCTGAAAAGGGAATGATCTCCTTTGGAATGGGCAGTCTGGGGCCAGGGGCCAACACAACTGATAAAGCTGAGCACCCTACCAGTTGGCAAATGAATAATGAAATTCAGAAAGCCTCGCTGCCTCTGTCACTTATGATTACTATGCCCTCCTAACGCCCTTTGAAACATCAGCAATGTGAATCCGCCTTCCCACACCCCCTACACTAACAAAACACACACAATTTGTGTCTGTCTTATGAAGAATGGTCATTGGTTCTCCTAATCTACTCCCCATCCCAAGCTGGACGTCCAGGACAATCTGCCTTTCCCTAAAACAGAGAGTAGAAGGAGCACAAACCAACGCCTCAATCCTTAACGCTAACTGCAATTTACAGTTTGAGTCAGAAAGCTACTTAGCTGAGGTTTTCCTTTTGCAAACTAGGATATCTAACTCCCCCATAGGGTTCTTGTAAGGACTGAATGAACTCAGGAATAAGAAAATGCTCTGAGAACTATAAATGCTTGGTGAATGTGAAAGACTGTTGCAAAAGGGGTGACTTCAAAGTTAGGCTTAGGACCCTGATAGCCAGCAGGGAGATGTTTGTAGGGCTGCAAGGCAAATCTACAGCAGCCATAGGCTCAGCCCTCAGGAGAGAAGACTCTGCTAACACCTAAGATAAAGAGGCTTCTTCCAAGTTTCTGATAGGGCCCTAAGACAAACCAGGGAATGACAATGATTGATGCCCGGGGGCATCCCTCCATGTTCCTCAGTCACTGTAGTTCTGTCTGCTTCACCTACACTGAAGACACACAGCCCCACATTCCGATTTATATATTTAATTAGGTTAAAAAGTGCAGGGCAAGAGGCTCTCCCTGATGGCACAACAGGTTAAAGCACCACATTATGAAGCTCTCTGAAGCCACTGCCACATGAGTTCGATTCCCGGCCAGGGAGGTGACCCACATGGCACAGCAGACCTCTCCTGACCCGCCCACTGCTCCCCTCAGCAGTGCATTTCAGTAGATCTGCATGTTCTGCTCCCCACTCTGGTGGGGAATCTCTGGTGAATCCTCTCACCCCTGCACCTCTGGCCTGAACCCCAGTTCTGTAAGCATAAATAAATAAATCCTTAAAAAAAAGTGCAGGGGTTGGAGAATGGGACTTCAGTGTAGAGAGAAGCAGGAGAAACAGCAATAGAAAAACTTGGCTCATTTTTGCCAATTGTGTATGTCAAACGTATATTTGAAAGCTATTTGGTCTGTGTTTACATTCATGTGTTCTCCTTTCTGCCTCCATTCAGAGCTAAATTTATCCCACTAGCGGGGAAGGCATACTTGGAGAGGTGGGGGTGGAATCAACACAGAGGCAGCAGCTGGGCCAGGCGCAGACACTGGGGGAGCTCCAGCACATGGAGGTGGCTACTTCAGAGGCTCCAAGAAGGCAGCTGGTGCCGACCTGACAGAGGGGACAGAGGGGTGCGTTTTCAGATAGCACAGGCGCTCTCTGTGCTGCGAAGGGTGTGAGCAAGAACAAGACTTCCACCTGGTGCATTTGAGAAAGTCCTGACTCCCATGGGTCCCCATTTGTCCCAACCCGTCAGGAACTGGAGACTCCAGGCTTCCAAGTGAGAGCCATGTCCTCAAGGAGAGCAATGAGGCAGCTGACAGGTCCGCTTCTGCAAGCTGGAATTGCCTTCTGTTTGGGTGTCAGTCCAGGTGCTTCTTCTCCTGGGACAATTTCCCCAGGTGGGGGATGGGGGAGGGGGAGTCTGTTGCCATTCATGATCTGGGTGGGATTCAGTGTTGCGTATCCATAGCTGGATGTAAGATGGTTGATGCCTAAGCAGGGTCCCAGATACTTCACATAGGCCCTTCAGGATTTCCCTTCCTCCTCCTAAGGATGGGAAAACTAAGATGCCCCACCTTTTGCAAGCAGACAAGTCACTGTGATTGAGGTAGTCTTTCCTGTGACCTACTTGCTCCCTGCTGGAATTGAAGCTCTCCCTGTAGAGCAGACGGTCAGTTTCCATCCGGGACTCTGTCCCTTTCCTTGCCTGGCACTTCCTCTTGCTGGGGCAGTGGACAGGAGAAGCCTATGGTTCTGACATGCTCACCATTGTCTGAGGCTCAGCAGCATCACCCCTGCATCTTGCCAGAGTGCTACCCTGTTTTTAGCCCCACTGGCCCCTACTCCTCCCCAGAGAACTTGACACCTCTTCATCTGCTTGTCCCACTCCAAATTTGGTGTTTTCTCATACAGGGAGTTATGCCTGGAATGTGTCTCCCCCTCCCTTTTCTGATGTTCCAAGTCTCCTCTTGTTAACTCAACAGAGTTCCGGAAATCCCACCCCCTCAGGGTCTGCCTGGCAGTCCCTTTGGGAAGGAGAAGTGTTTATCCCTCCCAATTCCTACCATAGTGTGTGACTTGCAAATTCTTTGTTTGACTTGTTACTCTTTTGGTAACTCTAACAATCATAAAGTCAGGGCACTGTAGGAGATGGTAGATTAATCAGTGTCTCCATGAAGCCCTTAGGCCCCAGGAAGCACCACAGTGGTTGTGTGCATGTATTAAAACTAGTTAAGTTCTGAGGAAGCCTGGCTTGGACAATCCAGTCCTTAAATTCCAATTCTACCATTTAATGAGTTTGAGACAGTTATTCAACTTCTTTGAGTTTAAATTGCTCTTCCCATAAAATCGGAAAGAGTCTCCATATCATAGGATTATTGGGGCGATCAACTGCGGTAATTTAGCGAACACTCCAAGCTATTTATCAGCTATCTAAATAAGTGGTCAATGAACACTCTAATAATGACAAGCATAATCTTATTTGTGCATGATCACTCTATCACCCTGGGTGTCTGTTTCCAGCAAAAGCTCCTGAATTGTTTGCTCCACCAGCCCAGCATCACATGCTAGGGACAGCAAGTTTGCTGTTGATGCCCTAATCTTGCAGGTGGCAGTATTTGTGGGAGAGGGTGATCAGGTCATATGAGTGAGGCCCTTAAAATGGGATTAGTGTCTTTATAAAATGACACACTAGAGGACTTGCCTTTCTTTCTTTCTGCCATGTGAGGACACAGCAAAAAAACAGCTGTCTGCAAGCCAGGAAGAGGGTCCTCACTAGGAACTCAATCTGCTAGCACCCTCATCTCAGGCTTACCAGCCTCCAAAACTGTGAGAATGAGTGTTGTTGTGTCAGTCTCCCGGTCTGTGGCAACATGTTACAGCAGCCTGAGCTAAGATACCCAAGGGTGTCCAGAATGGCTCCCAGACTAGACCAGCACTTACACATGAATGTTCTGGACTGCTATTTCTTACTATTACAGTTTGCAACCCGAGGTCTTTGGATGCTGTCCAAATCTCTTTGTATGGTTTTGCCAATTCTACACTAGTCATGAGAGACTGAAGAAGACACAGTCCAAAGTGTTCTACTGTGTGATTTATGCCACACCTACAACAGTGATTCTAAGCTAAGGAATCCGAGAAGTATTGTTGATGGATTCCCAGGGTAATATGCATGTGCACAACATTTTGCATACAATTTCTGGGTTTTTAGGAACCTCTTGAATTCTTCATGGACACTCTTAAAAGACCCATGGATTAAAAGGTTAAAAAAAAAAAAAAAACTGTTCTGGAAACCAGAACATTGGAGAAACTGGAAGAGAGTAATGAGTGCGGACTTATCTCCCCAGAGCCAAGAAGTGCACCTTGGTTACTCTTGGAATAGCCTCAGAGTCAGAGCAGCTTCTGCTCAAGACAGTGGCTCCCTAGTCAATATCCACTGAAGCGCAAGCTGCCTGGTGTCCTCTTGGAGAGCTTCATTTCCTTCATGCTCACTCATAGCTGCTGGCGGAGAAAATGCACAGGCACCAATGAACCCCCTTCCTGAGCATGGGCTTCCTCTATGGTCTTTATTCCCAAGAAAGTTGCCTCTGACCTAAAGGCTATGTAGCTTTTAGGCCTCCTAAACTGGCCTTCGCTCAGTCTTCTCCAAAAGGGATACTCCAGGTATCTGTTCAATCCAATCGTGCCTCCCAGGATTAGCTTGAAACGGCTTTCTAGTCTAAATGGAAGCAATAAAAACTAAGTAAAAGCAGATATTGGGACATTACATTGAGTAGAGTGCAATGCTGGTTCACATCACACTTACACAGCATTCAGCTCCAGCCATGAGACACCATTATGAAAATCCTCCACTATTCAAATCCACTTTCCAAAGGCCTGTCCCACTTCCCTCCACCAATGCTAGGTGAAGTCATTTTACTTCCACTTTGGAAGTTCCAGCAAGAATTCATGCTTGATCCAAAACCACTGGACCTCCAGCTTCCAAGGAAAACAGCTCGTCACTGAATTAAAGACACTGTTAGGGTGGCTGGAGCCAAGACAAACAGAGCAGCTTTCCCTTACTAAGAGGGAAGCGGCCTTCCCCAGGCTGTGACCTACTGAGAGCAACAAGTCAGTGTCGGGGTTCAAACCCCAGCAACCTGGAAAACTGGACAGATGACACAGTCTTTCAGGACATACTTCTGAGGAGCCTGGTCATACACTCACTGGCTCTCTGAACAAGGGGCATTCTAAAGTTGATAACCCCATTTTTTAAGAAACAAGGGAACAACGGGGCCGGGAAGAGCACATGGACTATGGTGATGGCACATGGGTGTAGTGGTGGTGGAAAGTCCATGGGGATTAATGGGATTACAACTGAGATGAAAAAATGTACAAAATGAAGAATTTTATATATATATATATATATATATATACACACACACACAAATATATATATATACACACACACAAATATAGTTTTTTTATGCATACAAGAACTCGGGTGTAGGCCAAAGGTGGGGGATTCACCAGAAAGAGAAGAGGGGAGCAGAACAGGTAGATCTACTGAAATATACTACTGGGAGGAGCTGCAGGCAAGACAGGAGAGGTCTGATGTACCATGTGGGTCAGCTCCCTGTACAATGTCTGCTTTCACCTCTCAGATGTTTTCCCTCTGTAGTTCCCACCACCTGTGCACCATCACCATACTGCTTCTGCTCTTCCCTCCCCTGTTTTCATCCCTCTCCCTTCCCCTTCCCTGCAGAGTATCTCTGATTTATAGTTGTCTATT
>NW_004567107.1:17557437-17562970 GCF_000260355.1 Condylura cristata
TATATATATATATATATACACACACACACACACACACACATATATATACACACACATATATACATACACACACACATAAAATTAAAAACTGTAAAAAAAAAAAAGAATTGAAAAAAGAAAGAAAAGAAACAAGGGAAGCACCCTAGCCCACTGGGAAACATTTGCTAGGCAAATGATATGAGCATTGGTGGGAAACATGGGCAGAAATAGTCTTTTGCAGTTTTACTTTAATAGGGGTGTAAAGGATTATTTTCCTAGTTATAATAAAGCATATACATACTGATTTAAATAAAACCCTGAATGTTTCCAACTGTCTTTCTAAATTCAAGCTTGAACTGGGTATTCAAGAGAATCGTTTGACTTTCAGTGTCAAAGTCCGGTTTATCTAATTAAATAAGCACTTATAGAATGCTCTGTCACTGGAGCCCTTCTGACTACTCTGCAAATGTTCCATAATGTAATCCACCTAACAGCACTATTCCCATTCCCATTTTACAGATGAGGAATGGGAGGCAGAGAGCTTCTGGTCACGTAGCTTCCAAGTGGCAGAAATGATATTATCAGGAATCGAGTTTGCTATGTGGGACTAATTAAATGCTGGGATAATTCAATTGTAAGACATGTCTACAAAAGTGATTCCATCTCCATCTGAGGTATCTGGAATATCATCCTCCTTGCAGAAGGTCTCAGATAACACTATCCAAATGGCAGTCGACTTAAGTGTCGACTAAGTGAACTTCTCCTATCTTTCCATTGTTTCTCTTTTTTTCTCCCTCCCCTTCCTCCTCCTGTTGCAACTGTGTTCGATACATACTTCACATCAGCTAGAGATCTGCAGAAAACAAAACAAAGAACCTGGGCTTTTTTGATTTGGTTTTTTTTTGCACTTATATTCCAGGGAAAGGGGAGCTACCTTACAAGTAGGGAAATCTACAATAACTTCAGAGCTGTTCTGCAGAAAACTGTTTATACTAAGGGGAGGAGTGAGGAAGTGACTTTACATAGGAGACTTGAATGGAGCAAGTGACAGAGCCATGCCACTGAGGGAGTGTCCCACGCTGAGTTCGTGAAAGCTTCTGCGAGTGACCAGCTTCAGCATTTTGAAGGAACAGCAAGAAGACCAGGGTGGTAGAGGCAAAGGGGACGGGAGGGCCACAAGAGTGGACTCAGATCATGACCTTGGGACGGTTAAGAGAAGCTGCAAGGTTATCTGTCTACATTTTTTTTTAAAGATTTATTTATTTATTCATACAGAAATGGAGTACAGGCCAGAGATGCGGAGGGTGAGAGGATTCACCAGAGACAGAGCGGGAAGCAGAACAGGCAGATCTACGAAGTACACTGCTGAGGGGAGCAGTGGGCGGGCCAGGAGAGGTCTGCCGTGCCATGTGGTCTCCTCCAGGGCAGGTGGGGATTGAACTCATGCGGAAGTGGCTTAAGCTTCTTAGTGCAGTGCTTTAACCAGCTGCGCCACCAGGGAGGGCTGGTTAACTGTCTACATTTTAAACGATCTCTCTGGTCAGGTCTAAGAGAGTGGGGAAGCCTGAGCAGGAGACCAGATGATCACGCTGGATCCACACGAGAGAACAATGACATGGCGTGACAGTGTGAACAGAATAATGGCCTCCAAAGAGGTCTACCTTCTGACAGCTGAAACCTGTATGTTATGTTTACTTGGCAAAAGGGACCCTGGGGAGAGAGCAGAGGTGGGTGCTGATGGAAGCGATGCCTGGACAGACTCTTGACACCTTCAGTCCAGGATGGGAGGAGAGAAGGATGCGTAATGCATGTACTCCAAAAAAGTTAATGTTGATTCTAGATTTTAGGAATCACAAAATATGAAATGAAAACCTAAAAGATAGGTTTCTTATGTGAAAATGAGAGTCTTTGTCATCAGTGGCTTGCCTAGTCAATACTTCCCAGAATGATGAAGTAACATTAAATAAACACAGGACAAGTGAAGACGCTGACAGGGCCGCCTCCAGGGTGATCTCATGACGCTAGGAACCCCCAGGCCTACACCCAGGCAGCCAGGGCCTTTGCTTATCTTGGAGAGGGGCTTCGTTGGAGAAACCACCATGAGTCACAGGAAGATGCAGGTACAGATGTGCACTGGAGAAGGAATACCCCGTGCTTACTAGCAGGCACTGGCTTTGATCTTCCACCCCCATTGCTTGATCAGCTTGACTGGAGGTCTCTGAGTTGTTACACCTGGACCATGGAGAGGGACTTTGCCATGGAATGGTGTTTGGGAAACACTGCAGACATTTGTGCCAAAACAGAGACAACAATACTGTTTGCACCTGGCAGGGTCACTGAGTCAGCAGCTTGGATCCACGAATGCTCCTTTTATGGGCAAAATGATGACCCCACGCCCTACAGGCTGAAGAGCTAAGTGCTAAGTGTGCGGCATTCCCTTAAATGTCCTGAGAAACTCCCGGGACAGCAATGCATGATCGCTTGACATATCTTATCAGAGAAGTCAGAGAGAGCCTGTCTGCATCGCCCCCAGAGTTTGGCTGTGTGAGGGAGAGGCTGAGGCGTTTCCGGGCAGAGTGTGGCACCACAAGTATGAGCTTGCGTGGAAGCAGGAACCACACGGACTTCCTCCCAATTGGTCCTGGCATTAACACTGAACCCTCATCAAGTGGGTCATGTCTGCTTGAACGCGGTGGGTTTTCTTCTAAGTCTGCTCATAACATTACTTGGGCAGGAACAGCGACTTCTTGGTTGAAATGCAGATTCTTGAATTAAACTATTTAATCAAAACAAGATCCTCCAGTGATTCACGTCACCATTCAAGTTTGAGAAGCATTTATCTATAGCTTGCTGGGTCTCAACTGTGACAGCACATCAGGCCTGGGGTGCTGTAAGTAATCCCCTCTCCACTGGCCATATCCTGCCAGTTGTATCAGGATCTATTTTCAAATGTCCCAGATTTATTATATTATGCAGCTGGAGTTAAGAACCACTGATTTAGAAAAGAAGAAAGAAGAGGAAGAAGGAGGACAGGGAAAGAGGAAGAAGAAAGAGGAAGAAGGAGAGAGAGGAATTGGGAGGAGGGGGAGGAATAAGAAAGAGAAGAACTGAAGAGGAGGAGGAGGAAAAGGTAATGATTGCAGGTAACATTATTGAGTGCTTATATATACCAAACTAGTCTTATAACTATATTAACTCACCCTAGTTTATGAGGAGTTACTACTTTCCCCACTTGCAAGATAAAGAATTAAGAAACAAGAAACTATCTACGATCATACAGAGTAGACATGCCAGAGTCAGAACTTGCAGTTTTATTTAACCCCTCTACAACTCACTGAGCCTGCCCCAGATACACTGCATCAAAATCTCCGGGACTAGTACGTAGGGAGCCACAATTCCAACTGATGCGACAAGTAAATCTGTAGTTTGAAGCCTCATCCCCCACTGCTCCCCACCCTGCGCCCACTTGTGATCATTTGTTAGGGCAGCCCTCAGGAAGGAGTATAGCAACAGTGATTAACTTCCACTAAGCCAGGGACCCCCTGGGGCAGCTGTGAGTTGGCGGATTACTTACTAGGTAAGTAATGGTGCATGTGATGGGCAGGCGGCAGGAACAGGCCTTCCCGATTGCAGGAGCTGCAGGGCCTCCCTCCTAGGTAGCAACCACCGCTTTTGCACCACATGCCGTCTCCCGGCATACGTGAACCTGACCAAACCTCTACTCCTGCTCTCTGCACCTGATTCTTAGCGATTAGCCCTGCACTCTGCCCAGATATGCAGAGTGGCTCTCGCCTCAGACTCCATGGATAGTGGTCTTGCAGCCCCATTCTCCCTCGGCTCTGGCTGTGAGCTCTTGCCTTTCGGGCTCCTCTGCAGCTCAGACTTCTTCTGGCGTTGGGATATTAATGTATCTTCAGGTCTCTGCCCTCAACATCCCCTGGCCCTTCCCTCCCTCTGTTCCCACACCACTCAAGAGAGGGAAGGAACAGCAAGCCAGGAGAAGGGCGGGTAGGAAACCATGTCTTCCAACGCAAAATGTCACTTGGATCATGCTGCCTTGCTATAGCCCTTTCAAAAGTTTCCATTTGCTCTACTCAAGACAGGTAGCCAAGGAGCACATAATAATTCGAATAATGGAGGGTTTCCTCTGGTTCACGGTGAGCGAGTTACAGTAGCCAGGACTGCAATGATGAAGCAGAGCCTGCTGTGTTACCGCCCTACAGATGCACATGTTGCCATTTTGAGAAATCTGTCAGTCCCTACAATTCCCGCCTGGGTCTGGGCTGGTGAAGCTGCCAGTGAGCACAATCAATTGACTCATTAGGAACTAGAATTAAGCACTTTTCTTATACTCTGGGATGGAATATCACTGGAAAGGCCCAGGATATTAAATAGACAAATATTTTAAATTAAAAAAGAAGGCTACTTAAACCTACTGCCACTAAACTTCCACTCCCTCAGCTTCCTAGCCAAAACAAGAAACATCTGGAGATGGAATTATGTGAAGGGATCACAAACTCAAAGGCTTCAGAACTTCCCTGAGGCCTGAAATACTTTGGAAACCTCTCTGGGAAGGACTCGAGTTTACATGATAGAATGCCATTTTTCAGTCTCTTTGTTCCCAGACAACATTTCACAACATTCCACAAAGTGATTTTGCTCTCATTCCTCACATATTCACCTGGTTGCAAACATTCAGAATGGTTTCAGAAAAGCAATAACCTTATTTGGAAAGAAATTTTCCAAGTATCCTATTTGTCAGCAACTTAAAATATCCTAAGATTAAATTTTCCTTTTGTCAACAATACTACTTTATATATAGCCAATTTTACATTAAAATATATCTTAAGACATTATTTATTATGGTATGGTTGGAAAAAAACTTCAGCATATATACTCCATGGAATACTATTCAGCTATTAAAAACATGAAATACTACCTCATGAGACAAAAATGGATGGATATTGATGTAGTTAGGCTACATGAAATAAGTCAGAAAATGATAGGTAGTTATGTGATGGTCTCACTCATTTGAAGAATATAAATAACCAAATAGAACAAAGCAGCAAAACAACAGAATAACTCTTGGCCTATGTGAGTAACGTACACCGGTCACTGGAGGAATCGGGAAAGAGAAGAGGATAGAGGAGAGGGAAGGGACAGGGTCTCGTGGAGCATGAGGGAAGCATGTGCACATATGGTGGTGTGCAGCTGTAACCCCAGAATTATATCGTTAGGAAAACTAGTGGTAAATCAATAAAACTTTAAAAAAAAACTAAAAACAATTGTTTCTAGATACTGACATGATGTTATAGAATTAAGATACAGAGCATGATAAGTAATGATTAACTGAATATTATTCTCTGGATCATAAACCAAATTCTTCATTCAAATGACAGATAATCCAAAAGGAAGGCACTCCTTCCGTGCCTGTGATGTAATAATGTAGCCTGATATAATACCATTGGGACTGAGAGATGATTTTTATTTTACCGTGCATGTACAAGGAAATTTTTTTAAAGATTTATTTATTTATTCATACAGAACTGGGGTA
>NW_004567107.1:17563425-17564601 GCF_000260355.1 Condylura cristata
CGTAAAAGGAAATTTAAAAATACAAGACAAATGTAACAGTTGGAAAATTCCCTGTGAGCTCGCACACAGGCAGGACAATTCAGTACACTCACGTTAGAAGGAGCCAAGAGGCAGACCCCTCTTTGAAGGGTTCTGTTCACATTATTTAAACGGCACCTACGGTTAGGTGGACAGTGCGAGTTTCTGGGTCACAGAGGTGCGAAAGGAGAGCCTCTTCCTTCCACACTTTACAGGTCTTGCTAACTTCCCCTTACCAGGCTTTGGGAAAGAAAAGGCCTGAGAAGTCTACAAAACAACATCCTTCAGAGCTCAGTGTCGCTTTGGTTCTCCACTTACTAGGGTTGTGTCGGAGAACAGCCACTTAACCAATCTGAATCTCAGCATCCTCATCTGCAGAATGGTGGTAATAACAATTTGTAAAATATCACACCAAATCCTAGGTAAAATGGAAGTGCCCATGCAAAGTGACATATTTTAAACAGTATAGAATATTATAGTAAACATTCAACTTTTCCTCTCTGCCTCAATTGCTACTCACTCTCTCCCCTTTTCCTCCTTGCTCATTCTCTGGCACCACTGCCTAAGCACTGATATGGTTTTGGGGAACAGGCCTTCTTACCCTAAATTCTTACCCACAAGGAATGGGGAAACTGCTTCCTCTGTGTTTACTGCGAAATATTGCCCATTAGAGTAAAAATAGCCAGACACAAAAAGTGACGTATGAGTCCTTTCAAATGACGCTATAGAAAAGGCAAAGCTATAGAGTCAGAAATCATATCAGTGGTTGACTGGGGCAGAGTGAAGAGGGGGGTGAGGGGGGGTGAAGGGTCAAAGGAATAGGTTGTAGGGATGGAAACATTCTGAATCTTATTTTGGAGGTAATTTGTACCTGTACATATCTGTCAGCATTCCCTGAGTTGGATACTTTAAAAGGGTGAATTTTACTGTTTGTAAATCACACCTCAGTCCGACTTAACAAAATGGAGAGTGTGATCTGGAAAGATTGAGACTTCCTTTTAGGAAAAATCTATGATCAGGACAGGAAATTAGCAGTGCTCCTAGGAATACTGTTATGTGAGAAACTATTTTTAGAAAGAAAGAAAGAAAGAAAGAAAGAAAGAAAGAAAGAAAGAAAGAAAGAAAGAAAGAAAGAAAGAAAGAAAGAAAGAAAGAAAG
>NW_004567107.1:17564701-17600212 GCF_000260355.1 Condylura cristata
AGAAAGAAAGAAAGAAAGAAAGAAAGAAAGAAAGAAAGAAAGAAAGAAAGAAAGAAAGAAAGAAAGAAAGAAAGAAAGAAAGAAAGAAAGAAGACCCTGACAGTTCCCCTGAGAGAGGTGCAGCATTCTCTGGGAATTCGGAGGCAAGAAAAGCAGCTCACTGGAGAAAGCTCAAGACATACTTCATGGAAGAGCTGTAAACTGGGTCTAAAGATTGCAATTAACCACTGATTTTTCTTTCTTTTCTACCAACTATGAGCATACCTTAGACTCTAACATGTGTTTCTAAATTACTTGCAAAATTTATTATAGGTTTATTTTTCTATTCTAAAAGTTTGCATATTGTGATGCATATGCCAGAGATGAAATGATTCACATTATCATATCTCTTTTTAAAAAATCACAATTGTGGGCCCTCCCTGGTGGTGCAGTGGGTTAAAGCACTGCACTAAGAAGCTAAAGCCACCTCAGCATGAGTTCGATCCCTACATTGGAGGTGACCCACATGGCATGGCAAACCTCTCCTGGCCTGCCCACTGCTCCCCTCAGTAGTGTACTTCATTGAACTGCCTGTTCTGCTCCCCACTCTGTCTCAGGTGAAGCCTCTCACCAGCCCTGCACCTCTGGCCTGTACCCTAGTTCTGTACACATAAATAAATAAATCTTTTTTAAAAAGTCACAATTGTGAGACAATATTTTCTGGATTTGTGGATTCAGGAAATTGATGCTTACATGTTCACTTGTGAATTGTTTTTCTACCCTATGAAATGAAGAAAAGTATAATGTCAGTAGGTTAAGTGCAAACAGTTGGAACAGGAGCCCAGAAATCTGGGCTCTATAATTCATAAGCAACTCTACAAATCAAGAACAAAAAGATCAATAACTCGAAAGTAAAATGGGAAAACTATGAGGACAGTTCAGGAAAGAAAATACAATGTCTCCTAACACCTGAGAAGACGTGCAATCTCAATATAATTAGTAAGTGGGTTATTTCTTTTAATATATGCTTCTATAAATCAGTAAGATATAAAATCAACAATCCGGTTTAAAAAAAAAAGAACAAAGGAAATGAATAGACAGTTCATAGAACAGAAAGTGCAAATCTCCTTGAAACATGAGACGATGCTAAAACTCTTTACACAGGAGAGAGGTAAATTAAAACTGCTGTATATTGTTCTCATCAGGCTAGCAAAGTTCACCAAGTTTGTTAATGTGTTAGCGAGGGTGTAGGAAAATTAGTTATACTGGGATAATTTTTATGGGGAGCCATTTGGCCTATTAAAAATACAATGACATGGCCCTCCCTGGTGGCGCAGCGGGTTAAAGCACAGCACTGAGAATCTGAAGCCACTTCCGCATGAGTTCGATTCCCGCCTGCCGCCTGCCCCGGAGGAGACCACATGGCGAGCCAGACCTCTCCTGACCCGCCCGCTGCTCCCCTCAGCAGTGTACTTCGTCAATCTGCCTGTTCTGCTCCCCACTCTGTCTCTGGTGAAGCCTCTCACCGTCCCTGAGCCTCTGGCCTGTACCCCAGTTCTGTATGAATAAATAAATAAATCTTTAAAAAAAAAAAAAAAAATACAATGACAGCCCTCCCTGGTGGCGCAACGGGTTAGGATGCAGCACTGCAAGCTAGCTGCAGCAGCTTCAGTGTGAGTTTGATCCCTGCCCTGGAAGTGGCCCACATGACGCAGCAGACCTCTCCTGACCCACCCGCTGCTCCCCTCAGCAGTGTAGTTCGTCGATCTGCCTGTTCTGCTCCCCACTCTGTGTCTGGTGAATCCTCTCACCACCCCTGCACCTCTGGCCTCTACTCCAGTTCTGTATGCATAAATGAATAGATCTTTAAAAAAAAAATAGAATGATTTTGAGCAAGCAATTTCACTTTCACAAACTTGATCCTACAAAATGACATGTATACTATGTTACTTACTGAGTAGTAAATAGCAGAAAAATGTCCCTGCATAGGGTTAAAAGAGCCACTATACATCCAACAAAAGAACTTCAGTATAGAGAATGAGAAAGTTCTTCACTTACTGATAAAAAGTAATCACCAAGAACTATTAGAAACAGAAGTCAACATGCAGATGGCATTTATACAGTATGTTAGGGTTTAGAAAATGGATGCTGGTGGATGTTTGTAGTATCTCCAGAAAGACGTGTCAACAAGCAGATTCTGTCTGTAGGGAACATTCAGTAGGGTGAAGATGGGTGGAAGACGTTTCGGGTATATAACCCTGTGACTTTTGAATTTTAGCCATGTGAATACTTTACCCTACTCAAAAATAAGTAAACCAATAAATAAAACCAAAAGCAGATAAATCAATGGAAAGAGTGAAACCTGGGATTTGCTCCCATTTTATTAAGTTCTGTAACCATAGACAGAACACTTTTTTTCTAGTGGGACTTTCCATGCATAATACTTGTAGGTGGGAATGTAAACTGGTGCAATCATTTTGGAAAGAGGTCTGAACCTATCTTTACAAACTAAAACTAAAAATAACATATGATCCAGCAATCCTACTTTTGGGGGTCTATCCAAAGCGTAAAAAGCAATCAACTCAGAGACCTGTGTGCTGCACAATGTCTACTGTGACATTATTTGCAGTGGGGAGGATTTGGAAGCAAACGACAAACCCACTGTTAGAGAAGTAGATAAAGAAGAGATGTGCTATATCTACACAACAGAATACTACTCAGTTACAATGAAAGATGAGATGTTATTCTTTCATGGTAAGAATTCAAAATGGCAATCACTCCAGAGAATGATATGTATAGCAAATTAAGAAAGACAAATACTGAACGATTAAATATATATGAGTGAAATAAGGAATCAAACAGATGAATTGACGAAACAATTGTCTCCATCAAGGACATAGAGAACCAGAGTGTGGTTTCTGTGGTTACAAGGAAGAAGGGTCAAAGTGATAGGTGATGGGGGAAAAAATATTAGTTGTTGTGATTTAGGTAGGCTGCAAAACCTGAATAAAAAAAAGGAACAATTTTCAGATAAATTTCCAGATGTCTGAAAGCGCCTTATGATGACTTCATCCATTTAATATGCACATTTTGGAGTTATATAGACAAGGTGAAAAAAAAATCATTTTTTCTAAGATTTTCCTCGGGGTCCATAAATACTCAAATGCTATGCAGGAGGAGAAAAGACTCTATAAAACTACCCCACAAAATTAACTGCTGGAAATGTTATGTAGAAATTGAAAAAAAAATTTAATTGTGTTCTTTTATTGTGGTAACATTGGTTTACGGCACTGTATATGATATAGGAGTACAGGTTCATACTTCTTCAGATAAGTTTCTACACCATGCCTGACACCAATAATCATTCAAGACCAAAGATTATACTATTATGAGTAAGGATTATAATGATGTGGTCCTAAAAAAAGACAGAAGAAACACTAGAGAACAAGTTTCCTCTCGCTCTCTCTCCACTCACCCCATGGGAGGATAGAGCAAGAAGAAGCCATTTTGGAGCTAGAAAGAAAATTCATATCAAAACCTGACCATCATGGAGCCATCACCTTGAATTTCCCAGTCTCCCTATCTGTGAGAAATAAACTTCTGTTGTTTAGTTCTTCCAGTCTATGGTAACTTGTCACAACAGCTCAAACTGGCTGGATGGATGGGAAGGACACAGTCAATGATACATCTGCTGTATAACTGTGCCAACAGTTAGCAATACAGTATTATTCACTTAAATGCTAACAGTATTATGCTGTACATCTAAAATATGTTGAGAGGATAGATCTCATATTCAGTGTTCTCACACACACATGCATGTACACACATACACACACATAGAACCAGGAGGACTGGTGATTGCTGGACTCTGCTCTCAGGTTCATAGTAACATGACACTGAACTTCATTTAAGAAGACCCTAGACTAGGGGATTACAACCAAGATGAAAAAATGCACAAAATGAAGACTGATGTAAAAAATAAAGAAAGAAAAAGAAAAGACCTAGACTGTGATGTTGTTCTGTTCCTAACAACGAGTCTTAGAGAAATGACCTACCCGGACTTTTGTTAAATTGCTTTGTATAACTCTTAGAGGAGCCTCCTCTGTTCCACGGCTCACGTCTTATGTTTTATACTTGACATTCCAGTACAACTTAATTTAAAGGGGTGGGGGAGTCAAGGGAAGATGTTTAATGCACAATAAGTGAGGAAGCAGTATACAGAGTTTGATACCAATCATCCAAAAGTTACCTGTGTATCTCTGTCCATGAGATGAAGAGACATGCCCTGAAAGTACTTCTGGGCAGAGGAGTGTGGGGTAGCAGAGGTGGTCAGTAGTAGAACTATGATTTCTTCTTTAGTCTTTTCTGTATATTTTTCAAACATTTTATGACAAACTTGTATTACTATTGAAATCTGAAAACCAATACTATATTTTAAACTTTTAAAATTAAAAGTAGGATTCACAAAATTTAAAAAGTAAGACATTCCTTTTGCAGCAACCTGGATGGAGCTGGAAAAGATCATGCTTAGTGAGATAAGCCAGAAAGAGAAAGAAAAATACCGGATGGTTTCACTCATAGCAGGAGTATAATGGACCAGGCGAGAAAATAACAAAAATAATGAACAACCATATACCAAAGACATTTTGTGGGGGTGGAGTGGGGAAGGGGAATCAAAAAGGGGGAGGGAGAAGGGGAAGGAAATGCACGGGACCATGGTGGTGGCACATGAGTGATTTGATGATGGGAAACCCGCGGGGATTACAATCGAGATGGGAAAAAAAATGTGCAAAATGATGTAAAAATAAACTTTTGTAATAAAAAAAAAGTAAGACATTCACTGTCTAGGTGACTTTTAATCTTCATGATTCCTTTCTGTCTTTTAATAAAGAATGGGTGAGACCTCTAAATGCCTTGATGAGGTAACATTAAATGCCTTTGGACTGTGTGGATCAAATTCCCCGTAAGTCTCAGCAAAGCATTCATAATGAAACTGAAAAGGGTTCATAACACTCATCTGTGAAGGGGTTTGAAACACGTGAGAAGTTGCAGGCTTGGCTTCTTCCATCAATTGAGCAGATGCAGACAGCCTCTGACATGCACCAAAAGCCAGAGGCAGAAATGTCCACTTTGTCGCAAAATGTCCCCATGTAGTAGGACAGTGCTTGACTGGCTCTCTCTCAATTGCTTTTTTAAAATATGTTTTTGGAAAGAGGAAAAATCTTTAGATAAACTGAGCAATGAAAGCCCCCTTCTCCCTTCCCATTTGTTAGAGGAAACCTGGATTAGTTGGAAACGACCAGAACACACCCAGTCTCCCTGCTACTCTGGAGACGTGAGCTCCCTCCAGTGCTGCAGCTGAAGGCAGGGCGCTTTCATGGCTCATGAGCATGAAGACTTCCTGGCCTCTCTATCTGCTTTTCAAACAAAGGCCATTCGCAACACGGGCACAATAAATTAACATGGGTTTTGCATCAAGTCATCCCGAGTAACACATCTCTGGTTCTAGTATTTTCTCTTGAAAGCTCCATGACTCACCAGTCATGGTCCTGTGGAAGAGGGAGCTATCTGCAGTGCTGACATAGAGTGGATTTCATTTGTTGCCAAATACCAGGCAATTCAGAGCTTGCCGCTCCTTTCCTCGATCACCTGGTGCTCATATTCCACTTCCATAGCCCTCCACTGCTACTGCTGCTTCTTTCTACCCACTGCCACTGTTCAGGTTCAGGACCTCGTCCTTTCTCAGTGGGACTCACAGTTACCCCACCAGGGCTCTCCTGCCCCTAGTATGGGATTCTCCTCAATCCACCTGCCACAATGAATTGTCACACTGAAGACTGGCATTTCTTTATTTTTTTTAAAGATTTATTTATTTGTGCATACAGAACTGGAGTACAGGCCAGAGGTGCAGGGGCGGTGAGATGATTCACCAGAGACAGAGTAGGGAGCAGAACAAGGAGACTGACCAAGTACACTGCTGAGGGGAGCAGCAGGCGGATCAGGAGAGGTCTGCCGCACCCTGTGGGTCACCTCCGGGGTGAGAATCAACTCATGCTGAAGTGGCTTTAGCTTCTTAGTGCTGCATTTTAACCTGCTGCGCCACCTGGGAGGGCCAAGACTGGCATTTCTAAAATAGTTTCCAGTCACTCCTTTGCTTAAAACTCTTCAATGGGTTTCTCTTGCCTTTGGGGTGGGGGGTGGGAGGGTGGGGAGTCTTATATCCTTAGCACTACTTTCAAAGTCCTTCATGATCAGATTGTTGCTTCTGGCTTCAAACTCATCTTTAGTAACTTTCCTGCTCAAATCTTGTGCTCTTCTTCCTGCGCAGTCTGCAATTTCCTAAAAGTTCCATGTACTCCTATACCTGCATGTTTGTCTACCTGAGATGCTCTCCCCAGTGTTTCCTCCTGCCCACACCAAGTCGCCATGTTCAAAGTGTCCAGCAGCATCACATGGCAGCAGGGATCTTTAGAGATCTAGAGCTCAAAACTTGCTCCAGATCAGAATCGGGATCTTCAGTATGACAAGATCCTCACATGGTTCCTAAGCACAGGAAGGGTTGAGAAGCCCTGGTCTAGTTAACTCCTTCTTATGGTCACTTCAAGCTTGACTTCTTCCAAGAAGTTTTCTCTCACTCTACTTTTATTTCCCTAACCTATATGGAATGCTTTTCTCTGGCATTCCATTATCCTATGCATTTCCCTCCATATTTTCTGCCATGTTATTACTTTCTGGACTTTAATGTTACCACCACACTCCCATTTAGAGATATACATGGCTCTCACACAAAACCCAGCATACAGTCAGAAATATGAAATAGATGCACAATGAATATTTTTTCAACAAATGAATGGATGTGTCAGGTCACACAAAAGTCTGAACAGAGAAGGTGTGCTCTTTTAGGTAATCTTTCTGTCGTTTACTTTCTCTTAGATATTTCTCCTTTCTAGTTTTTGCCACACTTTCAACTGCCACCCAGTGCAGAAAGCATATACCCTTGGAAGCAAAGTCCTCCCCCTCCTCCTGGACTGCAGGTCTTGGAATGAACACATGCCCAGCTCTTTGTTTAGTTATGGATTCAGTTCAGATCAGAAATAAAATTTGGGGATTCAGATGATACTTTTCAAGGGCCATAACTTCCCTAGAAATCCAAGTGTTACTCTAGGAACTGGGTTCCCTGAGCTGACTTGATTCTTTCCTTGGGAGCATGCTTAAACCACCACAGAATTCCTCAAGGAAAAGTCCAGGCTCATGGGGTATCAGAAACAATTTACCATCAAGTGTGTATATGCCTTTCAGGAGTGAAATGAGAGGGATACTTAGCCGAGTCACAGCATGGCCAGCGTCTCCTCCAGAGTTGGTCACACTGATGGCAAGGAAAGCAAACAAAAGTTACATTCTTTCTACTTGTGAGAGAAACAAAGACTCTACTGACAAAACTGAAGTGAGCAGTAGAGCTGTAAAATCAACAGAAATAGGGGCTGTCTGTGGAGGAGGCATCTGGTTTCAATGTAAACATCCTTAAAATGTTTCAAGAATGAATGTGTATTTGAATAATTTATTGTTAGACTTCTTTTTACTATGGATATTTAGGGCAGTTTCAGAACCAGGGATGTCATTACAGATGCCCAACTCAACTGTACTTCCCACTCAGTGTAGACATTCGCTCCCAAAAATACTGAGGATAAAAACACTTGACAGAAAATTAAAGAGAATTTCTGTGAAAATGCAGGATTGTCTGGCTGGATCCATGTATATTTTAGAAGACCCACATGAACACTCACATCAAGTAGCTTGGATGGTTTGCTCAAGAAGTCATAAGTAGCAGTAGAGTGAGCGTTTGAGAGTTTTTGGTTCTGTTCAGATTCAATAGGAAAGAATCTTTCCTATTGAGCTGTGCTTGTTACTTCAGATCATGAATAAAATATATAACGATCTCAAAGATGCCCTAGAAAAGGATTATAAATTATTGGCCAAGACATGTTTGTTTTTTACATTTGGGGACGGGCTTTGTTTGTTTGGATCATACTGTAGCTTTATAAAGAATGTTTTAAATTGGCTAACAACATTTTAAATATCTGCATGGCAACAATGTACTGGATCTGAGATCCACTTGCTAATTCTCTTTAGAAAAAGACACATTCCAGTTTCCCCCAGTCCCAACCAACCACTCCCTTTTACCTATTCCAAGTCACCCATCCAGGTAAACACACAGACACACAGACACACAGATGTATATCCTAGAGCAACCCTTTAGTTCATGAAGCTGCAAAGAAAATAAATCTTGTCTTTACTGCTTTACAACCTCTGGCCACTCTAATTCAGGTGCAATTTGGGTATCTTCATTGGTTTTGAAGGATTTTTTTTTCCATATAGTAGCAGAACTTTTCCCTCTTTCTTTTCTGAATTATAGGAATACTAAAATTTCATGTTTTTTCTTCCTTCATGAGGAACCAAACCTACTAGTGTTGGGGAGCATCTTTGCAACAGTCTTAGGTTCCAGTAGAGCTTTTCTTCACATTTATTTCATGCAGATCCATGCCTTTCTGTTCCTCTGTCTTAAATATAGCCCTCAGACAATATAGCTACAGACGATCTCAATTTCTGGCTCATTACTGGTAAATCAGGAGGTCTGGCAATACTAGTCACACTGAAATCACTGCTCCTGTGCTCGCAGTTTTAAATGCACAATTTTCACTCAGGGGAGCAATAAAGACATGTCAATGACGTCTACCAGCCCCCAGCTGTTTAGGCTCTAAATGCCAAAGGGCAACTGGGAATTGAAGCCCCCCTCTCCAACAGAGATACCTTTGACATTAGCCAAAGCTCCTAACACCTAAAGGAGACAGGTTGACTATAAGCTCCTTAAGAGCAGGGGACCAGGATTTACCTACCTCTGAATTCCAGCATCCCAATTACAATGTTCACCATTGCTGCTTTGCCTGGGATTTGCACTCAGAAAATCTCAATGCTTTAATTATTTACCATTTTAATTCAAAACAGCAATCAAACAGTTCTGAATCTTTCCACCAGATGACCCAATAACTTTCACAGTGAGAATATTTATAAAATTGTAAGTTCTTAGAAAAGATGTTATGCTTTATATTCCCAGAAGACAAAGACATATTTGCACTTCCTAAAGGAATTCACAGAGCTGACCTTAGGAATCAGAAAGTTCATCATCTCCCAGGTGAGAACAAGATGTGTCCAGAGCAGGCTAACAGTAGTCTGGACACGAACCAAATCTCTTCATCCCCAGTCCAGTGATTATTTCTCAGCACTGGGGACTTCTCACAAGCAGGAAAGTGGTTCCAGTACATCAGGGCACCTGACCAACCTCAGTACCTTTTGGAGAAACCTGAAGATTCCATTCCAAATCTTGAGAAAGAGCTGGACTCTTCTGAAGGACTTACTGACCTGCAAGGCTGACGTCTACAAAGGCTAATAGGCAGGCCAGCAGAACAAAGATGGAGAAGCAAGAGCTGCTTCCATCACCTCAAGTTCCAGGTAGGTAGGTGGTTCAGTCACCTTGGGAACCCTAAGTGAAACATATCCCATCCCAAAAGCAAACTGTAACTCCCAAATCCAGAGCATCCATAGGTACTGTAAGTCATGAGTCATGTGAAGACAAGACACATGTTGGTCACATTCTACTAGCCACGTAACTTCCAAAACATTGTGACTCTGTTTCTTTATTTTTTTTTTAAGATTTATTCATTTAAAATATTTATTTATTTATTTATGCATACAGAACTGGGGTACAGGCCAGAGGAGCAGGAGTGGTGAGAGGATTCATCAGAGGCAGAGCAGGGCACAGAACAGGCAGATCGATGAACTACACGGCTGAGGGGAACAGTGGGCAGGTGAGGAGAGGTCTGCAACACCATGTGGGTCACCTCCAGAGCAGGGATCAAACTCACACTGATGCGGCTGCAGTGAGCTTCATGATGCTGTGCCTTAACCCATTGTGCCACCAGGGAGGGCCCTCATGACTCTGTTTCTAATGCAATGGTATAAGCATCACATTTTATTTATCAATATAGAAAAAATAAAGGTAAGCTGAGATTGTCATCAGTGGATCGCTTAGGCCATTTTTCCTTGTTCCTCTTCTTTGAGTTGCTGGTGACCTGCACACTCCAGTGCCTCATAGCACATGAGCATCTGGGAAGCCCTACATGCCCAGTGCAAAAGGGTAGCCCCACTGGCCAAGTATGAGCAGAAGGCACCAGGTGGGCACGCGGCTTTGCCATGGTGCAGATGTGCTCTTCCTCCTCATCTGCTTGCTTACTCTACCACAGTGCAAACTCACGATGCTACTCCACTACAAGTGATTAATTAAATAAGTGCACTAGAATAAAATGAAGTGTGTGAATAAGAAGGCTTTCTGACAGCATGGAAACTGAGCTGGTAAGCATTCTGGTGAAAGTGGTCAAAAGAATAACTTTCCCTTTTGTCTATTTGTTTGATTTTTATTTTTTTTTAAGAGCCTGAAACACCTTTAGTCTATATTTTGAAAACCATATGTAGAATTTGGTACCTTTCTTTTTACATTTGGGTACAAGGAAATTTGGAATACATTTTGGGAGAGTACAAAGAAGAAAAAAACCCTGGAACCCTACTATAGGGGCAACCACTTTAAACACTGCACCTAAATTACTAAAAATCTAGCTATAGTTATCTATATAACTATGTGCCTGCATATCTAGCTACAGACAATGGCCCAGCTGGCCTTCTACCTACCTTCTGGCCATCCAGCATCCTATTTATCTTCAGTTACCGGTACTTGCTATTGCTGATCTACTCCATCTCCCTTTGCTACACAGCTTTGACATGGCTTAGGCTTTTATCTTGCTGTAATTCTTTTATTACTATTACAACTTTGGGTTACTGCATTTTTCTCTTCCATATGCACACATATGCCATTCATCCTCTACCAAACCTGAGCCAAAGCCTTATCAAATTCCCTCCCCATCTATCTCCTCCCTTCTTTCTGAATTTTTTTTCATTAAATCCAAGATTTGAATTTGAAGAACTTCTTAGTTATAGTGTAGTTAATACTAGCAATGGAAGACAATTGCAGTGAAGGCTACAGAGGAGTTATATGTTGAATTATTTATTGTTGTGAATCACTTGATGTTAAATTTTATTGCTGTACTCTTGACTTACGTTACTGCAGAGATTTTGGGAGTACAGCTTCACACTCTGTGACTACAAGCCTCACCTTACCCACCACTAAAGTTCAAGTGATATTCTCACTATCAGACTGACCCTACTACCCTTTTCTACCACCTTCCCCTCTGGTAACCAATGTATTTTTCACAGAGTCTAAGAGATCTTTTGTCATGATTTGTTAGTTTATTTGCATTGGCATTTATAGTCCACATATGAAAGAAATCATGTGGTAGTTACAGGTGAGGGTGCCATGATAAAAGACTTCATTTGGGCCCTCCCTGGTGGCACAATGGGTTAAAGCACAGCACTAAGAAGCTAAAGCCACTTCAGCATTGTGCTTGATCCCTGCCCCAAAGGTGATCCACATGGCTTGGCAGACCTCTCCTGATCCGCCCGCTGCTCCCCTCAGCAGTATACTTCATCAGTCGGCTTGTTCTGCTCCGCACTCTGTCTCTGGTGAATCTGCTCACCGCCCCTGCACCTCTGGCCTGTACCCCAGTTCTATATGCATAAATAAATAAATATTTTTTAAAAAAGTCCTCATTCACTGTTGCTGGGATTATAAATCAGTGTGGTGTCCATGGAAAACAGTATAGAGATGCCTTGAAAGATTAAAAATACAAGTGCTGTATGATCCAGCAGTACCTCTCCTAGGTACTATCCAAAGAATATGAAAAAAACTAACTTGAAGAAATACATGCACCCAGGCCCTCCCTGGTAGGGCAAAGGGTTAAAGCACAAGCTATCTGCAGCCACTACAGCACGAGTTCGATACCCAGCCTGGGAGCTGACCCACATGGCACAGTAAACCTTCCTGTCTCACCCCTGCTTCCCTCAGCGGGATATTTCAGTCAATCTGACTGTTCTGCTCCCCACTCTGTCTCTGGTGAATCAGCTTTCACACATCCCACCCACTTCCTGCATCTATAGCCCATACCCAGTTCTTGTATACATAAATAAATCTTCAAATAAATAAATATGTGTGTGTGTGTCCATAGAAGCATCGTGCACAAAAGCCAGAAACAACCCAAATGCCCAGCAACAGATGGCTGAATAAAGAAGCTAGAGTATACACACTCAGGGAATACTACATAGCTATGAAAAAAGATGGAATCTTGTTTCTGTGACAAGATGATGGAACTTGAAGTGAATGTATTAAATGAAAGAAATCAAAGAATAACTACACAGAGCCATATCGTGGCCTTTAAAACTGTGGAGTCATCGTATTTCAGAAATAGAAAGAGGCTTACTTCCTGATTTAATATTTTTTGACCCACTACACTCAGGCAGCAGGCAGCATTTCCTAAAAATCATATTTGATTATGCCTTTTATTCAGAAATGCTGTTTTGTAACATGCAAATGACTAGCAGGAAGAACTATTTGATTATTTGGTTCTTAGGATTTTGTATGATGATGTATGATTTAGTATTATATTCTGCATGAACCTCAGGCAAACGTGTAAGCTATTACTTAAAAATGGGATAGAATATATATTTAGGAACATCTCTAGAATAATGTATCCATTTAAGAAGGAATATTACTAGTAATTTATTCACTTACATACTTTTTTTTTATATGTTTGCTTTCTGTTCTCAGAATTCCCGCCACCATTCACCCATGCACCATCCCCACAGTCCCCTGTGCTGGTGCCGTCCTCATTTTGATCCTTGTCCCTCCTCCACCCCTGCAAAATGTCTCTGATTTATAGCTGTCTGTTTATTTTTGTTTTCTTGTGGTGTAGTTTTTATTGTTATTTTTTTCCCTTGATCCTTTGTGTGTTTCCCCTATATTCCTCCTATAAATAAAACCATCGGATTTTTTTCCTTTAAGAAGGAATTTTTTTAATATTATATTTTTATATCATTCCTCATTTTGTACAATGAATGCAGAGAAAGAATTTTTTTAATAATATAATAGTTTATTTTTACATCGTTTTGTGCATTTTTTTCATCTCAGTTGTAATACCCGTGGGCTTCCCATCACCATTTCACCCGTGTGCCATCACCATAGCAGAGAAGGAATTTTTAATGAAAACCCCAGTACCAGAGACTGACTGAAGATCGGTGTGCTGCCTTGAGAGAAATCATTTGTAGGACAAAGGCTGTGAGTTTCTCAGAGAGTGAAAACAAAGCCAGATTATTCTATATTTAGCACAGATACCATAAACAACTCCTAGAAACTTCTCAAATACTGACTTGTATTAGTAGCAGTGATACTAACAATTACGGTACATTCACATGATCATCCAAATCCACACAGTGATGCGGTAGCTTTGGTTCCTAGTGTGATTTCCCCCACCCTCTCTACATGTGCTCCTGCCCAACTGTACATTTATCTATCTGTTTCCTCCTTCAGGCCTTTGCCTTTGCTCTTTCTGTTGCTTCTACCACACCTAGAGTGTCCCGTCTCCATCTATGCCTGTTAAAAATTCTCCTAGAGCCAGAATGGATTCGGATGCTAGGTGCTGAAGGAAAATACCATAAAAGGCAAGACTTGGCTTTGGGCAAGTGTCTTAACTTTTCTGTGTGGTAGTTTCCTGCTGAGATACTAGACATACAGCATGTACAACAAAGTCTCAACCAGATATGTATCAACCTCACTTCAACGTCCAGGGAATATTTCTGGTGCTTTTGCTAGTGGACTAGCACATCAGACTCTAAGAGTCCAAAGACACTTCAATATGGTTCTAATAATCAGTGATTAATAATAATGAATAAATGTTTTTGTGAATTCTGACCTAAAGACAGAATTAGATGATTAAACACTAACATATGAGCAAGTACATATTGTAGCTTCTACTTTGCTGTTTTCTTCCTTTTATTTGGGGCTTTATTGTGCCTTATGCTTATTAACCAACTGAGGGGCGGGAGAGAGACTTTCTGGGCTTTTTAAAGTAGAATTAGCTGGCTCGCTTTTTTAAGTGACTCCAAATTCCCTCTCACCTACTGGCATTCTCAAACTCATTATCAGAGTGGGCTCAAAGACCAACAGTTCAAGGAGATAGGACATCCTGGGACCAAGAGCAGAGTGGAGTTTCTGCTGTCATCTGTTCCTCTCTGGCTGACTCTAAGTGGCTGTCATCCCCTGGTGCTGAAGGAAAATACCATAAAAGGCAAGACTCAAGCCTGCCGTTAAGCAGTCTGGAGTGTTCCTCGGGGCTGTAAAACCTCTTGGGAAAGAGCAGCACACCCCTGGCAAAGATTCCAGCACACTTCATGGCAAACTTGTGGAGTAACAAAGCACATATTGTTACCTCAGAAAGCCAATCTCCACAGGCTAGTGAAAATATGTAGTATACCTTTTTAATGGGGTGAGGGGGGTTGGCTTCCCTGGGACATTTTGGATGGAGTCATAACACAAATAAACTGGATTGTAGGGTCTGAATTTATGAAGCCCAGAGCCGAGCTGCCTGGTCACACATGGGGCAACCCAGAGCATTGTGTAAATCAAGAGCAGAAGCCAAGGAGTTCTGAAAGCTGTGCCGCTACAGGCTTGTGTGCGGGGAAGACGCCTTTGAAACATTTCCCAGCGGTCTTTACTGTCTGCCACTTTTTCCTAAATATGTTTATTGTTCTTAGAATTGATGAGTTCTGCTCTTTTTTACTTGTAGCTAAAAATCTGGCAGTTCAGTAACATTTCAGATGACCTGGAACGGGATTTGGCAAGATGGGAGAGAGCGGGAGAGAGTGTGTATTCTCACTGGTGAAATTTGTTTCTATTCTTTCTTAGAGTTGAGTGTGTCCACGTCTGCGCACACACACACACACACACACACTCACACAGTCACTAGAGTTGCCTCAAGAAAACTAGAAAGAAAAGAAGTGATGCAGCAGCGTTCAAAATAAGCAGCAGTCATTTAGGAAGTAAGAACTCTGAACAATAAGCCCTTATTTTATTTTATTTTTAAGATTTATTTATTTATGCATACAGAACTGGGGTACAGGCCAGAGGCGCAAGGGAGGTGAGAGGATTCACCAGAGACAGAGTGGGGAGCAAAACAGGCCGAATGACGAAGTACACTGCTGAGGGGAGCAGCGGGCGGGTCAGGGGAGGTCTGCCACACCATGTGGGTCATCTCTGGGGCAGGTGGGGATTGGACTCATGCTGAAGTGGCTTTAGCTTCTTAGTGCTGTGCTTTAACCCGCTGCACCACCAGGGAGGGCTCAAGCCCTTATTTTAAATGAGTTCATACTTATCACTAGTAATGGTGTAGTCTGAATGATCTGGCTCTGTCATCTTGCCAGTCTATGAATGGAGTTCCTAAGAATTCATGTTTGGGCTCAAAATGTGCAAAAAGGAAGCCTGTTCATTAATAAGCTGTGGCTTAACCGCTGAATAAGCTGTCAGAGAAGTTGCTTGGTGCCTTGACTGAAAGGAGGGGGTGGGACCCAAATTTAATGAAGTGAAGTCACACAACACAAGAGTGTAAAGGAAGCTCAGGGAAAAGGTAATGCAGTTCAACTTTTCTGGAAGAGAGAACAGAGTAGGAAGTGAAGGAAGTTCATGCTGTTAGAAGCTATGATGGGCCCTCCCTGGTGGGGACTACACTAAAATACTAGTTGAAATGACAAATAAGCATAGTAAAACTGCAGGTTAGAAAAATCAATCTACATAAACCCGTGGTGTTCCTGTATGTGACAATGAGCCAGGAGAGGAAGAAATCAAGAAAACATTTCATTCCTTCCTATCCTTGTGACCTTGTAATTTTTCCTATTTTTTAGAAGCCATATGTCACATATACAAATGAGTATTTCAATTCTAAGCCAGTTTTTTTAAAAAAGCACATTTTGTCATTTTCTGAAATTCATTCACATGCTAAATAATGTACTAGGTTTTGGAATCAGATAATATCCCTTGTTCTCAATGTGTGTGTGTGCATCCGTACTAAGATATGTACATTATAAACAATCATAATGTGAGGGGGACGTATTACTTGTCTTAAGAGAGGCTTAAATCCCAAAAGATATGTAGATATTATAAAGTTTTTTGAAATTTTCTTCTGTTTCTTGCAACAGACAATTTTCAGAGGTATTACTTTCTTCTAAAATTTTCATGTTGATGCTCCCTTTCCTGGGGTGCAAGTAGTCTTTTTTATTATAGATTTTTTCAGTATGATTACTTAAATAAAATAGCTCATAAACTTGGAGGACAGGTGAATATGCAGCTTCTGCCCAAATTACATATTGTAATGCTGCTCTGCTGTCCTGCAAGGTTTGAGAGGCAGGGCTGTTCCTCCTCTCCCCACTGTCTGGTTCCTTGAGACTGTGACCCAGTACTTGAGAAACTACAGCCCCATATATGAGTACTTCTGCCATAAATTTATTTTGTGGACCCTTCTAAGCTACAAATTTACGGAATTGTGCTTCCCAGAATGCAATGAAGCATTTATTCATGCTTCAAGGGACAGCAAGTCTTTCCCTCTTTTTCATCATATTGGTTTTGGGGAGTTATTGAGGGTGGATGGATAGAGCAAGAAGGAAGGGTGATAGGGAACAGATTTGTGAATGGTCCTCAGAAGTAGGAGAACAACTCAGATTTCTTTTTTTTTACTATATATGTATATTTACATATATATATATTTAACATCATTCTTCATCTTGTACATTTTTTCATCTAAGTTGTAATCTCCGAAGATTTCCCACCACCACTTCACCCATGTGTCATTACCATGTTTTCACTCATAGCAGGAGTGTAAGGGATCAGGAAAATATATTATAAATAAATTGTAATAAAGTAAAAATGAACATAACTAATCATAACTAGGTATGTCATCATAACTAATGACTCAGCTTTCTGACTGGAACCGAACAAGAATTTCTGTAAGAGGAAGGCCCTGCGAGAGGCTTGGAAAGCCTTTCTCCCCTCCTTTCCTCTCTGTTGTTCTGACCTAGGCAATACGTGGTCTGGTGACCAGACTTTTCAGGGCTGTGAGCATTTTTCATGTTTCTGAGTCTTTCTGAGCATTTTAGGACAATGTTGGGAAAGCTATAAGAAGGCCACCATCCAGATGCCATTTTTTCTGTGTCTACATCTGCTTTTTAATCTTCTCTACCCAAAAATGATAAGTAGAAATGAGAACAAAAATAGAAGCTAAGTTAACCATACAAGGGACCAGCATATATTTTTGTGGTGTGGATCAAAGAAATACATAATCCTGCATAAACATTGTAAATATCCTGTCCATCTCAGATGAAGAAGCCTACGTGGAAACAGTCCATTCCATGGGGGCCGCATACAACATAAACAAATGAGTACACCCGTGTGCTAACCAGGGATGGAGAAAGAGCTGTTACGTCAAAGGGTGCTGGGAAAACTGGGAAACTACATGCAAAAAATTGAAACTAGATCAATACTTCGCACCATGCACAAAAACCAACTTGAAGTGGATTAAAGAACGGAAACCATGAAATATCTGGAAGCAAAGATGGCTGAAACACTGCACGACATCCATCTCAGTGACATCTTTGAAGGTACAGCACCCAATGCAATGATAGTGAAGGAAAGGATAAACAGATGGGACTACATCAAGTTAAAGAGCTTCTGTACAGCAAGAGACATTACAAAAGACAAACAGATATCCCACTGATTGGGAAAATTTTTCTCTCCACAAAACTAGCGATAAAGGGTTGATCACAAAGATATACAAAGAACTGATGAAACTCAACAAAAATAAAGTAAATCACCCCATCAGAAATGGGCAGAAGAGCTAAACAGACACTTCTCCAAAGAGGAAATGCAGATGGTCAACAAGCATATGAAAAAATGTTCAACATCTCTTGTAGTACGGGAGATGCAAATTAAAACCACAACGAGATACCCCTTCACACCAGTGAGGATGGCACATCTGCAAACAACTCGCAACAACAAATGTTGGAGAGGCTGTGGAGAAAAAGGAACTCTCCTGCACTGCTGGTGGGAATGCAAGCTAGTACAAGCGCTATGAAAAACTGTTTGGAGGTTTCTCAAACTGCTAAAAATGGAGCTTCCATTTGACCCAGGAATCCTACTCCTAAGTATCTACCCAAAAAACACAAAAAACAGTGATTCAAAAAGACACCTGCATTCCCATGTTTATTGCTGCTTTATTTATAATAGGAAAGACATGGAATCAACCCAAATGCCCAAAAGTTGATGGCTGAATTAAAAAGATGTGGTACATATACACAATATTACTCAGCAATTAGAAAGGATAAACACATGCCTTTTGCAGCAACATGGATGGAGCTAGAAAAGATCATGCTTAGTGAAAGATGCCAGGAAAAAAAGGAAAAATACCAGATAGGTTCACTCATAGCAGGAGTATAAAGGACTAGAAGAGAAAATAATAATAATGAACAACTATATACCAGAAACATTTTATGGGGGTTGAATGGGGAATGGGATCAAAAACGGTGGGGGCCGGGAGGGAAGTGCACTGGACTATGGTGATGGCACACGGGTGATTTGGTGATGGGAAGCCCACAGGGATTACAGCTGAGATGGAAGAAGGCACAAAATGATGTAAAAATAAACTATTATATTATTATACAAACAAACAAAAAGTTGTTATGTGTTGGAGTTCATTCACTGTGTACCTATGATGTGCCAAGCACTGTCCTACTTTGGGATAAAAATTCTAAATAAGATCTAGCCCCTGTTCTCCAAGTGTATGTGGGTGTGTTTTAAGATGTACACGTAACTATTATGCAAGGTAGAAAGTGTTAATTGCCGGCAGAGAGTTCTTCCAAATGCTCCAGCAGTTTTCTTCTCACTTGGAATAAAAACAAACTCCTCCTTCAGAGATCATTCAGTGGAAAGATAAAGCATTTTTAACAAGTGTTGCTGAAACAGGAAATCTGCAACTGCACCCTACCTTACTGTATACATAAAAATTAATTCCAGATGGATCTTTGAACTAAACCTAAAAGCCAAAACAGCAACACTTCCAGACAAAGTTCTCATGACTTTGAAGTAGAAAAATACTTCTTGCACAAGACACAAAAAGTACTAGTCATGTTATCTGGATTTCATCCCAATTAAAAATCTCCACCAATCATAAGGTACCATTAAGATAATAAAAGAATATACGATGCTCACTTGAACCTTATATAATGTTACAATGCAAAGCTACTTCAATTAAACAAATTAAAGAAGTATGCAAGCTGGTGATAAGGGGTCTTATTAGAATATGTATTTTAACATCATCAATAAAAAGACAACCCAATTTTAAAAGACTGGGAAAAAAGTCACATGAACAGACATTGCACACATAAAGAGGATATATAGAAACCCAAAAGTCCCAGACTAGATGCTCAATATCCATGGTCAGCAGGTACATGTAAATCACAATCACAATCCAAAATATTTCAAACTGTCTAGAAAGATTAGAACAACAACAACAAAAACCTCATTAGACAATACCAAATTTTTCTACATTGCTTGGGGAAGGTGGGGACAGGGTAGTGTAAAATGGCACTAGCAATTAGGAAAACTGTTTTGTAGATTTCATAAAGTTAAATGTATCCCTTATGACCCAGAAGTTCCACTCCTACACATGCACCCAAGCTAAATGAAAACATACACAAGATGAGTTGTTCAGGATACTCCTGACTGAGATCATAGAAACAGAGAACAGACTGAAGGTTGCCAGAGACCTGAGAGGGAGAGGAGGTAGGCGGGGGGGAGGAGCCATGAGGGAAATGAGTATTCTGAGTGTACCTCAAAGATCAGAGCAACTTTATTCAAAATAGATGGAAATAGGAAACATCCTCAAGGCCTGTCAACAGGACAAAAGATAAAATATGACATAGTTATATGATGCAATATGCTCAGCAATGAATTACTGATAATCAATAATATGGGTGAACTTCCAAAACTAAGTAAACCAGATTCAAAAGCAATTGTGCTGCATAATTCCTTTTTTATGAAGCTCAAGAATAGTGATAAAAATCAGAACACCATTACCTCTGGGTGGCGGTGAACTGACTAGAAAGGTTCACAGGGCACTTTCTGAAGTGAGGGAAATGGTCCACATCTGGCTTTTTGTGGTGGTTACAGGGTACATATAAAAGCTAAAAGTCTTCAAAATGAACACTTGAGATCTATGTATTGTACTGCATGTAAATTACCCCTCAATTTAAAAAATTTAACTAAAAAAATGCCCTAGTGTTTTCCAAGCTCCTGTATGACCTGCCTTCCTAACTCCCTGATCCCCACGCCTGTCACTCTCCACCTTTTTCAGACCATTTCAGCTGCACAGACCTTGTATGCTATTTCTTGAACATGTCAGGCAGGCTCCTAACTCAGGGACCAGGTGTTGCTGTTGTATCTATCTGGAAAGCTCTTCCCACAGAGAGCTACATGTGTTGTTTCTCTACTTCCCTTAGGTCTTTGCATAAATGCTGCCTTAACAGAGAAACCTTACATACCACCCAGTATAAAATCACAATCACCACCACCCCTACCGCATTCCCTATCCTTCCTCACCATGCTTCTTGTGATAGCCCTCATCTAGATATGCCATTCAGAACATTAATCAGACCATTGGCTATTGTCTATCTTTTCTTCCTGTAATAAAAGGTTCTTGGTAGCAAGGACATGGTTTTTGCTCACTGCTGTTTCCAAGTAGCTAGGATAGTTTTTAGTATGCAATAAAATACATATTCAGTAGCTATTGACGGAACAAGTGAATCAACACATGAATGGAGATAGGGATGGTAGATCATATGAGAAGTACAACATTGGGCTGATATACTTATTTTTTACTAGACTTTTCCTTCCTGGTGCTGGCCAAGATACTTGCAGTTTAAAACACAAACAAGATAGAGAACAGATGTGTTTCAGGAAAAATAACATACTTCAAAGAACTCTGCAATATTGTCAAGAGTCTTTATGGATTGGACAAGCCCTTTAAGAAAAGAAGTCATGGAGTAAGCTAAGAGGTGAGACTGTCCTTTGTGCTCAGGGTGGAGTACCCCAGGAGATGATAAGTCCCTAGGAGTGGCCCATGTTCCCCACAACTCCTGTTTCCCATGGTCCTGTAGAGGGGTGAGGCATGGAGATTCTGACCTGCCAACATTTGCAAACCACAATCACAACCATTCAGAGCCAGAAAAGGAAAGGTGTTCTTAAAATGTTCTAATACAAACCAAACATAGAGAGAAATATTCTCAAGTCTGGGGTTATAGTACCACAGAATCAGAATGGAGTCCTTTCTGGATACTAAGATCAATTCTGTTACCAATTAAGGGATATTCCCATAGAGATCAGCTAAGATACTAGAGCTTCGACTCCCTCAAGTTTGGAAAGGGGGCTTCACTTGAATGCTTTACGTTTCTGACGTTTCAGAAATCTGTGATCTTTACATCTCTAAATCAAGGAATTCAACTTTTTTTTGTTTAATTGAGGTATACTTAACATAAAATATTATATTAGCTTCATATATACAACATAATGATTTAATGTTTGAATATATTGCAAAACGATCACAGTAAGTCTAGCTAACAGTTGTAACCATACACAGTTACAAAAAGTGCTTTTGTGCTGTTAAGTTTTAAGATCTATTCTCTTAGCAACTTCCAATTATGCATTATACTATATGCATAATCATATAGTCATATCACTATAGTCATTGTGCCACACATTACATTCTCATGACTTATTTATAACTGGAAGTTTGTGCTTTTTGACCCCTTGACCATTTTACCTGAGTTCAACTTTTGAGCAATGCCTCCAGGTAAAACATCTACATTTTATAAAATATAGATTTATTACAAATGAATTGCTACCTCTTTAGAAAACTGATAACATTCCCTACAACCTGAGTCCTATCTTTCCTTCCCCTATCCTTACTGGAGAACTGGATAAGGAAATGGATGTAACAACTTCATTTTCTTAAATCTCTTTCAATGCTCAGACATTGTATAAGTCCATTTTTCAACCACTAGAAATGAAGTCTGTCAGCCAAGTCTGTTGTGCTTTGTGAATCAGAATGTTTGAAGCATATTTTTGTTTTGTTTCTAGCTCTGTCAACTCATAAGCAACATGACTTTGCTTGAGACAAACCCATCTGAGCCAATTTAGATATCCCTATAAAACTGAAATGGCAATTCTACTCACTTCTTACCTACAAGTTATTGCAAGAATCACTGAATATTTAAGGGTGCTTAGTAAAACATATGGTCTAAATATGAGCTGATATTACAATATTGGACTTTGGAAGTCAACCTAAAACCAAATGGAAATGCTAGAAGTTCAAGAAGAATCTTTGTATTTGGGGGTACATTTGGTAGATTTCCTACCAAGCACATGGATACAAAAGCAGTATTGGGGTGAAAACCAGTACTGTTTCAATCTTAGAGACCAGAATTCATAACCCAGGTTGAAGGCTGTATTAATTGTGTGGTTTTGGGAAAGTTAACCACTTGGGTCCTGTGTAATGGGTTCATTTGAGAAGTCTCAACTCTGCAGTAAAATGTAGACTATTTTCTGTTTTCTTAATGACTGTTCTTTGTTGACTCCCTTTTTCTGTTAGATAGCAGTTTCCCTTAAAGATAAACCAGATCCTAACACTTTCTAGGACTTCTGGCTTTGTTGGTGTAATATTTTACATTCCAGCTGTTCAATTCTATTATATAGAAAAGCCTGCGATTGTTTGAATATTAACCACATATTAGCTGCCACTAATAAAGTCACTTATTTGACTAGATTTTTTTTTAGATTTCTTGATTCTCTACATTAGCCATCATTATCCTATAAATAAATATATTTTTATTTTCTTATTTGTATGTATTTTATTCATAATGATTCTTCAAAAATGGTACACTATTACTTCCTTGAAGATAGCACCAAAATGTAAAGAAAGAATTCCCTGCTGCCCCCATGCCAAAGCCAAAAGAAAAGTTTAGAAGACCAAGAAATCAGGGATCAGAGGCAGCCACAATTGTCAAAAAAAAAAAAAAATCCATATTTCACACATCTTGCAGGGGCCCAAGACATGGCAGCTCTGAAGGTATTCCAAATGTCCTTGGCATATCCTCAGGAAGATGTCCCCCGGAGCAATGAGCTTGACTGCTATCCATCATCAAGTTGCCCCTGAGCACCAACAACAATGAAGAAGACAAAAGACAATACACCTGCATTCAAGGTGAAAGTCAAGGCCAACAAGCACCAAATAAAACAGGCTCTAGGACATTCACATGGCCAACTTTTTTATTTTTTGCACAGGTCCCCTGCAAACTCTTTCCCATATAAATATATACAAGCAAGATAAATACAGGGGGGTTTAACCCTGAGTATGCTTGTGAAGACATCTGATCCTGGGAGCTAGGTTAGTTGATCCTAACCCAGATCCAGGAATCGATGTGAACATGGCACAGAACCCACAGGCAGGCAGCTTGCTTGCAGTGGGAAATGACCTCAGCTTAGCCTAAAGATAACCACCGTGGGAGAAACGCCTACTTGGCTTTCTTCTTCGCATTTGGCCCCGTTCCTTAACATCTGAGAACCACAGATCAGGGCGATCTTCTGAAGGCTGTTGCATACAAATAGAAGGCAAACTTAAGTTATAGTCCTAGACACAGGAAAAGAATGATTCTTTATTCTGCTTCTCTTCTTCCCACTGCTAGTTTGATGACAAGGTACATAAAAGCCGACTTGCCACTGATGCTTTAACAAAACTTAACAAACGTTCCAAAGAAAATCCATTAAGTGAAAAGAAGCTTCTACACCATCTTCTCTGTTTCCTTCAGCACACAAAGAGCTTTATGAAGAATAGAGCAGAGTGATGAAAACAAAGTTCTTAGTCACACAATAGGCATTTCAGTCAAAAATTTTTTTCTTGCTTCCACAATTAACTGGCTGTGTGACTACAGGCATTTCATTGAGGCTTTCTGTGCCCAATTCCACGGCTTTAAAAATGGAAATCACTAAACTCTGCCCTCGTGACTTCCTGCAAGAAGTGATTCAAGTTGGGGTTTTGACTTATGAAGCTGCCTTTAATCTAGGCTCAGATATGGGAAGTCTTTGGAGCACAGCCTCCTACCATCCTCAGACAGCATGCTTCCTAAGTGTGCAAAGGTGAACAGATCATGTGTCCTTTTCCATGAAGCTAGATCGGAAAGGACGGTGGAGCCAGGCTCCATCTGAGTTTGAGTTGTTAGAGAGCAGGGTGGACACAGCCACAATGGAGTGTCAGGAGAGGCCTGAGGATCCAGTGTCCAGGACAGCAGTCAAGTCCTAAAGGCAACTCCTGCCAGAGTCAAGAGAAGCGCACAGAGAGCTGAAAGGAACATACTCTTTCAGCTACACTTGAGGACAAGGTTAAGTTCTCATTTGCCTTCTCTTGAGAGGAGAGTATCTGAGAAGCTGTGGAGTTGTTATTATTTTTCTGAGCTCTTTTAAGAAATAGTTTGGCCCATAAAAGAGTCTCCTACTTGCATGGCTGCTTTGTTCCCCATATTGATTGATTCATGTAAATATGTTCGTAAAGGGAAGTGAGAGGTTTCCATCTATTTCTCCAGGTATGAGAATGGCTGAGTTCACTGCAATAGAGCTTTGGAAGTATTTAATAGATGGGTTCTTTCCACCTGCTGCAAATGCTTTTGGCCACTTTGTAAAATAATGTAAGACCAACACATTGGAAATAATAGGAAAGTTGGCTTCACTTTTCTTCCTATGGAGTAATTAGTTGATTTCATTGCTGAAGATGTCAGTGGCTAAAGAGTATGAAGTTAAAATGTCATGAAAATAATTTGACAAGAATCTCCTGCCTCTCTATACATTCTAAAGAACTCCTCTCTTAATTCCAACTATTAAAATTCCCCAATTAGGATGTCCAAATAGAGGTTTCTATATTGAGGTAGTCTACATCTATGCTATCAGTATGGTAGATGTGAACCACATGTGGCTAGTGAGCACTTGAAATGCATCTAGTGTGACTGAAGAATGGAATTTTAACATGATTTAATTATAATTAATTTAAATTTAAATAGATGCATGTGCCTGACAACTACCTATTAGCAAATCCTGTTAGATTAAATATTCAATTTGTAATATACTCTGTTTTCATTAGCTACAAGGTGCCAGTCATGCTGCATTACTTCTGGGATTCTAGGTTGATTCCCCAGACATAAGTAAAAGAAGAAAATGACTAAGATTCTTAAAACATTTAAAGTCACAACCTAAAAAGAAAACAGAATAAAGGGAGTACCTTACTTGAACTAAAAACACAGCAGACTCTAGACTGACGAGAAAAAGAGAAATTAGTTATAATTAGGGTCTCTCCTTTGGGAGTATGTTAAGTCAAGGTTAAACCATCTGAAATTTGTTTTAGTTGTTCTACTCAAACACAGGCACATCTCTTATGCAATGGGGCATTCACTGCTGCATATGTATTTGGGCTACCCAGCACCATCTTCTAGTCTACTGCAAGTCTTCTTTTCTGATGCAAAATAAAAAATTAGGATTTTGACTAAGTGGCTGACAGCAGCAAGTTTCAATTTCCTGAAACATCAAAAACAAAAATCTTTCCCCGAACCTGTTGCACAATCACTCTGCAGTAGCTATTAAAAGAAAGGGTTCATGAAGATTTCCAGATTGATCTCCAAGTGAGATCAATCTTGTGCTTGGTTAAATGTAAGGGCAAATTTACATAGAGTTGTATCTTTATCTGGGAAAGAAAAGCCAGAGGGTTATAAATTGTCAATCTCAGAAGGGACTAGTTATGCCATTCCACCAGTGAGGAATGGCCTTAGACACTAATTAAAAGCAAGAGAGCGGAAGAAAGGTACACTTAGTGAGTTTCTGATTTGTACCACTTTCTGATTTCTACACATGTATCACGGCTTCTCTTCTTGCCCTGCTTAGCTACAAAGCATATTTTTTCTTTACTATTGGAAGAGAGGTACAATGAGGCAGGATAGAATATAGTTAGATGTGCTGAAAACTAAGCTACTCCAAACTGTTTGAAAACTGCACCCTTTGATAAAGAAGAAAAGAAATATGTCTAGTAAAAATTGGTTCATTCATGTAGCCATATTGATTTCATTATTCATTGGCAACAGAAACACAGATGGGATAGTGAGTTAAAATCAGGAGTTAGACAGTTTTCTCTGCAATTACTTCAAAACAACTCAGCACGGATGGTGTGTGTCTGTGTGTACATGCATATGTGAGTGGAACATATACTCTGGGTGTGGTTACTCAACACCTGCAGGGCCTTATAGGAAATTCATATTCCAGGATTGCTGACTAGCATTTAAGGGATCCCCAACTGGAAACAGAGGCAAGCAATTCAAGAACAGCTATCAAAATCTGCACCAGATGGTTTGGTAATTAGCATCAGGGAAGTTACAGGGCTTTTACTTCCTTTGATAAGTGAGTTAAAGACGCGTGGCTGGTCAGAATGACTGCACACATCTCTACCCTGCCTAAAGGAAGGTGTACAGTTTAGTATACCCGGCGGTCTGACCTTTGGGATGACTGTATCCCTTCTCCTTTAGGAAGCAAAACATAGAGCAGAGTAGTGATGCGATCGTGATTTCATAAAGACTCTTTGTTTGCATATACTAACCAGGGAAAGATAGTAAATGTGTTTAAAGATAGAATGATTGCTAAGAATTGTCTTAGATTTCTTAAAGTAATTGTAGTAAAGTAAAAACTAAAGTCAACAAACAACTGTAAACCAGTTGGAGAAGGAACAGGATCAAAACTGGAGCGGGAAGAGCACACGGACTATGGTGATGGCACAGGGGTGAAGTGGTGGGGGGAAGTCCACAGGGATTACAACCAGAAGCAAAAATGTACAAAATGAAGAATGATGTAAGAAAATATATATATATATATATATATATGTATATATAAGGTTGTCTTAGATTTCTTAAACCAAATCCAATGTCTCAGAAGTACACTGTTGGCGAAAATGTGCAAAAGATCAATTGAAAAAAGAAGTTGTCAAAGACCAACTGAAGAAGAATTTCCCACTTCATCAGACACAGAAATTTAGTGTATTTCCTGCCCAACCCTTGTTTCATTAGTATTCCTGGTGATGCAGCCTAAGGCAACAAGAATAAGTTATGCAAAAGCTTTTACACAAAACAAGCAGGAAGGAATCTGCCAACTTCCAGAAATGGCTCATCACTTTACAGAGGTAACTGGCCTAATATACTGCTTACCTTTTGACTAAAGTTCAACTCCCGGCCAGTATCAATGGCAGGCAGGACATTTATGAATTGGGCTTTATTTGTACTTTGAAGTGAAGATTTGCCATTTATGACTTCATGCAAGATTTTATTAATGGATTCCTACTATGAATTTATGCTTGAAATTCATATTGCCATTCCTTTACAGATGCTGTTCCCTTGGCTATAATCCATTTCCCCCATCCCTCCTCCCTTATTTCACTAGCTTCAAAAGTCTTTTTCTGCAAGGGGATTTCTGTCTCCTCAAGGCATTTACTCACCACTTTAGTGCCTTGATTTATTAAGAGATAATTATTGGACACTTGATGCAGGCCTTGTTGCTGGGGCTGATAAAACTACACCGTGGGAGCACAGTACACATAGAAACTACTGCCTAGATTGAAGGGAAAAAAACAATTCCAGGAGCACCTGCACAGTTCACTCCAGGAGCAGACAGAGTAAGCTGCTTTCTGCACCTCATAAAAGCCAGAAGCACCCACCAATGGGGTTAAAACCTCAGGTTTTGTCCTCCCAGACCTCTCCCTGGGTGTATGTTCATCCTGGCTCTAAATAAACTTTGTTTTTCATTCTGCAAAGACTTGGCTTTGAATTCTTTCATAGCATAATAGAAAACTGAGAATCCCAGAACCAAAAACATCTAGAACCCCCAAACTGGTTAACAAAACAAAGAGTCCTTTGGTGCTGAAATATATTTGCTGGTAGCCTAATTGCACAGAAAGCTCTTCTGAAGATGCCAAACTCCAGCCTAGGAACTATCTTGGGAGAACCTGTCTCCTTGGGTTTTGGCAGAACAGATAAAGTATATGTGCTTTTAATTAATCTCCAGTTTAGGGTGATGTCAGTCATATTGCACTGACAGCAGAATTAATTTCGGTCTCCTCTGCTAAAGGGCTGATGCTGTAGATCTGATCATCTTTATCGCCTCCATCAAAAAACCATCTGTGGGAGAAAGCCAGCCTTTGGCTACATTAACCTGTTCACGCTTGTGATCACCTGCACTTACTCTGGAGAATCAAGCAGTGGTTTGAAATATTGAAAGTTTGTCTACTCTAAGCACCCAGCACCTGGTCTGGAACACAGCTGATGGTGCCCACTGGGGGTCCAGGTGGCTGGGTGGTGCAGGTCAGCTGTCATGCACCTACAGCACTAATGAAGTCATTTCCTGAAAAGTCAATCAACCAACCTGCACCTTTGATAGAGGAACAATAGATAGAGCATGAAATATGTTGCATAAAAAAAAAAAAAATCTTGAAAGTGTCCTAACAGAAACCAAAAAATTCCGACAGGACTTGAAAAATAGTAGCAGCCAACAGGGACCAAAATAAACCCCTTCAGTCCTATCTCAGTTCAACATGCTAAAATATCCCAAGACCTTTCTCAGCACATATATTATTCAAAGGTCAAAAAATTCCCTGTGCAAATACCTAAAATATCTACAGGATGTCTCTGAAATGCCACATTAAATTATTCCTCTAGTGCAGTTCCTGGCTGAGGGTCCAGAACAAGATAAGGGGGATGAGTCTGACATGTGAACTGCCACACCCAAGCAGGCCTCAAAGGTCATAGAGGAGATGTGATTTTGTACCTAAGAAAAAAACTGAATTATTTTTCTATAGATTTCTAACTTGAAATTTATCCTTTGGATAAGGTTGTATATCTTTGTATTAGGGACGTTCAGGGGAAAATTTTGTATTGAGCAGGATTGTTGAAGCTGCAAATGAAAAAGAAACACCCTGAGCAGCTTTGACTGACCTCTCAAACTTTCAAAGAGCAGGGGGGGGGGGAGAACTAGTTTGGACACAACTACCTTTACAGCTCAATTGCGATCATTAGCACAAGGTTTTCCCAGCTTCCTTCGCATCTTTATTCTGTGTGCTACAATGCTTTCCCACCTACATGCGGTAGAAAGCTCCTTATCCCAAATCCGCCCAACTTTATACCCATGATTAACTATGAGCTATAAGGCAGACAAACTGCTAACCCTCCCTTTGTAGACTTGTTTTCATAGCTGTAAAATGGGGATGTCAATAAAGTACTTAACAGGTGGAAAATGCTCAATGAATGTTAATGACAATGTTGTTATCATAAAACAACTCCCCACTGACAATGAGGAATGTCCATTTTCCCAACAGAAAGTACTTTTAAAAATGCTCCAAGCTGTTGGTGAGGATATGGAGAAAAAGGAACTCTCCTGAACTGCTGGTGGGAATGCAAACTAGTACAACCACTATGGAAAACTGTTTGGAGGTGTCTCAAACTGCTAAACATGGAGCTTCCATATGCCCAGCAATTCCACTCCTGGGTTTCTACCCAAAAGACACAAAAACACTGATTCAAAAAGATACCTGCACCCCCATGTTTATTTCTGCTTTATTTACAATTGGAAAAACATGGAAACAGCCCAAATACTCAAAAGTAGATGACTGGATTAAAAAGATGTGGTACAGATAACAATGGAATATTACTCAGCAACCAAAAAAATAAACACATGCCTTTTGCAGCAACATGGATGGAACTGGAAAAGATCATGCTTAGTGAAATATGCCAGAAAGAAAAGGAAAAATACCGGATGATTTCACTCATAGCAGGAATATAACAGACCAAGAGAGAAAATAATAATAATAATGAACAGCCATATACCAGAGGCATTTTATGGGGGTAGAGTGGGGAATGGGATCAAAAACAGTTGGGGGAAGGAAATGCACTGGACTATGGTGATGGTACAGGGGTGATTTGGTGATGGGAAGCCCACGGGGATTACAACTGAGATGAAAAAAATACACAAAATGATATAAAAACAAACTATTATATTATTTTTAAAAAATGCTCCAAGCAACCAAATCTGCAAGGGCTTACTTAACATTCTCAGACTTCCAATACCCCTGCTTCTCAAGGAAAGTTGGCCTAACATTTTACCCTGGAGCAGAGGAGTCAACAGAGACAGGCTGACAACGGTGTGTGCTTGAATTTCTGAATCAAAAACCTTTGTCGGAGACTCAAACAGCCTTTCTCTGGGACAGACCAGGTGGCTGACCTAAGAGGGTAGCTTTGAAATATGTGTTTGAGTGTTTTAAAAAGAACACACAGCTAGTTATTTGGAATAATAATTTAATCATTTTAGGGTAGACTGTGTTCCCATAGCAAGGAATGAGATGCCAAACATGAAGTAGAACTTCCCAAAGAGAAAATGCAGATTTCAAACTTTACTTTTTGCAAGTTACATCTGAACTTTTAAACATTAACTACAGTGCAATAAGAATATGACTATTGGGTAACTTCCATGTCTTAAACTTGCTACCTGTAAAATGGTCTATTGCACATCAAATCTCGAATTAGTCATTGTAGATTATCATCTCTTCCTCCCTCTCTATTGCCCACTAGCTTCAGACCCCTTTCCTTCATTCCCCTAAAAAGTCAAGTCTTTGGGATTCCATATGGAATCAAAGAATTTTTAAATGTTCATTATAGAAGAGAATTTAGAAATGATCTCATTCAACTTTTTAATAGCCGGGGGGGAGAAATGGAATCCAGGAAGGTTGAGTGTTCAAAGTCAAATGGCTAAAGTCACAGACTCCCCTAATCTCAAGGCTCACTCAAACCAGTCATTAACATAACCCCCCCCCATTACATCATTATGCTCGTAGCAACCCTGTGAAGTTGACAGAGAAAATCTTATATGCCCAAACAACTGGAATGAATTCACTTACATAGATTTGGCAAAGAAAGAGGGAAAAGGAAGGCTGAAAACAGACAGCAAGCATGCACAATTTAAATAGTGCATTCCCAGGTCAATTTAGGAAGATTATTTGTCTTTTAACATAAAACGTGTGTGGAATGGTCAGATATTTCAATGAATATATCCCAAAGTTTTTTATTGCCCGTGCTGGTTCGTTGAGGTGAACTGGTAAGATCAAAAGATACCTCTAGGTAGTGCTGTCTAATGGAATCTGTCTGAGACAATGGAAAGGTTCTACATCTCACTGTCAGTACAGTTCCCAAGAGCCACCGGTGGCTACTGACCACTTCACATGAGGCCAGTGATACTGACGAATTCAATTTTTAATTTTTTCATTTTAATGATCTCATTCTAAAATAGCCAGATGTGCTGGGGAGCTCCCATGTTGGACAATGTAGCTGTAGATGAATAATGCTGCCCAAAACATAACATCTAGACTTGACATATAAACTGGCCTGGGTGGGGGTGGGGAGCAGTAAGGGGAATAAAGTAATTTGTAATAATGAGGGTTAAAATCAGAGTTCTCCATATAAAGTATACACACATAGGTACATATGTACCTACATAGAGAGATACAGAGGTATCAGAATTCTTAGTTGCACGCAATAGAAAATAAATTCAGCTATTTTAAGCAGAATTGTGACTTATTAAAGAATATTAGGTCACTCAGACTACAGAGTTGATCTGAAGGAAATATCACATCCCCCACACTGGCTAATGACACTGAGTCCAGGTCACAGGTCCCCACTCTAGCTTCCTGGGAGGCTGGAAGAGCAAGAATCTGACTTCTGTAGGAAGGGGTAGATTGATAAACTGAGGCATTCTCCAAACATACAAATGTTCATTTACACCTGTCTTTTAGGAAAAAGGGTTAATGTGCTACAGGCAACAGACTTCCTAAATGATGGGTATTTAATGGTTTCCTAAATGATGAGAGTTAAAGACTGGAGGCCTGGGGTATAGAGTAGATTAATTGCTGTTCTATGAGGCACTAAATACTCCCACAGTAAAAGAGATTGTGTCAGAAAATTAGGAAGGGGTGACTTAGCAAAAAGAGTTTTGAGAGATACCATACAGACTTTGAGAGTAGCTGCCAAAATATGCAAGATTTCATAAAGTATCTTTCCTCTTGCTACTTTTTCATGTCACTCTAAGACATATTATTCTGAGACTTTTTCTGAGATGTATGTTTCATAATTAGGAATACTATTCTACAGTTACACTATATTTCTATTATATTTCTACACTTATATTCTTTTTTTTCAAAGATTTATTTATTTATACATACATACAAAGCTGGGGTACAGGACAGAGGTGCAGGGACAGTGAGAGGATTCACCAGAAACAGAGTGGGAAGCAGAACAGGCTGACTGAGGAGTACACTATTGAGGGGAGCAGCGGGCGGGTCAGGAGAGGTCTGCGGTGCCATGTGGATCACCACTGGGGCAGGAACCGAACTCATGCTGAAGTGGCTTTAGCTTCTTAGTGTTGTGCTTTAACCCGCTGTGCCACCAGGGAGAGCCAGTAATATTCTTTTTAATGCCTGTATAGTACTCTATCACACAAATGCACCATATTTTCTTTAACCAATAATAGTAACTTTGTAAGTTTTTCTTTTAAATTATATACAATGTACACCCCTGTATATATTGCTGTGTACATGCTCAGTAAGTAAAATTCCCAGTAAAAGGATTGCTATATTAGTGCCTAAATATAGCTAATATGTCAATTTACATTTGCAAGTCATTCTCAAAGGTAGTAGTAATTTATTTTTCCATTTAGAGCTGGGACCAGTATGAGATGAGAAAATCACTTGACCTTGGGGACAAAATTTAAAGATATATAAAAAATATCAAACCACACCAAATGTGCCTTATTCAGAAGCTAAGCAGGGTCAGGCCTGCAAAGTACTTGGATGGGCAAGGAACTCAGTAATCAAGACAAAAAATACTTTACTTCAATATTAAAAATAAAGTTCATGCAAAAAAGCATAATGAAGTAAAAGGTAAATTTTCATATAAAGGCAGGATCAGAGGACTAGTTTTTCCTTTTGCTTCAGGCTCTGACATGGCTGACACTGCTCCAATCAACTCTCACCACCTCTTTACTACACTCACAGAGGAAAATCAAAAAGTATTTTTTTGATTGTCATTGAGATTAAAGAGCTTATCACATGTTAATTGATCCTTTGTATTTATTTTCTAAAATGACGTGTTCACACTGATTCCTTACGTTTTCTAAATATTTAAATGTTCACATTTTGTTGATGTGTAGTAACTCATTATATACTATGGGTAGTAACCCTTTGCTGTCATGTACTTTGCAAATTATTTTCATAGTTTTTAATTTTTTAGTTTTTCTTCAATTTGTGGCTTTAGATTTTTTGGTAGTGAAAACTGTCAAGCTCTTAATTTTGAATTCCCCTTGTTTCAACCAGCACAAAGGTAATTTTATTGTGAAAATAAAAGTTTTTGAGTTATAAACCCTGTGTACTATTCACTATCCTGTTTATAACATCAGCTACATATACTTTGCTATATGTAAAATTCAAATAACAACAGAGCTGACCTCATGGATTTTTGAGTACTGAGCAATACAAAATGCTTAGTATCAAGCACATAGTAAACATTCAATAAATGATATAGTTGCTACCATATGTTAACTACATATGTGCACATGAGTCTATTTCTGGATATCTAATTCTGTTGCATTTTTCTGCTCCACTACCACACTGTTTTAATTACTATAGATTTATATACTGACTTTTGATTGGGTTAAGCAAGCCCCCCTTCTCATTTTTCTTAATTTTTCAGATTTTTCTTGGCTATTCTCATTCATTTTTATATACAAATGAATTTTTAAAGCTATTTTTCAAGTATCACAAAATCCCACTGGGATTTTAACTGAAGCCACATTAAATTTAAACATTATTTTAGGGTCACATGACATTTTTACAATATGAGTCGCCCTGCTGCCCAGCACATGGTATTTCTCTGTATTTAACAAATTTTCATTTTACTCTTTAAAATTTTTATAATTTTGGGGCCCTCCCTGGTGGCGCAGCGGGTTAAAGAACTGCACTAAGAAACTTAAGCCACCTCCACATGAGTTCGATCCCCGCCTGCCCTGGAGGAGATCCACATGGCGAGGCAGACCTCTCCTGACCCGCCCACTGCTCCCCTCAGCAGTGTACTTCGTCAATCTGCCTGTTCTGCTCCCCATTCTGTCCCTGGTGAACCCTCTCACCCTCCGCATCTCTGGCCTGTACCCCAGTTCTGTATGAATAAATAAATAAATAAATCATTAAAAAAAAGTTTAAAAAAAAATTTTTATAATTTTTAAAATCACATCTTCCACATCCTTATTTTACTGGGTATTTCTAATTTTTATTGCTCTTTATTTACTGGTAGCTACTTACATAAATGGACAATCTCTGTATGCTTATTTTGCATCCAGTCTTAGTTTTGAACCCTTTTTAGTCACTGTTTTCAGTGACTATCTATGTGTTTACCAAAAATCATGCCTAAAATTCTTCAATAACCCTTTGAGACAAAGTCCTTATTTCTGGACATGACATATACTCTTTAAAAATATATATATATACACACACACACACACAACAAACACAGATTGAACACATTCCAGGGACTGTGGAACACCGAGATATATCAACAATCAGAAAAATTCTTGCCATTAAGAAGCCTACATTTGGCCCTCCCTGGTGGTGCAGCAGGTTAAAGCACTGCACTAAGAAGCTAAAGCCACTTCTGCATGAGTTCGATTCCCGCCTGCCCCGGAGCTGACCCACATGGCGTGGCAGACCTCTCCTGACCCGGCCTACATTCCAGAGAAACTGGGGCTTTGCTTCATGAAGCTTATGCCCTCAAGAATTCATCCCACCTCGTTTGCTTCTTTACAGGTAGTGAGTACTTTAGGGATATAAACTAGTTGCAATTTCTCCTGAAATTTCTTGCTGTTAGATACCTCTTTCCCTTGCTCCATTTCTATGTGTCACCCTGAAAAGCTCCTTTTAGATCCTCAGCACTCATATTTAGTATAGTGTCTCCTAGCAAATTTCCCTGATCTGCACACAGTTTAGAGACATCTCTGCCATGCCCACTAACCTCAGTGATAGCTTCCTCACTTAAATATACTTGTTGGGCCCTCCCTGGTGGCACTACATGTTAAAGAACAGCACTATCTGTCTTTCCACAGCCACTGCAGCACGAGTTCAATCCCCAGACAGGAGTTGACCCACATGGCACAGCAGACCTGTCCTGTCTCACCCGCTATTCCCCTCAGCAGTGCATTTCAGTAGATCTGCCTGTTCTGCTCCCCACTCTGTCTCTGGTGAATCCTCTCACTCCATCCCACCCCATGCATCTGGTCTGTACCCAAGCTCTTGTATGCATAAATAAATAAATTTTTTTTAAAGATTTATTTAT
>NW_004567107.1:17600312-17634874 GCF_000260355.1 Condylura cristata
TCAGTAGATCTGCCTGTTCTGCTCCCCACTCTGTCTCTGGTGAATCCTCTCACTCCATCCCACCCCATGCATCTGGTCTGTACCCCAGCTCTTGTATGCATAAATAAATAAATTTTTAAATAAATAAATATAATTATTAATTTACTAGCCCATAAGGTCCATGACAGTAAGAGTGGGATCTTGATAATTTTTTTCTTGATACTTTGTGACATGGTGTCAAGGTGGCATTCAATAAGTATTTGTTGATGGTGTCAATATTTCAGTTGGGCAGTGCAGCATTATCATACATGTCAAGGTAAGTGGCCCAAAAAGATCTGGCCAATGCTTGGTGGTCAAAATTACAGGAATTCAGGGGTGAAAATCACCAAGGTTGAATGGGTGAGCATGACTGCCTGGGGGAATACACACACAAGTCCTATCTTTAATTCACTTCATGTAGCTAATTATATATAGCAGATGATGGAAGAGGAAAGACTCAAAGGTTACTCTAAGTTCGTTAATAAAAAGGACAGTCAACACTCTGGGAAAAGTAAAGTATTTTCTCACCCATCTCACCCAACCTCCCATCTTCAATATCACACAGGTATTTCACTTACAGGTCTCTTTTGGACAATGGAAGATAATCAGATAAAGGAAGAAAAAATCTGCATGATAAAGTACTTTAAATAACCAGAGAGATTAGTGACATCAAAGACAGTTCCTTTAATAGAAACAGAGTTGGTTTTTAGCTACGAGGGCCCCAAAGTGGGGGAAATCTCTGAACTAATTATCTAAGAAAATTTTAAGAGAAAATAATAATCTGGGGGAAATGATATGGTGGGAAGAGAGAGGGTAGATTTTCCTTTGTTTTCATCAGAGCTGTTTAATCCCATTCTGACAAAGGGTTAAAATGAAAGAGCTTCCAATTGAAAGTGAGTGCTGAGGGTTCTAGCCTTAGAACCTGCCATCTCAGTTTTGAACCATGACCTCCATTGCTCCCCTGTCATCCAGAAATGACAGTGTGACAACAGATCAAGGTCCTGTTGATGCTGCTGTAGTACGAGCTCAGCCTACAGATGCCAAGATCCTTAGTAATAGAAGACAGCTGCCAAACCAGCTCCGTTTACTGATTAGCTGGAAATCCCTTTAAGGGAAGCATATTTTAGCTACAGTACTGTAACTCAACTATTCAGCTAACCTTTTACGTGAAGACGAATACATCAGGGCCCAAACAATATGTTGGTGGTAATGACAGGCAATCCTTTGGAAGGACAAAGCATCTTATCCTTGTGAAAACACAGGCCCCCTCCACTTTCTGCTCAATGTTTTGGGGAGCAGGCTTTAGAGAATTTAGTGTGGTGTAGGGTGGTGTGGTGAATTGGGGTGGGGTAGGGTAGGGGGTAGGTGGTGTGTGTGTGTGTGTGTGTGTAAGGTGTGCCACAAAAACTCCACCAGGGAAGGAACATGACCTGCTTTGCTCACCATTATTCCCAATGGTCATAATAATTTTTATTATTTAGTTGTAAGAAAATCACAAAATGAATCAGGAGGAACAGATGTGAAAGGGGGGAGTAGATATTATAGTAGGTATTATAGTAGGTATTCAGTAAACGCGGGTTGAAAAAAATGAAAAGCGTGAACTGTGAGTGAGCAAATAAACAAATCTACTGTATGCGTGTACCGCTGCCTATGCTTATGGTGGTCATTACACAACACAAATCCTATCTACATGTGGACTGCAATTTGTCATGTTTTTCATTTATGAAATCACTTTTTAGTAGCTCCAAATGAACGCTATCCATTTTGCTAGCTCCTTCTCTTTCCCAACCTCCCAAACACTAGTGTTCTACTCTGCTCCACCCTTGGGTTCTTTTCTCATTCTCATTTCACCTAATGGGTTCAAATGTCCTTTATATAAGCTAATGACTTCCAAGCCCAGGCTTCCTTCAGGATTTCTAGATCTGGGTGTCTACCTACTATGTCACTATTTGCAGACAGATATCCCGGATGCCTCAAAATCAGGGAGTTTATCTCACCCCTTTCAAATCTGTTCATTCTGAGTCAGTCTGTGATTTTCTTACAATAAAAATGAAAAGAGCATTATTTAAAGTATCTATCATGCTTATTGTGTCAACAGTTACTCTCCACTCCACATTAAGTTCCACTTTCTAGTCCAGAGCTTTCCAGCTAATGTGACAGAGTAAGTATCCCACTGTTGTTATGGGTTAGCAGTTGATGCCCAAGGGATCAACCTACCTAGGCCTTAGGCCATCTTGCAATAACCTGGGGAAGCTAACCACTATGGCCAACTGCCTAAACTCCTCTAGTTTTCTGTGTGGCACTGCTATGCCTCCAGTCCTCAAAACCTCTATTAATTCTCATCTAGCCATTCTATCAACATGATAGCTAACAATCATAGTGGTGCCTCACTCACAGCAAGATCCTGAATGTCAAGTGAATCATAAGATAATATTCAGTCAAACTCCTTAGTGTTTAGGGATTTGATTGTGTTGTGGAATCGGAATCTAGGGTTTAGAGAAAGCATTAAACAGCATGTATCTTAGTTCACTCAAGTTGCTGTAACAAAAACACCATAGTCTGAGTGGCTGCCTTCGCACAGTTCTGGAGAGGCTTAAGCAAATTCTGTGACAGTGAGGGTCCATGTCCTGGTTCACAGAAAGGCATCTTCTCTTTGTGTCCTCACCTGGTAGAAGGGAGGAGGGCATTCTGTGGGGTTTCTTTCTTTTTTTTTTTTTTAAAGATTTATTTATTTGTACACACAGAACTGGGGTACAGGCTGGAGGCTCAGGGGCGGTGAGAGGCTTCACCAGAGACAGAGTGGGGAACAGAACAGGCAGATCAACCAAGTACACTGTTGAGGGAGCAGCGGGCAGGCCAGGAGAGGTTTGCCACACCATGTGGTCACCTCCGGGGCAGGCGGGAATCGAACTCATGCGGAAGTGGCTTTAGATTCTCAGTGCTGTGCTTTAACCCGCTGCGCCACCAGGGAGGGCTGGGGTTTCTTTTGTAAGGGCATTAATCCCATTCATGAGGGCTCCAACCTCATGACTTAGCCAATTCCCCACCTCCTTAGGGTTAGATGTCAACTTGTGATTTTGGGGGAGACATAAACATGTGGACATGTGAGATGTCTATTTATCCCTCATTCACAGGCATCTTCATCAAACCTAAGGTTACCTACTTTCCTTCCTGGGATCGATACACAGCAGCTTGAGAAACCACAAGCAGACGCCCAGGTCTGTGTTCTGAAGCACTTGGCAGTATACACCTGGCAGAGCCCAAGAACCTTCTTTGAAAACAGAACTTTTCTTTAGACTGAACACACTGAATCTAAACTCAATTTAAATATGTTTCAGTTTGGCATTTTCGTGCAAACAGAGCTCTATTGTCTTTGTTCCTTGATATCTAATTTCCAGGCTGAATCAGTGATGAATTAAGTAATTTTCAACTGGTTTATTTTTATGAGATGATTAAATTCCTTGGTTTGGTCTTCAATTTGGAAAATTAATGTTTTCATTTCACTCTTATTAGTATATTTTTCCTTGCCAGAACAATGCATTTCTGCCCCAGTGTCAACTCTATATGTAAGAAAATCATTTTGAAACAGTTTTTCATTTAAGGACTTAAATAGAGAGAGAAAACATCACTTAACTGGGGACCAGACAGACTGAAACTTATGGGGCTAAGGAAAATACAGACCCCATAGGTCTCAACTCCTGAAAATTAGAAGTACTGAGAAGTTACACTTAGGGGCCCTTTCTGGTGGTGCAAAGGGTTAAAGCACAGCACTATGAAGCTATCCGCAGCCACTGCAATACCAAGTTCAATCCCTGGCCAGGAAGGTGACCCACATGGCACAACAGACCTCTCCTGACCTGCCTACTCCCCGCTCAGCAGTGTATTTCAGTGGATCTGCCTGTTCTTCCTATTCTGTCTGATGAATCCACTCATCCCCCACACATCTGGCCTGCACATCCCAGTTCTTGTACGCATAAATAAAAAATTCTTCTTTAAAAAGTTACATTTAGAAGTTTATAGTTTATTCAGGGCCAACACTGTTCAAATTCAGACACTAAACTAGAAACATTTTAATTCAAATGAACTCAGTAGAAAGCAAGCAAATAAGAAAACTCTTTGAAAAGTGGGTAACTGCATTACAATCATTTTTGTGTAAAATTTAACTTAAACAGAAAAAAAATAGTCGTGTCTAGTAGTGTCTAGACAAGACTAATCTTCAAGAGTGTTGAATCAAAATACATTAAGTCAGTGGAACTAAAGGCAAATAACACCTGTATGTTTGTACAGTCTCTTTATCTTCCTATATTTTCCTTTTATCTCCTTTATTTTCTCTTTTAATTTCTCACTTACATTCTCCAAAACTCTCTCCATGGATGTCCCCAGTGCACCTGGAATACTTCTATGGCTTTGTACAAGGCAACCTACCTTAAATTTCAGTCAGCTGAGACCTCCTGCAACCATGTGCCCCTCTGACAAAAGCTTAGGCAGCTCAACCTGTGAGCTCTCCCCAGGAAACACCTTTTCAGAACAGTTCCTGCTGTGCCTGCGAGCCTAGTCAGAGATCACAGACAACCTATAAAATCCTATACCCACCTTTTCATAATTATTTCTGCTTCTCAAAGGAAGAAGACCTTGATGGCTTCTAGTGCTATCTTTATAGAATGAGGCTTCTAGTGCTATCTTTATAGAATGACTCACTTGCCTTTTTGGCCTCTATTTTCCTATTTCAATCAGCCTTGCTTCTCCAACTGTTTCTGCTATTTCTTCAAACGTACACAGCCTGTTCTCTATTCCCCCTCCAACCCCTCACATACACACATTCCTGGCACAAATAAAGGCAAACCTGTGGCTGTTACCCCAGTCCTCGCTAAGTCCCTCAGGTTTTGGCTCCTGCATCCATCCAACAGACCTCATGCCTCCTGGACTCTGGTCAGGCTGTCTAAGCAGATGACAGGTGTGATAACACAACTCCACTCCTAGACTAGACCCTGATCAAATGGGCCATGATCCTTGGAGACTGGGAGAAGTCCAGGAGTCCAAAAATTTCATCCCCTTTCATAGCTGCTTGCTTCCTTCACCTGTCATGCCTTCCAGGTCCCCACTGGAAGAAGAGTCAGAATTCTTACCCAACTCATGCCAACCCTTTCTTTGAGTCTTTCTTTTATGACTCGCCCACCACATTGGATCTTACTGGAAAATAGTAACAACCCAAGCCAAGGCCTGTAACTCTGAGTATCAGACAACCAGACATACCCTCAGGACCGCACTGATGGCAGCTCTGCTATCCCAACTTCCTTTTTCTCACCCTCTTCCCCTCCTTATCTTTTCCCTTTCCTCAGAGGGCAACACAACCAGGAGTCAAACTCGACCATATCAGCCAACTGATTTTTCTGGATATACACATATGGGGGACATCTGTCTTAATCCCCACCTTGTGTGGATCATTGGTCATGCCCACCTTCCTATATAACTGTTTCTTTTGATGGGACAATGTACAATGTACATTACTTTGACCTTGGCTGCCACTGAACACAGGCTATTTGCCCTATGCGCCAATGAAAGTTGGCACTCATGATCTGGTTTTCTTTTTTTTTTTTTTTAAAGATTTATTTATTTATGCATACAGAACTGGGGTACAGGCCAGAGGCAGGGGCAGCGAGAGGATTCACCAGAGACAGAATGGGGAGCAGAACAGGCAGATCGATGAAGTATACTGCTGAGGGGAGCAGCGGGCGGGTCAGGAGAGGTCTGCCACGCCATGTGGATCTCCTCCGGGGCAGGCGGGAATCGAACTCATGCGGAAGTGGCTTTAGATTCTCAGTGCTGTGCTTTAACCCACTGCACCACCCGGGAGGGCCCATGATCTGGCTTTCTTTGGGGAAGGAGATAAGGTTCTTCAGGTTCCTGCAGCCTATAGCTGCCAGATGAAGAAAAAATGCAGGGTGCACATCTATTTTTAATTTGCTATACTTGAGACATATTTATACTAAAAATTATGTTATTAATCTGAAATTCCTATGTAACTAGGCATCCTGTATTATGCCAGGTAATTTTTATGCTAGTCCAGTGAGCAAACTATGAGGATAACCAAAAAATCATTATTAGCAGCTTGATATAAAAATTCATTATGTCCAGTGAAGACTGAATGGTCAATAGGAACCACACACAGTTATGCTCTGCTTCACATTATTTGATCCTTGACAATGTTGTAAACATATGAAGATGCATTAAGATTCTCTTGAGAGTGACATAAAGGGTAAAGAGTTCTGACAAACAGAGCCATAACAATTAAAAAAAAAAAAACCTTTACTTTCCCGCCATTTTTGTATAATTCTCACCCCTAGGATTACATCATGGAACCATTTGGGCTTATTTAAAATCTTACTTCTGTCTTGGCTAACATTAGATTCACTCACATAGGAAAATATTCAGACAATTCAATGATTTCCCAGCTGCAGATGATAAAATGTTCCCACCATTCCTGTCAGGAAAGTCTAGTCCTGGCAGAAAAACTCAAGCCCAATGTCATCCAAAACAAAAACCAGTAGAAGTCACTTGGGCATCTCAGACATATGACAAATAGAGAAGAGTACATCTACTTAATAAAATTGGTTAAAATTAACTTTTCAGGGTTTGTTATTTTAAGGACCATTGATACTGAACACAAGTAACATGTTGTAATGTCAAGCTTGAGGCACTGCCTTATGGGGGAAGGCTCAGAAACGAAAAGCTGCTTCCCTTCAGGAGCTGACAGCTGACTTGACAGCATGCACATCTACCCAGGCCAGGAATGGGAGGCCAGTGAACTCCGTCCTCAGGTGTCCACAGGAGAAAGAAACTGTCGCACCACCCCCAGGGGGACATGGGATAGATGGACTATTTCACGTCCCCACTCCCTCCTCAGTGACTGGCTTCTCTCTCTGCCTGGTGAGACTGAACTGGTCTGACCCTTTGCTTTCTTCAGCACCTTCCAGAACACAAATAGATCCTGGGCTCTTGTTCTGCTCCTGCCCGCCATGTGATAACCACACCTGCAGCAGGCCCTAGAGCCCTGATAACAGAATGAGTAGAAAACTGTAGCTGCTTCCCCTCAGCCAGTATTCAAAAACTATGAATTTTAGCCTAATACATTTAGTATGACATTGAGGTTTCTGTGCCTTTTCTCAGTTGATTCAGAATGGTAATAATATTAGACCACCAACTCAAGCAAATACTCAACAGAAGAAGTTTCCCCAAGATGGGAATGAGGACAGAACAACTAAAACCACCCTAAGAATTTCAGCACTTGGGGAAGTGAAATCTATCTATGGAGGATGCAGTCAGTAACCCTTCTGAGGGAAATAAATCTTTAAGCAAATAAGAGAGATATAACGGGCATGGGCTGACAAACGGACATTTCTGAAGAAAAACCAAGGAAAAGACAAAAGGCAGATTCTGGGCTGAGTTCCACTGAGGGAAGAGGATGCAAAGCAGAGTAGCTGACTTGGAATGGGTGGTCCCTGCTCAGAAGCCGGGTGAAGGGTGATGTGGCCCCAGGAACAGAGAATGCCAAGAGCTAGTTGTCTGGCTCCAGGCCAAAATTGTCCCTACTTGGGGAACATGACTTTAGGGAGAAGTTATTTATCACCAGCCTGAGGTGATAATTCCAGACCAACTCACTTGTGTTCTAAGATTTCATTTTGCCTCTTCTACCCCTCACTGCACTTCCTAAAGTCCAAACCCATTTTGACTGGACCTCTTCTGCAAGCACATTTCCAATTTTTATTAGCCCTTTGCATTGACATCTGGAAAGCAGGTCTATAAACAAGAATAACATAAAGATTAGAGTTTAAATAAAATGTCCTAATGAACATACCCTAAAATACAGTACTTGGAAAATGTTCAACAAATGTCAGTTATTCTTTATCCTTTCTTTTTCTGAGAGCTAGGACACCTCCGTGGACACAGCACAGACTGTGAGCTCGACAGACCTTGGATACTGTCATAGACCTGATTCCTTCTGAAGCAGATGCCAAGATGGAGTTCCATGTGCAGATAGTTTACTGCAGGCTGTCAGGTGAGCAATAGTGGTGGGAAAGAAGAGGAGAAACTTAACCATCTTACAGTCAACCCACAGGCAGCTAATCCCATGGAAGCGCTAAGCACCTGGATGGCCCTTTTGCTAAGGCCTGCTTCGATTCAGGAGGGAGAGCCCTTATCCTCCCACACCTGCCGGTCTGGAAGGTGACAGTTTTCAGGTGAGAGCAATTCCTAGAGAGGAACTCACATGAACTCCTAGTGTGGCTGTGGGAATGGGACAGCTTCGGAACAGAGTGTGAGGCCCACACACATGATACATGATACTGCCACTTTCCCTTTTTGTCAAGTTTGCTCTGGCTATTTGGGCCCTTCATGAGTCCACATGAATTTCAGTATTGCTCGTCCTGTTTCCTTGAAGAATGCCATTGGAGCCTTGGCAGGGATTGCACTGATTCTATCTACTGCTTTAGGTAGGATGGCTGCTGGAGTCTTTCTATATACTTGTGTCTCTTTCTACTTCTATGAACAATGTCTTACAGTTTTCATTGTATAAAGCCTTCACTTCCTTTGTTAAGTTTACTCCAAGGGATTCAATTCTTTCTGGTTTACTTGAGAATGGGATTGCTTTCGGGATTTCTTCTTCTTCAAGCTCATCTCTTACATCGCAACACACAACTGATTTTTTGCAGATGGTTTTGGTTGGGTTCTGGATGGTTGATTCCTCCCTGTGATGACGTGTTCCTCTGAGGTCTCAGAAGTTGCCTTCTGTTGTGTTTTCTTCATCTGCTCATTTTTTTATATTTTACATTCTCCCCTGGAGTTCTGCACACTCCAGCATAGCAAATTGAAAGCTTCAGGGGAAACCCAAAAGAGCACACTGGGAAATGGGGGCATACAACCCTGACATGCATCCCCGAACTTGCCAGTAACCCAGGAAGCCCTCTGTTCACAGTCTCTGTTCCCTCATTCCCAATAGTTTCTGACTACACATTCTGAACAGAGATCAGAGGTTGCAGAGAAGAAAATAGTGGGCATGTCCTCAGTCTTCCTGCAGCCTGTTGTCCAGAAGACCCTGCTGAGAGGGCCCTGAGCAGGGCACTGTCCCTCCCCTGGAGCTAGACAGACTACCTTGCTTGCTGTCTTTTTGTGAACACAATCCAGAGGTCACATGCAGGTGGAAGGAGAGTGGTGAGATGCCTCCAGTCTCTGGGACTATACAGAAGTCCCATGTCAAAAAGTCTATGCACACAATAGGCCTGGAACAAGCCACCACGTGGACAGAGTTCCCTGTGGCTTCCTCCCACAGTAAGTGCAGACTGTAGTATGCAGGCAGAGGATGGTTAAGTGTCTTCCCAGGCACCCAAAGGCAGTCAGAACACTCCGAGGACAACCCAGTCCAGCGGCTGGGTGTCCGCTAAGCTCTCTTCTGCCCAGGCCCCTGGAAGGGCTACCAACAGCCGTTCCAGTAAACGTGCATCATCCCTGACTTACTGTTTTCATCTTTCCTTCCCTTTCCTATGCTTTCTGGCTCTCCTTCTTGCTGAAATATTGATCCTCCCTTCTCGGTTCCACCCTAGATGTGGCTACTCCCTCCAGGTACTATCCTAGGTGTTCACCATTACTCTTAAGCTTATTTTAAAGTAAATTTAAATCACTAACCATACAAGAAATGAGACCATCTCTTCTGCCATGACAGAGGACAACTATGAAATGTATCATCTGGATAAAAAAATTGAATGTTAATTGTAAAACTATCATCCATGTGCTCTCTAGAAAGAATTATTCTTGCCATCTGTCAATGCCAACACTTCAGGAAACACTGATTGAGCTATTTCCCAACCCCCACTTTCAACTCCATCCCTTTAATGTACAGTTTAGAGGCAGGGGGAAAGAAAAGTCAAAAGGAAAAACAAGCTGTCTTCAAGTATTTGAAGAACTGCCAAATAGAAGGAAGAAGGGAACATTCAGTAAATGCCCAGGAGATGCCAGGCACTATCATAGGTAGTTAAAATATACTATTTGTTTCAAACCATGTAATAACCCAGGTGACTGGGGGGCTGATTTTTATCCGAGATCAGGAATCCAAGGTTCTGAATTGTCCAGTTAGTTAAGTGATGGAGCAGGGTCAAACCTAGTATCTATCCATTTTGTCTAGTTATGCAGTTCATGGAGAGAGAGATTTGTTCTTTGTTGCTTTACAAAGCAGAAGTCTGACTAAATACTGCATGAACATATTTCAGCTCAACAGAACTTTCCTTGTATTACTGTGTCCTAGCAATAAAAAAAAAGACTACCTTAGGAAGTGGTTAGCATCTCTTTCCCTGAGTCTACAAAGACCAGAGCTAGGGACTTCCTAGAGGGCAAATCACAGAGGTTACGTCTCAGGGAATGAGATGTGGGCCTGGGAGCACTAAGCTCCTTGGGGTAAACAGTCCTTGAATCCAAGCCTCGGTGGCTCCTTGTGTTAACACACAAACTTTCAAAGATGAAGGTGCTGACTTGTTTGAATGTGATTAGGGCATTAAATACCACTTTGGGACACTCCTATCTTACTGCAAACCACATTCTTTCTGTAACCTTTATTAGGGTTGCATGGAAGACATACGGCATCAAAACAACTGTTTCCAGATGGACTTAACTTGCTGAATTATTTAAAAAACCATGTCACTGGAAGGCTGACAAGCTTCTGGAGACCAGGAAAACTATTCCATAAGTCTATCAATATCATCCTGGGTTGAGATAAAACAGCTTCCCTTCAAAGATGTCAAGATGTGACTCAGGCATCAGCTTATTTAACAAAAAGTTCTGAGATGAAACTCTCTTATTGGTAGCTACTACTGCTGACTCTGGGATAACACAAGGATGATGTTTTAGCTAATCCTTTAGCATCTTGGTTTAACTACCTTCTAATCAAAGCAATGAACTTCTGCCTCAGAAATGCTGGTAATGTTGAGATGGGGAAAAAAGACTAGAAGATTCTTATAGTAGCCCTATTTTACTGGGTGAATCTGTCTGTTCAGAAGGCTTTTAGAGCTTACCCTCCCCGGTGGTGCAACAGGTTGGGACCTAGCACTGCAAGCTAGCCACAGTGGCTTCAGTGCAAGTTCGGTCACCAGCCCTGGAGGTGACCCACATGGCACAGCAGACCTCTCCTGTCTCGCATGCTGCTCCCTTCAGCAGTGTACTTTATTGATTTGCCTGTTCTGCTCCCCACTCTGTCTCTGCTGAATCCTCTCACCACTCCTGCTCCTCTGGCCTGTACCCATCTCTGTATGCATAAATAAATAAATCTTTTTTTAAAAAAAAAGTCAGATACCATTATACCATTACTTCCCTGCTTTGAACACTTCAAAGTTTGGCAATAACATCCAAATATGGGAAGACTGTAATAAAGAATCCCTTTCCCATTTGAAGTTTACTGAGATCAAAATTGTGGCTGAAATGTTTGCATTCATCAACAGAGACTGACTTAAATCAGTTTTTCATGTATATACTGTTACATGTATGATTGATATGCACAACAGCTCTTCATGGCCTTGCTAGGATAGTACTAGTCATAAGTTGTAGTTTCTGCTTCATTCCTTCTTTCCTCTCTAGCAGGTACTGTCATGTTATCCTCCATGCAAAACCCAAGTAGCTAAGGGCAGATACCACTGGCTGCTTCAAGAGGCCCCAAACACTCTTTCAGCAAAGTTCAACTGAGTGTAGAGTGAAGATCGGAGCTATCTCTTTGCCCCTATTACTGCTCACACCAATTACCACAGGGAAGAAGAGGAAAGAAAATAAACATCCTTTGGGGGTGGATGATATATTGTGATCCAACGCTGACAGTCATTCAGTGCAATCAGAGGAATAACAATTCCCTGCAGGTGATCAACAAATGCTATCTCCCTCCCGACCTCTATCTTGCAGATGAGAATATGATGCTCCAGTTAAGACTAACTTGTGCCCGCATTCAAATTCCAGGCCTCTAGCTGCCTCCAGAATTCATTCTTTTCCCATTGCTACATAATGACTCCCTCTAATTCTCTATGTGGATTTGGACTCTGGTTCCTCAGTTTCCAGTAAATTCTTGGTGAATGGTTGTACCAATGTACCTGAGCCATGTGCAAAGAAACCAGGCTTAGAGGCATAAATGGTCTGCTCAAAGCCAGTCACCTTTCTGCCCAGAAAGCTTGTCCCCTTCCCGCACTGAGTATTAGTTTTCTAGGGTTACTGTAGCAAGTTACTACAAACTTGCAAGGCCATGAAGAGCTGCTGTGCATATCGATCATACATGTAACAGTATATACATGAAAAACTGATTTAAGTCAGTCTCTGTTGATGAATGCAAACATTTCAGCCACAATTTTGATCTCAGTAAACTTCAAATGGGAAAGGGATTCTTTATTCCAGTCTTCCCATATTTGTAAGGGAAGGTAAGGAAATGCAGAAATGTATTCCTTACTGTTCCAGAGGTGAGACATCTCAAACTGAGATAGAGCCCAGGCTGGTTCCTTCAGGAGTCTCTGAGAGATAATGCCTTCATGCCTCTCTCCTAGATTCTGGTGGTGGCAGCCATCTTTGAGGTTCCTTAGCTTGTAGCTGCCTAACTTCTGTCTCTACCTCCATCATCACAAAACCTTCTCTCTGGGTTGCCTCTATGACTCTCTTCTCTTCTCTTCTAGGGACCACTATCATCACATTTGGGGGTCACCTAAATGCATTTCATTTCAAGAGACTTAATCATATTACACAGAACCTTATTTCAGATGTTGGGGGTTAGAAGTTGGATATTGTGGAAGGGCCATCGTTTAAGTCATTATAGCTTGTATCCACCTAGAGGAAGAGAACATTTTCCAACTGTTTGACACAAAGGACATGGGTCTTTCTATTTAGCACAAAGGCACCTGGTGGGTTAATGTCTGCCACAGTCTCCTGGGTGGTCCCTGATTCCTGCAATCCATTAGTCCAGGATTTTGACCCATTTTTCTATCTCAGCTTCTAGCAGTCCTAAAGCTATGCCTGGGACCCTAACAACCTACTCAGTTCCTGCTCTCTCAAGAGTAGAGTCTAGTGAGGCCAGGATGTGGTCAAGGTCTGACCTGAGGTCATAGGGGCAGGAAGAAGGCTGAAGGCATAGATTCTACCTGTAAGAGGCTGTGAAGAATGGTAGTGAATTCTATCAATCATCCCTTAGCCACAGGCAATGGCCCACATTAACAAGCAGCATGCAGGAGTGTTGCTCAGTGGTGGCTCAAGGCTCAGAGCGACAAGATTGGAGTGATGGACCTTTGGGGAGGCACATGGGAGCATAAGGAGAGAAAGAACAGCTGTCAGTCATCCCAGAGTTAGAGAAGACCTTGGAAGACAGTCACAACAAATATCACACTCAGGGCCCAAAGTTAGAGCCAGACCCAGCATAAAAGGAGGTATGCTGAAGTGCCCCAGAATGTGCTCCAGTCCTTTCAGCTCCTCTTGCTAATAGTCAGGATCTGTTTGGAGTGCCGAATGCTTCATTGGAGTAAGAATAGTATAAGAAAGGAGGCAGGCAGGGCCTCTATTTAGCTCCTTGGCAGGTTCTAGTACCCATTCTGAATGGCCTCATCTGGCCTGGCCCCTCCCTGCTCATCCTTGTTTTCCTGGTCCATTCTTGACACATGTGATCCAGAACTCTGCAAGGTCCCACTTGGTCTCCTGATTCATTTGGGATCATATCATGCCTGTCTTTACTCTAAATCTATGCTTAAGCTATCCAGCACTGGCAACAGGAGAGGAAGAGGAGAACTTTTCATCTTCTTCTCCTTGGAGATTTTCCAGCGCAAGTAATCAGGAAGTAAGCAGACCCTCATGGTGATTTTATTTTTGGATTTCTTGCCACCAGTGGAAGTGAGTAAGAATAAATGTTCAAAGACTTTCTAAGAATGTTCATGTGTAAAAAGACTTGCCCAGATTGATTTCACAAAGCAAACCTAAATTCCATTCCAGGAATCGTATAGCCTCGTGAGTTCCTCAGCTTCTAAATAAAAATCCCTGGGAATCTAATAATAAAGTCTTGATTACACATGTCTTTACAAGTGTTTATATTTAGCAAAGATTTCCCACTCTGAAATGGTTTACTGCCAAGAATACCACATTCCAATAGATTTTTTTATATGATGCTTGATGTTTATTTTATTGTTCCCCAAATCATCATTGTCATAGTAGTTGAGGTTTATGATTAAGGAATGAATTCAACATTTTGTCTTTAGTTTGTCTCCAGATTAAGAAGATTTATGGAGGGCCTACTGTCTGCAGTAAGTTGAACCAGACTAATCGAAAACAGGGCTTTCTGTAGTATGTGATGGACTTGTTTAGAATTAGTGAGCAATATAGCCTGAGAGAAAGGAGGTGTCAAAGGTAGCAGTCATGCTTTGCTGAAGTCTGTGTGTCTAGACAATCGGGAGTAGCACGGACTTTCTTTCATATAGAGAAATCAGCATCACTTTTATGGGAAAAAATCTGGCATGGATGCCCACAGCTATATCAAGAAAGAAAAGATTAGAAAGAGGCACATAGGGGCCTTCTGCTCAGTGGATGATAAGAGGTGGAGACAGTGAAAACAAAGACTGGGCCACAGAGATCTAATAGGAAGGACACTGGATTTGGCCTGGGTTTGAATCTACAAGTTATTTATGCCAATGAACTTGTTTCCTTGTTTGTGAAAGGAGGACTAACATATCTATGCCACTAAGTTCATATGAGGAATAAATGAGTGAATGAATGACAAAAGTAATTGCTGAAAATATAAATGTTTAGCAAATGTGAAGGTTGACTGCCAGAGGTACTTTGAGATGAAACTCACACTGACTCACTAACAGTATCAAAGGTTGAGTTGCAAATAGAGAAGTCAACCATGGAAGGAAAGTCACTGATTGGAAGAATATTAATCTGTTCATAAAATTGCCAGGCAGGTTGAAGAACCAGGCTTAAGAGACGGACAGGACCAGAAGCCAAAGTAATATTTCCTCACAACTAAAATCAACCTAAAAATAAGTCCAGTGAGCTCTAACCTGCCTCAAGCATGCCAGGTCATGTTTTTCATTGCTGAAACCTCAGTTAAAGGAGCAGATCTGCCTTCTGCCTCCTGATGGTAAGTTATGGGGAGGTGTCTGGCTCCAACTGCTGGTTATTCTCAGATGTGAGATATTTAGCAACACTTTGCCTTACTCATCATCTAGTGGAAGTTCTCAGAGTGATTTCATACAAAAGCCAACACCAAAATGTTAAGAACTGAACCATGGACTAAGATACAAGGAGAAGCAGAGAACACACCCAAGTGACAGAGAAGTAAGTGATACAGGGTAATCCAAAGGAGGGCTGTATTTCAAGAAGTGAGCTCCAGAGTCTGCCTGAAAGTCAAGAAAGATGACAGTGATGGTGGACATAATTGTGGAAACAAGGAACCCGATGCATCCAAGGACACAAATCTGAGGGTCCATTTTGGGAAAAGTTGATTAAGCAGAAATAAGAGTGTTAGTATCAAGTAGCTGAAGGAGACTAGACAGAGTGCTTCATTCCCAGGAAAAGATGCATGAAGTTGCTCATGCATTTAGAGGAAGCTTGCCCACAGACACAGAAGGCATTCACAGAGCCCTGTCCTCACCACTAAGTGCTTTCCAGATATTATCCTTGCAGGCTCACAAATACTCAGAAGTTAAGTTCTACTTATTATCATCTTCATTTTCCAAATAGAGTGAAGATACTGGGTGAAGGTACTATACTGCTAAGAGCAAAGCTATTGATACTCACACCAGATTCTCATATATTTCAGTATCTTTATTCTCAGTAGGAAGGAGTGGAGGCTAAGGAGAGAGGAATGGTTTGAAGCAGTCCCTTTGGAGACCTGCTGAGGAAAAACCAAGAAGACGTGGCAGGCACTGGTGAGTGCCAAGTGGCCACTCAAGGAGGGTCAGGTCTTCGTGGTTCTGTATTGTCCCAGAGCTTCTGAAATAGGAGTGTGGGGCAGAAATGAGGAAAGAAGAGAGTAACAGAGATGGGATTAGAGATGATTGTAACTGTGAAGAGAGACCAAAGGGTGACAGGTTTGAGATGATAAAAACATAGTCCTGAAACAGTGACCAAAGGTTTCCCACCTCCCCCAGTTAGCGCCCTCTGGCCATGCTGGTGCCCATGCAGTTAAGTCTGAGAGCAGAGACTGTTCCCATGACAGTCCCCATTCTGCGAAATCCTTTCTCTGAAACTTCTCCCTGGTTGCAGCCCAGCGACTACATGTTGCTTCCTTTCCCCACTCAGCTGGACTATGTTCATAATTTGCACATTTATCTGAGTGAATTCGCAGGCATGGAACATCTAATTTCAATCATTGATCATCGTACATAGGTTATCCAGACCAGGGACTGGCTTCACTGTGCCCAAATAATGGGGAAATTGCGAAGAAGCATGAAGCTAAGAGCTTCACAGCCAGGTCCAGAACCTGCCACATTGAGCACCAGTCTGCCTCACCGACTGATGTCTCTCCGAGGAGAGGCATCTCCTGTTCTCCTTTCAGCCCCTGGGCACTTGCCTTTTCTGTCCTAAACTCCATGTCAGGAAGTCACTATCTAGTCTCTCAGAGATGTCCCCTCCCCACTGTCCCAAGGCTGGTAAGCTCCACAGGGTAAAATCCAGGACACAAGAATTGGCCACAGAAGTCATCGATGTGGGCTGCAGACAAACCAGTCCTTCCCAACAGTCTATGGTCTATTGAACCCTTCAATTTTTGTACTTTATTCAGTCAAAGAAGTGCTCTCAGAACACTGAGATTTGAACTTCCCCTAGACATGGGTGGAGAGGCTCAGGGCAGGTTGATGAGATTTTAGGAGATATAAGAATAGAATTTTCTGGTATCCAAGGGTGGTATAGTCAAAATAATTTCACATAATTAAAATAGTTTCAGGCTATCACTCAGGTGAAGAATTTGTGAGCCTCTTCAACTACATGAAAGCTCTTTACTGTCTATCATGCAGAATCATCTGTGGACTGTGAATTTGTGAGCCTCTTCAACTACATGAAAGCTCTTTACTGTCTATCATGCAGAATCATCTGTGGACTGTGAACGTAAATATCTAAGGATTCTGTTACATGAAACACAACCTCACTGGGGAACCTTTCACAGTAACTCTCTCCCTTCCCTTTAGATAGTACTGTATGTCTGGTGTAAATAAATCAGCAAATTATCCTCAGTCATATAATTCACGACAAGGCTTGTCTAACTTCCACAGGTTTGCTAAGAACAAAGATGCTATATTAAAAAGAGTACATACATATGAACTTTTATAATAACTTTGCCATTACAAAATATCATTTAAGACATTTCCAGAACATATTAGAATTGGCAGAAAAACACGTTGCCTGAAACATACTGGATATAAAATGAAAAATTTTTTTAAGAATGGGAAAACTCTATGATCTTATAGATTAAGATACTTAGATACTTAAAATTTAGTAAGAAAATCTGTCTTTTTAATCACAACAAACACACCAAATGGAAACTTTTCCTACAAGAAGCCTAAAAATTATTTTTTGTGATAAGTTATATAATGCTGAATAATTTTTACTGGGAATACTGACCTAAATACTCACAACACTGCAAAGGGGAACTAACAGTTATATATATGACCATTTGAACTTCTAAATTCAACCCAATGAGAAATATTCTTAAGAAATGGTAAATAATAATGACGTTTCATAGCCTACCCAAGGATTTAATCTATAGCCATAAAATGTTTTTCTCCCATTCAGGATAACAAATCCTTGACAGCTGACTGCAAAACTAAGGCAACCAGAGAGGGCGGGGTGTTCAAATGGGGTAGGAAGGAAATCCAATGGAACATGACAGACCATATTAAGGCACTGGTAGTGGACATTGTGTGAAATCATACATTTGGAGAGGTTTGAACCTGCAACCCCCAAAGCAGATCAATGATGTAAGCCAACATTGCCTTACTAAACATAATTAAAAAAAAAAAATAACATCAGCAATTTTTAAAGGATTTGAAAAAAAAAAACAGTCATCTAAAACACATCATCTGTAAACATCTGGGTTTGGCACAAGATGAATGGGGTGTGTTTATGTCTTTCCCTTCTCATGTGGTATAATCTTCTAATGTGTTACAAAGTAATGCAGACAAATAGCCACAACTTCCAGGATGTATTCACACCAACCTTCCTGTGCCATCTTTGACTGTTATTCAAAGTGGCAGGGGTGAGAGGTGGGGAGGGGTGATGGCAGGGTGGTGCACTTGGGAAGGGTACTTTTCCTGCTTCCAAATATAGCACCTATACAGTTAAAGGATGAAGGACATTTTGCTTGCTTTGTTTGGTTTGGCTATTATACACCCGGTTTCAGTGGTTGACAGATGACAGGCACTGGGGTACCTGCTATTATGTTTCAATTGGCAAAAAAGTTTTTATTGTCATGACCTCTTTAATAAGGTAGAGACAATATGTTATCTCAAGTTTTAGGACTGTGCATTGTTATTACTTTCTGTGTGTAAGCTCTAAATCCAGCATATTTGATAAAATGCACAATTCACATCAGATATGTGTTTAATTTGCAACCAAAAGCCAAATTTAATAATTGTGTGAAGACTATGTGGTTAGAGCAATGAAGGAAGTAGGAAATCTATCATAATTAATACAGTAAAATGAATAGTAATTAAGTTCAAGTTTAGAAAAAAGCGCAATCTTTTGAACAAAGATGCTTGGTAATTTGTGGTCATTTAGAAGGATCAGTTGAAAGTTACCATGCATTATCAATAAGGAAGTTGTTAAGTGAGTAAATTAAGATTGCAAAGAGAATCCTCAAAGATAATGAGTTAAATCATTTTTAAAGCACTCTCCAAAGATTTCAGATACTTGTGTTTCAATTGAGAGTGCTGGAAAACCAATTTTTCTAAATGTGATCTGTTCATGAGGGCAAGATGAAAGACTTCCTGTAAGTAACATGTTCTGATGCCAGAAGTTATTTGATAATACTAGTAGCTTTTCCTTTAACATCATTAACATAAAGCAATCTGATAGATAATTTATTTACATGGTGGAATATTAAAAAGGCAGAAAAGCGTACATAGTGCCAGCGGTGCTCAGGCTTCTCCTCTCCACCTCCCAGGCTCCCCTTGTTATCAAGTAAATACTATTATCACTTCTTGGCTTTACTTACAGAAATATGTTCATATTCAAATATATTTGTAAATTTTTTATCTTAACATGCATGGTGGTATACATATCTATCTGCAGCATTTTAAAATTCCCTCTGTTTTAGAGTGAATAATGTTCTATAACAGTATAACAAGAACTGATGTCGCTCTCTTTTTTTTTTTTTTAAGATTTATTTGTGCATACGAACTGGGGTACAGGCCAGAGGTGCAAGGGCAGTGAGAGGATTCACCAGAGCTAGAGTCGGGAGCAGAACAGGCCCAACTGACGAGGTACACTGCTTAGGGGAGCAGAGAGCGGGTCAGGAGAGGTCTGCCGCGCCACATGGTCACCTCCAGGGCAGGGATCGAACTCATGCTGAAGTGGCTTTACCTTCTTAGTGCTGTGCTCTAATCCACTGCACCACCAAGGAGGGCTCTGATGTCTCTTTTTTAATGGACACAAAAGCTGTTTGGATTCTACTCTTGGGAAATATTACAATTTATTTAACCAGTCCCTGTTAAAAGATTTTTTTTAGATTAGACTCTGTAGAAGTTCAGTCTGAGAGGACTCCTGTGTAAGTGATTTCTGGGAAAATGCTTTCAAAAGAAACCTACACTGAAGCAAGGGAGTGAAGATGTCTGGAAAGGAAGCAAAGCACAAGTGTGTTTTTGACACCTGACTTCAGCCTATCCCTGGGGGAACTCTGGAGCACAGCACCAGAAATGGGTGCTGAGCTTCTGGAACAGTACATACACAGACACTGGCTTTGGGTTACCTCTAGGATGACCTCCCAGCCATTTCCAGATGAGCAGGACCTTGTCAGTTCAGGATAATACTCTGTTGTGTCTTGTTGTGTCCTTAGTAGCTAGAGGTGAGGGGGGTAGGGGGGGGAGGGAAGAGCAGCAGCTCTGGCCAGAAGAGGGACCCGAGGCAGAACACCTCAACGGTCAGGGCTTTTCTAAGTCTGCAGGTACAGACAATGCTCAATCCCTTGCAAACGCATGCCTGTATGTATACACTAGCACCACCAAAATGATCAATGCCCAGAAGCAGAATGACTGGGTCCTAACGCTACAAGCATTTAAGTTTTCAGTAGATATTGCCAAATTGCTCTCCAATTTACACTCCTACCCAAAACATGTGAGAGTTTCTGTCTTCTCTCACCCATGCCGGAATATATATTGCTATATTTTTCAGTCTTTTTCAATATGATAAGTAGAAAATAGCATTTTACTGCAATGTACATTCAATTTCTGTCATGAGAAAGTTTGAAGATTTTTATGTTTCAAAGCTTTTTTTTTTCTTTTCTGTGAATTGCCTACTTATGCTCTTTTTTTCTATTTGGCTGTTGGTCTTTTTCTTATTCACTCAGTGTGTTTTATACTAAATGACATTAGCCATTTTGTGAAAATACACATAGAGGTTTTTCCAAAATGACTTCTAACTTTATTTTAGGAATTTTAATAAATATTGTAACTCAAGTACATCATTCTTTTTAAAAGGATCTCAATTTTGTGTTATGCTTCCAAAGTTTCCAAGATTATAAAAATTCTCCAGTGATTTTTTATATGCATGATTTAATTTTAACATTAATTAATGTAAATTAATGTAAGGAGTAAAGTGAAAAATGCCCCCCTCCCTTTTTTTTTTTTTTTTTGGTTATATCTTTTTCCAGATGGAATCCCCTTTTCCTTAACATGATGCATTAATTAATTAATTATTTCTTCACTAAGGAAACGGTACTTTTAGGAGAAACTACTTGAGTGTATTTCTGAATTCTCCTTTTTCATTTGTTGGTTCAGAGTCTAAGTTTGCCTAGGTACTACACAGTGTTGCTGAGGGTAATTTTATAATATGATACACAGAGCACTGGCCACTGATAATTGGTCTTCTTTTCTCAGGATCTTCCTTTTTACTCTGGCAGGTATTTTTCCTTACACTCTTGACAAAGTGTTAGTAGCTTTGTTGGCACTATTTTAAATTTATAGATTAAGTTAGGGAGAATAAATATCTGATATTGAATATCTCTCCCCAAGAATAGTCATTTATTCAGTTGAACTTTTGTGTTCCATAACTGTACCATTATATGAGATGAGCAAGACTTAGATATATTCAGAAGTTATGGGAGTAAGCTTATTACAATGTGAAAGGCTTCTTCCAATATCTGAGAAAGGGTTAGGATTGTGGGGGCAGGGAGACTAAATGTATTCCCTGCATTTCAAAAGAGTATCTAAAACACCAAAAGACTATCAAGGTAAAGGAAGGTCAACTCAGATATGAGTTTCTAATGGTAAACACTGTCCACAAAGACGAAGAAGTTCCTGTGATTCACAACTGTCCACCCCTACCCTAGGCCTCTTCCGGGAAAGGTAGAACAGAACTTAGAGAATTAGGAGAAAATTCCTAAATTTAGTGGGAGATTAGACTAGTTCCTTTCTAAGAAAGGTTCCTTCCATCTCCCAAGATCCATAAAACTGTGGTATAAATAAATATAGTTAAATCACTCAAGAAAGAAAGTCAAAGGAGATAGGAGAAATTTTTCTAGTCTACTATCCACTCATACTAATGCAATGCACTTTCACTCATTAATTCAGCTTTTGCCCTAACAAAAATTATAGGTAGCTACAGAATATGTGAAGGGGTGTGACAGTGTGTGTGTGTGTGTGTGTGTGTGTGTGTGTGTGTGTGTGTGTGAAATTCAAAGTAATACAAGCTTCATGTATCTCAGAGACCTAAGTGTTGGTGGAAGACATACAAGTATATTTTATTTTGGGGTTATGTTTTAACCTCCTCTGATTTTCCGCCAATAGCAAATTCTTCCACTGCCCCTTCAACTTTCCCCCTCTTCTGTTTCTTTCAAGGTTTTCCAGGCCCCACCTGAAGGCACTTAGAAATCATTTTTGTAGCTTTTGTTTGTAGCTTTTGTTTGGAAACATACATGTTCATTTTTCATTCTGAGAAGTGGCTAGTATACTCATGCTGAAGTCAGGAAAAATACCACAGAGAGCAAAATTGCTGTTGCAACACATCTAACAGATAAAACTTGGATCTTTTCCTTTTTAAAATCAGAGAATAGTATACAAAATTATTGTTACTTTGCAACCAAATTCCCAAATGGGTTATATGTACACATGAAGAACACAATCTTTATGATTTACTCATTTATAAGTTATATCTATTGAGCAAATATGTATTAAATTATTCAGAACATTAGATCCTAGGCCTCCATATTCCATATGTTAATTTTATTTTCAAATTCCCTTTGGACAAGGGAGGGGCCCTATGTACATAGGTATGAGAAAAATGAAAACTGCATAAATATTACAAATTGTGAACACTGTGTGCTTGTCCTGAATATGCAGTAGTAAGTTAAACTAGTTAAAGTAAAACAGATCATTTCAAAATTATGAAAAGTCATAAAGCCAACCAGATTCATTGAGATTGAGAGATATAAATTTAGAGCAATGGACACATGGAACTCTGGAGGAAAATGGTAGAGAAAAAGAACTTCAGACATTTTTTTATAAGCCAACTTCCAGAAAGGGAAGATTGACTCTTTTAGCATCATAATGGTCAAAGTATAATGTACCTGTAGTAGAGTTGGTTTCTTTCAAGATAATTTACCTACTACTACAGATTACTTAAGCATGCATTTCTAGATTACAACCTATTGATAACTGAGAGTATTCTCTTGGGTACAAGCCAAGTCAGGATGCTGTGATGGTACCCAGTAGCTGGTACAGAGGGCAGCGTCACAAGGACACACCACACCGAAGAACCACAGGGTCGTGGTTGAGGGCAGGCACAGTCCTGACACATGGCGAAACACAGTCCCCAGTCGGATGTTGTGCGCATGTAGCGGAAACTCTATCTCCATGACATCCCTGGCTGCTTTCTGCCTCTCGCTCACTCTTTCCCTGGCTTTCTGCCTCTCGCTCACTCTTTCCCTGGTGGCTGCTGGCAGCAGTATCAGCTAACCCCGCTTCTCACACCCTGAGGTGGGAAAGCCCACAGGAAGACTGTTTTGCTCCAATCCTTAAGAGACAGGCTCTGCCCCATGGCAAGGTCCAGTGCAGCCCGACGCATCAAGGGTAAGTATGTCCCAAGCCAGGGTTAGTTTCTCATGTGGGCCTTTATAATCACCAAGGTAATGTTTTTGATTTTTTGGTATTTTTGCTTCTTACTTTTGTCTCATTTCTTGAATTGTTTAGAAGGTAGGAAATTAACAAGGGTGCTATTTATTGTGCCCTCTTAACGACCACACACCAGTTGCATGTTGTTATGATCTCAAAAGGTTTTGAGGACAGTATTATTTTTGCCCATTTTACAGAAGAAAAAAAGTGAGGATCTGAAGGACTAAGGACCCCAGAGTGAACCACCAAACTCGCTTGGTGTTTTTATCACCATCAGCCATTCTCTAATGGGAATGAAATTCTGCAGAGTCTACCTGCACCCCAAGTGAGGGAAATCAGTCCCCTTGCTGGTTGATAGTAGGGGAGTATTCAAAAACTGTGGGGTCTTTTAGAGATGATGATGGCAACTGGAACCTCAGACCACTAATCAATTGTTACAAGACACATATGGCATCACAAAAGTTACAACAGAAATTGCTTTTCCTCTGAGGGTTTCAACCTTCTATTACCTCCCCTGCAGTGATGGATTTCTTGGCAGCCTGATGAACTGATCCATCATGCACCTTTCAGAAGCATTCATTTGCCTTTCATTTGGTCCATAAATATTTATTAGTATTAACTTTGATTCCTTTTGGAGATGCTGAGGGAGAATTCCTCTCACCTCTCTCCTTGACTTTAGCGGCTGTGTACTCCTTGGCGTGCTTTGTTCCTTCATTTGTAGCTGCATGACTCCAGGCTCTGCTCCACCTCTACAAGGCCTTCTTCCCTGAGTCTCTGTGTCTTAGGTCTCCCTCTGTCTTTCTCTGCTTAGGGCAACTCAAAGTTGGATTTGGGGCCCACCCTATTTGGGGTGACCCCATCTTAAAATCCTTAATTGCATCTGCTAAGATTCTTTTTTTGTAAAGAAGGTCACATTCATAGATTCTGGGGGTTAGCACATGGATGCATCTTTTGGAAGCCTCTTAACCCATTTCAGAAAGGAAGTTCAGCAATAAAGTTAAGAAAAGGAAGAAGCTTCACCAGTGATAAGACTACTTCATTCAGCACAAAACACACATGGTACTTGGCCGGGATGCCCCCATTCACATGAATGATAATATGCTCTAAACAAAAATCAAGTCAAACTACTCACAACCCGGAGCAGCCTTGAGCTGTTTTTGGTAGATGATGTGACGGATTATCTAGTGAATATGGCCCAATTTGCCTCAAGTAGTTAAAGAGAATTCAGTTGGAACATATTACTAAGTACTATGTGTTACTAACCCTCTGCAGTTTCCAATTAAGCCACAAAAATAATAAACAGAGTCTCACAGCAAAAGTTGAGGCTCAGATTAACAGCATTAGGTTGGTAAAATCTAGAGTCACCTGAATTCTTTGAACAATAGTTCTATTGAAGATGAGGAATGTTGACTAAACTTCATCTGAAAAATTCAATATCCATTACAATGTTCTAAGAGGCTCCTATAAATCATCACTAAACAGTATATGCTCACTCTGAGTGAGATGAAATAAGTGTGCAGTTTGAAGGCAGCAATGGGCTTCTTGAGCTACCTAATAAGTCTAAAATACTAAACACAGCAATTCAAACCTCAACCTAGCTTTTCAGACTTCCCTTCCACTGCTCCCCCTCCTTCTTAATTTGGTTATGAAGGAGCTTGCTCTGAAACTCTACCGTTCCCAGAAAAAAAAACCCACTCCATCCTGCCCCATGCTTTTTGCAGGCTGATTCCTCCATCCCCTCTCTTTATCTTAGTCATAGATATGCTTTCCACCCCAATGGATTATAACCTTGGGTAGGCAGAAGCCACTATCATTTTCTCCTCTCTATTCCCCTGTGCCACTGAGCTTAGTGCAATATTTGGCATCACTTACTACACACGAACTCTCCACATGATTTGAACCGCACTGCTGAATGTAGAGTTTGTATACCTGCAAGCTTGTTTGAAAAGGTATTCCATCCCTGACATACAAATATTCAGTAAATGGGGCTATAGACTAGAATTCTGCCAGAAATTAGTAAGCGTTTTCTCCTATCTGATAGGATACTACAAAACCAACCAAGGTATTTTGAAGATGTTCTGACTTAGTGCAGACATTATTTTGTATCACATCAATATGAATGAATAATTTAGAATGATCAAGGTGCCTTTACCAAATCACATGTAGGAATTACAAGAGGGAAATGGAGATTTACTTCCACCCAGTGAAGGACAAGAACTATGTCAAACACAACTGGAGGACTGCATCTATACCTATACTATACTATCACCATCTCCAGTAACAATGTATCTTATAACAAAGAGTATTTCCTTATCGAAGAGGAATAAAACACTAAAAAATCAACTGCGGAGTTGCACTACTTTTGGAGTGGGGGACATTTTAAAATGTGGGTTCAAACGTGATGAAGAATGCTTACTTTCAAGCTCACATACCTGTAGACTATGGCAGCTTAGATGACCTTTGAGCTTTAGCCTATTATGCTTTGGGGTCACCCTGCATCTCCCAGTGCAGCTTGAAAAAGCCAAATGATTTAGTCATATTCAAGTGGCACCTGAAGTCTAGAAGTTCAATTGCTTTCCACAGATCATATAAGTCAGTTTCCAAAAGTAGAGATTAGTGACAGTGGCCCACTGCATATTTTGGTATACAGCAATTCAATGAGTATACCCATTGGTTCACTGTATACATTGGCTCCTTTTGCAGGACGGAAATGGCAATTTACTTCCCACTGAAGGGCCAGTTTTATATGTGTGAAATGGCAAAAAAAGACAAACACAAGCTCACCTAGCTGCTTAGGAAACTAGAGCCAAGCTCTTCACGTGGCCTCATGTTCTATACACTGACTATTCCCATCCCTATACCACTGCTCTCTTAATAGTGGGAAATCTTTGCTTTCCTCACTTCTGAAACAGCTGACTTTGAGAATACCTTTCCTCTAATCTGATACAGCTAAGAGTGAACATATTTTCACTCAAGTCCATGCTCTCAAAAGGAAGCCGCCCACAGGGACAGCTTAGCAATATTTAATCTGAAATACTCACAGAAGAAAGCACCGAGAGAAAGCTAATTTATTTCTAGACACGTAGAGGACTCGCCTCGAGTAACAGAGACACGGCCCTGGGCGGCCTTTGTGATGGATGGAGATTTCTAAAATGATGTCCCAAAGGTAAAGAGAGCCCTATAACGCCACCTACAGAGCCAATCTGAACCCTAAACTCAGATCTGCCTTTGCCATATTGTATTCCTCATAGTTTTCACCTCAAAAAGCTTTACGTATGAAATCTTAGATAAGTATTTCAGAGCAAATAGATTACTCACTGAAAAAAGGAAAAAGCATTGATTCCTAGTCACCTATGACTTAGCATCCATTACACTCATTACACTTATCAAACCAAACCATCAGGAGTGTAACTTCTGCCTAACTCTAGCCAGAGAAAATTAAAAAGTCACCATAACATTTGGGCCAATGATGATTTCCTCCTCCCAGGACTTTAATTTCCTCTGTACCTTGTCTTGGCTGGACACAGATTATCTCTCTTAGATAACAAGCGTGTGCCCCAAGAAATGGATCCCATTTGAAAATCCTAATGATCATAAATGAAAGCTAACGATGGCTCCCAGTACCGAGTGTTTAGTACCGAGTGTTCAGCCACTCTTAGATTGAATATAAAGCATGGTAAACTGGTACATGGTGAGAAAGGGAATTGAACCAACAAATATTTTTTTCATTCATTCTGAAATGAACTGCAAATCATGTTTATTTCATAGGTCTTAAGGGGAATAAAAATTAATTGAATGGATGATGTTTGAGGAACAGACTTACTAGTAACAAGACTTACAAGCATGTTTAGAGGGTCTAGTTGGGGAGCAGAGCTACTGTATACCCCTGACCAGAGAACAGTCTTTTGCTACTACTCCGCGAGGCCGTGCCCCTCCCCAGAGCTCACAGCTTCAGGAAGGTGACACCTACATCACCAGCCACATCAGCCAAATCAACCCTGGCCATCCAGAGAGTGACAGGGGTCACAGCCAGATCACCTTCACATACAAAAAGTAAGCAGAATCTTTTAAGTCTTTAAAACCTATTAAACATCCCGTGCTAACGCTTCACTCTAAAAAGGTAATACATGTAGCTGCTTTGTGATCCACTTTCAGTGAAGGGCACTTCAAGGAAATTCCTATAATCCCATCTTGTGTATGGACTGTGGGAACATAAAGAATTTCTCTCCTCAAAGTATTAAAAAAATTATACTTAAAATAGTCTGCTGTTTTTGTCATTCAGGCATTCTGAAGCTTGTAACCAATTGTTTTTCCCTCTTTGTTCTGGCTGCTGGAAAGCTTAGAGGCAAATCTGCAGCCCACCTTCAGCAAGTGAAGAGAACAATGTGGTATCTAACTGCTGCATGCTAATCTTGCTCAGCTTTCTTTTCTTTTCTTTGTTTAATTGAGGTAACACTGGTTTACCACACTGTCTATGATTGGGGAATAGTCCACACTTCCTCAGATGTATATCACCAAGCACAACCACTAAGAGAGCACCCACAGTCCTTAACAATAGATCACTGGGCCCCTCCCCACCTGCTCCCACCCCCACCCTCCTTCTGGAAGCCTCAATTTTGCAGTCATATTTCTAGGATTTGTTTTGGTTTTGTTTCATCATCTTCTTTGTTGTGTTCCTTTGTTTTGTTTCTATCGTCTAAGTGTGAATGAAACATCAAGAATTTGTCCTTCCCCTTTTGGCTTATTTCACAAAGCATAATCCTCTCCACTTCCACCTATGGTTGCCACAAATGGCAAGGGTTTACCTTTCTATACATAAGTAGTACTCCAGTGTATATATATATACACCACGTCTTCTTGTGCTCTTGTCATTGAACACTTGGGTGTTTTCCATCAACTTGGTCATCATAAACAGTGCTGTAATGAACACAGGAGTGTATATATCCCTCTTGTTCAAATTTAATCTTATATTTCCAAACCTAATTTTCCTTTTGTCTTCATTTTACCATGCATCTATTCTTAATCAATTATGTTATGAAAATAATTAAGAAATAACAAAAATTCACTAAAATGCATCCTCTCAAAGTCTTTTTAGAGACAAGTTGTACTAGATGGTTCTACTAATGTTATTAATGTTACTGACTGCATGCATGCCACAGTTGGGGCTTATAGAAGAAACCTCAATTCTTACATGTAGGATAAAGTCAACCCCAACCTTGGTATGCTAAGAATTAGATAGCTAAGTCACAGAAGACTTATGTTAAAGCCCTCTATGATCCCTACATCAAAATAATTTCACTTAAGAACTCAAAGTGAAATCTCTAAATTGAGTCCTATGAATCACAGAGTGAATGGTTTGTCAAAATAGTTACCTGTTCCTCTGTGGGGTCATCCTCTGGGAACTAACTCCTTCTCTCTCCTATGCCTATCTTCTGTTCTTTAAGCATGTAAGTGTACTCAACTTTCCCGTGAATGAAAGAATCTTCCCTTGATCCTACAGAACCTTGTAGATACTGCCTATTATCTTGCTTTCAAAGTCGTATTTCTAGAAAGAATCTGATGGCTCTCACTTTGTCCTAATTATTCACTTAACCCATCCTCACCACTCCTCCGAAACTCCTTTGCCAAAATAACCAATGGCAACTAGTAATCAACTTCCAGAAAACACTTTTCAGCATTTATCTCGTTTACTTAATATTTAATACAGTTTACACAATGAATTACTGTCTTAATCTGAAGCATCTGACACCATGAACTATTCCCTCTTTCTTGAATGTACTCCCTTAGATTCTGACACTACACTCCCCTTGACTTTTTTCCATCCCTCTTATCTCTCCCTCCCTTTGCTTATCCTTCTCCTTTGCCTGTATTAAAAAAAAAAAAAAAGTTAGTGCTCCTTAGTGACTTATCCAGGCCCTTTCCTCTCCTTTTGTCCATATCCTTGACTTCAACTACTGTACATCTGCCAAATCTATATAACTTTTGGCTATATAGATGGCCAAGTACCTACAGGTTATTTTACCCTTGGACATATTTGAATAGTCTTAGTGAATAGGAATAAAATTTAAAAGTACTTCAAATATTAATGATACAATAAAACACCACAGGAACCTCAAACTCAGCATGTACAAAACTGAATTTATTATTTTGTATCTATTCTGCTCTTCCTTACTGTCCTCTGTCTTAGCAAAGTTACCAACATCAATCCAATTTTTTTTTCTTTGTCCAGAGCACTTTCCTCATTAGTTACACTTCAAGATTACAGTGGACAAAAAAATAATTCCCCCATTTCTCTTTTGTTTTCTTGGCATAGTGAGCATAGAATATATGCCTTGAAATGAATCGAGATAAAGGTGCCTGGTTTCCTGTCTTAGACCAAGAGTGAGGGTCTGGAAGGATACTCCTGGCTTTCTTTTGTTGATGTGATGCTATCACCTTTTCTGAGGCAAAGCATGGATACAACACTGACTTATTTCCTCTTCTCAATTCTATAGGCGTCCAGTAGTGTAAATTGCTTCCAGATGGTAACAATAGGTGATTTACCTCAATTTTTGGTGTTGAAAAGGCTTGTCTTGTCTTACTGATGTTCTAGAAAGATATTTAGCATGGCAAGATGTCTTAGAAACTGATGAGAAGAAACCAGCATAGGAGTCTTCCATCATCATTCAAAAAAAGTTTGCAGGGATGGTAAAAGTGATGCTAGTTACCTTATGAAGATAAGACACAGTAAGTATTAAATGGTGCAACTTAAGAGACATGTAAAATACCAAATGTGTCCAGATAAGCCTGGAAAGGAGAATGTACTAAGCAAAAGCTTCATGTCAAAGTGCTCTGGTCAAGGAGGTATAAAAATTTTGTTTGCACGTTATAATTCAAACAGTTATGATTGGGATGTTAAAGTTGAGCTATCCTCGTGTGTTGGAGATATTAAAGGTGAACATCTCATCCTTCTGATTTTGTTTTCTGGTTTTTTAGTTCTATACTTCACTAAGGTCATCCTGGTGGATTTATGGTCTTATTTGTGACTTAGAAGGGACTGTTTCCAACCTTTCACAATTAAATATGATATTTGCAATTGGTTTTTGAGTAGACACTTTTCTTTAGTTTGCTAACAGTTTTAATTATGAGATGTTGTTCATGTGTTAAACCCCTAAATCTTAAATTTCCCTAAGATAAGCATACATTTTAAGTATACACACACATATAATACATATGTGTATTATATGTCAGGAGTGATTTATAGAAAAAAATCAGTTCAAGCTAGTGACTGAAAATTACTGATTAGAGGTTATCAGAAAATTTTGTAGGCAACCTGATTCTTACCTCTGTCTACACGATCTACACGCAGTCCCAAAGTGGTCTCATCCAATCCTTTAGTGACCTTAAATATTACTAATTCAACTGACATTTAATTTAATCTAAGATTTAACCCTAATTTATATCGCCAATGCTTAACTGCCTTGAACACCAGACTCATATAGCCTAATGCCCTTTCAGGATATCTGCTTGGATGTCTAACATGCATCTCAAACTTAGCATGCACCAAGTCAAGTCTTGATTCTCCCTTCCAAGCCAAGGTTCCTAGCTCCCAACTATGCTGTTTCTGAGACATGAACATGCCTCCTCCTCAGGAAACTAAAATGTCAGAGCATCTCGCAACTCAGAGAAATGACCATCAGGTTAGTGGTGGGTGACATGAACAACCATAAACTACAAATGAAAAATGGCTGCTTTTCTCTTGAATCTGGAACAACCTGAGTGATTGCCAATTTTTTTTTTTTCTTGAAAAATATGTGTATACTGTATCACAAAGATCCTGACCCTGGGGCTGCTCACCTTTAGTGTGTACCTGTTGTCTGTTTTACAGAACACATTTATTTCTTCAGTGTTCAAGGTTTTCAGTCACCAGACATTGGTGACTGAACTTCCATGGAAAGACAGGTAGCTGATGCTGGTCTAAGTGAACATCACACCACTTAATAAAGAGGCCATCTAGGTCCTAAATTTTACTTACAATATTTTTGCAATATTAGGGTGAGTCAGGAGGTTGAGGAAGTTGAAATGAAATGAATGACTTCCTCTTAAGCAACAGTATAGGGTTTGTCCAGGCCTTACTAATGACCCCAATTTTGAGACTCTTGTCAAATCTGAGCAATTCTTACCATCAGAATTACTACTGCGCTCAACCAAACACCAACACATCAGAACCACGTCTACAGCCTGCATCCTCTTTTTGCCCCCTACAGTCCATTCCTGACACAGCAGTCCACGCTACCTTCCCAACCCACTGATCAGATCATGTCACTTTTCTGCTTTCCGTTTCCCCCACGTTGCCTTAGTACTCAAGTTGCCAGGAGGCAGATTGCTAGGGAGCTACTGGAGTGTGAATGCCAGCGCCCCTCACTTGTGCTGCCCCTTAAGAGCACGGGAAGAGAGCTGGTAATGTGTTTACTTGGTGCAGGAATGTTTTTCAAAATTTGATATAAGGAAAAAGACAAGTGTCAGATGATTTCACTCATATGTGAAATACAAAGAAACAAGGCAAGGAAACAGATAAAACCAAACCAAAACAAACCCTTGAAATCTGACTGCAAAACTGAGGCTTACAGGGGGTGGGTTAGTGGGAGATGGGAAGTAAAGAGGGGAGGGAGCTCAGGGGACTATGGTGGAGGAGTAGGGGTGCTCGGGTGGTGGGTGTGGTATGACGACATATACTCGAGAAGGTATGAACTTATCCCCCTAAATCATAATCAGCGTCACCCCAGTAAAAACTTTAATCGTACATTCTTTCTCCTTGAAGAACTCTACAAAATTACATAAACTTGAGTCCCCACAACCCCTGGGCCCAACCCTGAGTAACATAGGAGGCCCCAAATACATGGTCCCTGCCTACCTCTCTGACCTCATCTAACTCCACAACCCTTTGCAGCACCAACATTCTCACTTCCATCTCAAACCCTATACCAACCAATCTTTCTTCACCAAATCTTAAGTAAGGATGCCCAGACCCACTTTTCTCCCCAACTCCCAAATTTTGTTTTTCTGTTAGTATTTATTAGTATCTAAAATTGCTTATTTATCATTCATGTGTTTTCATGAGGGCTAGGATTCTGTCCATTTCCTCTGTATTCCCAGTTTCTAGAAAATTCTGTAATTGGTTCGGAGCAGTCTTCCATTTTCAATAGCTATCTACTGATGCTTATAGCCAAAAGAATTAAAAACAGATATTTGTAGAACCATGTGAAGAATACTGAAGAACAGTATTAAATTGTCTATTAACGTTAACCCCACTACCTACCCATAGATAAATGGATGGGCTATTCATGAAATGGAATATTACTCAGTCTTTCAAATGAAAGAAATTCTGATATTGCTACAACATAATAAATCTTGAATACATTATACTAAATGAAATAATTTAGTCACAAAAGAAAGACTATGATCTTATTTCACTTACATGAGGTACCCAGAGTAGGCCATAGACAAAGTAGTACACTGGGCCTGGGGGAGGGGAGTTGGAAAGTTATTGTATAATAGGCAGAGTTTCTGTTACATATGCTTGAAAACTTCTGGAAGGTATAATGGTGATGACTTCACAACACTGTGAAACTACTTAAACACCACTGAATACCACTGAAAAGTGGTGAAAATGTAAATGTTGTGACATGTACCTTTTAGACAAAAGTGTGTGGGCGTGTATGTGTGTGTGTGGGTGGGTGGATGGGTGTGGGTGAGTGTTGATACTCCATCCCTATTTTGCAAGAATATCCCTATTTCATTGTAACCCAGTGGCCATATAATACTCTGAACAAATCCCCTAAAGCAAATAAATTTGTGTAGTGGGTGACAAGGGCCAGAATTGTTCCCTCAACTTGAAGATTTTGGTCTTGGGGCCCTTTAATAACTCCCAAGGGAAGGAATGAATGGGAAAAAAGGAAAAGTGTCACAATGAGACACAGATAGACATATTTGAAGATAGCATTTAGAATATGGCCTTAAAAAGTAGAAAGTTCATACATAAGCATACAACCCCTGATCTTTGTTTTTTCAGGACACAACGCTCCAAATCACCTTGCCATGAAGTACCAAGCACAACAACCTGATCTAATAAAATGCTTCTGATTTCAATATAGCGAGAGCCCTTAGAACTGCTGTATTTACCCAAATGTGACAAAGCCTGGGAGCCATAATTTATTTTTCTTCAATCTTATTTAGCAATCAAGAATCTATACTTGAACTATAAACTGTATGGTTTAATCCTCAAATCTGTGCTGTCTTTATATTATTTAGCTCTCATAACAATGAAGGTGTTTTTCGAATAATACTCCCATTTCACACAAATGAAACAACTTAATAGCATGCTTGAATTTCCCTTTAGGAAACAGTTTGCTCTTCCCCAGATTTCAATAGTAAGGATTTCCAAGCTTGTTGATCTTGTTCAGAAAATTAAATACCGCAAGCTTCTTCATCCTAATATATCAAATTCACATGAGAATCATATTCATAGAATCATAATTTGACATTTACACCAAGACATGACTGATTTGCAAATACTTTGCCATACATAACAAACTCACTGGTCATTTTTTAAAATAGAAAGGAGCTGGATGAAGAAAATGCTTTCAGAATTCAAATTATTTATGACCATAAAAAGTTCAAATTCATAATTTAAAAGATTACATTTATTTACCTCATGCACATCTTTTCCCAAAACCCTCTATCCTGTCGTGATTTTCCAAGTAAAATAAATATTGTATTCATGTGGGACTGCCAAGTTATGCCAATCCGACCTTTTTCACACAGACTGCTGAACTCTAGTTCGTGGAGGATTATCACACGGTGGGAGAAGAGGAAGGGCGGCCACCCTCACAGTCCTGCTCTGTGTCTCTGTGCTGTGAGCACCACATTCCAGGTGTATTCGGCAAAGCAGCACTGCATATTACCGGATGTCTGTGATGGTAGGCGCTCCAGGCCTGCCCCAACCTACAGAATCAGGAGCTGCCTTTTAACACTGTTCCCGGGAGGTTTTGCGCACATGGCAGCTTGAGTCTTCGCAGAAATGAGACCTAATTGTAGATGTCTTTAATTTGAAATGCTTTGTGCCTCCTTCGTCAATGATAGGAGATGAAGAAGCACTGGAGAGATGAAAGACTTCCAAACTGTTTCTGGACCAACTTTTTTTTTTTTCTTCTTCTTCTTTTTTTTTTTTTTTTTAAAGATTTATTTATTTGT
>NW_004567107.1:17635067-17655558 GCF_000260355.1 Condylura cristata
AGTGCTGTGCTTTAACCCGCTGCGCCAACAGGGAGGGCCCTGGACCAACTTTTTAGAGCTTCTTCAAATGACTCATAGGTATGGGCTGGCAGATCTAAATGCCTTTCAATGGCTAGAAGCTTTTGATATGATTTTTAACAACGATTGCTAAACCAAATCAAACATCAAAAAGAGGTTTAGCAATGCCTGGAAAATCTTCACATGTTTTTGTTTGTTCGTTCTGCTTTAATTTTTTGTTCTGCTTGCTTTTTGTCTTTCCTTTATTAGTAATTCCCTCTTTGCACTGTCATCTGAAAAACTGAGTATCTGGCTCCTCAAGGGGGCAGGCATTCACCAAGATACTGTAGCATGAATAGATGAGGAGGCATAATACAATTTCGTTAGTACAAATAAAAACTGTCCAAACCAATTTTTAATATTGGAATTGGCTTGGATATTTGTTTCAAAAGTGGCTTATGTAATTGTAAGATGACTAGTCCTTAAGATCATGTTTTTATGCTACATTAATCGGATGGGCTATGTAGGCTCAGATTTTGACCTCTAGAATCCCTGAGTTTCTCTCACTCTCTCATGTTCCGGTCTCCTTTTTATGTACTTCCCACAGTAGCCCATCAAACCTTCCCCTAGCAGGACAATGAACACACTTTATCTCATAGCTTGACCAATTATCTTTATTTTCACAGCTATGTTATTCCTCACTAGACGGCAGTTTCTGTGAAGTCAGGCACTACGTCATACTCACATTGAGAATAGTGTCTAGCACATAGTGCTGAATGATTATGAGTTAAATTAATGAAAAAATAAACATAACTGGCAGCAAAATGGGGTACTGAAAGCAAGAGCAGCAGCCTAAACAGCTAACGTATTTTCCAAGTATGAAGTATGATGTCCATTTATTCAGAACTCATAAAACATGGCTTTGGCTGGATTATTTTTTAATACTTTTATACTATCCTTGAAGATTAAGGTGGAGTAGCCTTTATTGCTGTGGGGACAATTTAGGGAATATTCATGTATGTACTTTTGATAGTTTAAATTATTACATGTTTAAGTAATTAGTCAAATACTACAAATATCTTCTCAAAAGACAGAATCCTGACTAGTTATAATAACAAAAGGGGGAAAATTTTCATTTCCTTTAATAAAATACTTAAATCTCCCCATAACTAAGACTAGTCTTCCCTTAAAAGACTCAAGTATAGGGAGATTTTTACTATGTTTTTAAAAATGACACTTGTAGTAGAAAAGTAAATTAGTATTTTTGGTAGCTTATAGAAATGGAACTTCTTTTTGTAATAAGTAAACTCATAACAATTCTCAATACCTGTTTCATATATTTAAATTCCAATGACCAGACTATATGGACAAACAAAAATTGCCAAAGTTCATCAAAGTAATGTGAAATATGCAAGACTTTGTAAGACTTCAAACACTTCTGTCCTTGACATATTGCATGAGTTAGGATCTTAGCTAAGAATAGATGGTACTTTAAAATGGATCAAGGTAAGCTTAATAAACAGACACTTTGCAACGACATGGAAAAATCTAACAAAGATGGGGAAGCACAATGAGCAGCCACAAGGTAGAGAGACCAGGCCTGGTTATAACTAGTCCAGAGGAGAATGGGGAGAGTGACTCCTAAGACCAGGAGACAAGAGTTACTACAGTAGATGAGGAAAACAGCCACTGCCAGCCTTCTACCAAGCTAAAAGGGTGACCACAGAGCAAACCATCTTCTTCCTCCCTTGTGTCTCCTGCTGGTGCCTTCTACTGATCTAACCCAATGGAGCCAAAGGCCAAGAGAGCCCAGATGATGCAGTCTAGAGAGATTAACCTCCTAGGGCATGAAATGGAGATGGAGTGCTTAAGGGGGAAGAGTGGAGATGCTTGAGGGGAAAGGGTAGAGGAGGGTGAATTGGAGAACACCCACTATGTATATCCTCCCCAAATGTGTTCTGTGGCTAAATATTTATGACCTTATTCAAAAACTTACTTTGTCATACATACTCCTAAGAATTGAGAGGTGAAAGAAAGGATATATAATACCAACAAATGCTTCCATGATGTGGTAGCTGTTAATATTATTTTCATAATATAGCAATGCAAGGGTTATTAATTCACTCAAAGATAGAGTAAAAGCAAGTTATTTTTTTATAGCTCCCTGAAACCTGCTAAAGTTAAATAAAAGAGATTACACCAAACTAAAAAGTTTCTGCACTGTCAGTAAAACCAAAAGACACCCAAGTGAATGGGAGGAAATATTTGCATAGAATACATATGACCAAAGGTTGATATACAAGATTTATAAAGATCTCATACAAATCAACATAAAAGTAAACAGGTAACACAATAAAAAATGGCAGAACTAAATGGAAACTTCCTCAAGAAGACAAACGATGACCATCAGGCATATGAATAAATGGTCACCATCCATATTGTTAGGTAGCTGTAAAGCAAAACCACAATGAGATACTATCTCACACCAATGAGAATGGCCCCATTAAAAAGACAGAAACAAGTGTTGGCAAGGTTATGGAGAAAGAGAAGCCCTCGTGTATCATTAGTGGGAATGTAAACTAGTCCAGCCTCTATGGAAAACAACATGCGGGTTTTGCAAAATACTAAAAATGTATCTAATGGATTACCCAGCAATTCCACTCCTAGGTAACTCCCCAGAGTACAAAAACACTTAATTGAAGGGATATATGTACTTCATTTTCATTGTAGTTGTCTTTACAATAGCCAAGTTATGAAAGTAATCTAATTACCCACGGACAGAAGAGTGGATCAGAAAAGTGTAGAGTGTGTGTGGAAGAGAGAGAGAGAGATACTACTTAGCAATAACATAAAGATGAACTCCTTCTGGGCCCTCCCTGGTGGCGCAGCGGGTTAAAGCACAGCACTGAGAATCTAAAGCCGCTTCAGCATGAGTTCGATTCCCGCCTGCCCCGGAGGTGACCACATGGCGTGGCAGACCTCTCCTGACCTGCCCGCTGCTCCCCTCAGCAGTGTACTTCGTCGATCTGCCTGTTCTGCTCCCCACTGTCTCTGGTGAAGCCTCTCGCCCCTTAGCCTCTGGCCTGTATCCCAGTTCTGTATGCACAAATAAATAAATCTTTAAAAAAAAAAAAAAAAAGATGAACTCCTTCCATTTGCGACCACATCCATGGAACTAGAATGGATAATGCTAAGCAAAGTTTGTCAGAGGGAGAAAGATAAACACTAGATAGTCTCACTTACATGTGAAATATGTAGAAACACAACAGGGCCAGTCAAAACCAAGTCAATAATAAACTCTTAATATCTAAGGTAAAAAAACTGAGGCAACCAGAGGGAAAAGGGGGTGGGCCGGGACTGAGGGAGAGAAAGGACTCAATGGAACACTGTGGAGGGTGCTGGGCATTGGTGTTATGCAGGGGGTGAAAGTGGACTTTTGTAGAGGTTTAATCCTATAAACCCTGGGGCAGATACAAAGATATAAATCTACTTCATCTCAATAAACATAATTTGGGGGAAAATTAGAGAGAAAATAATAAAATTTTAAAAATCAAAACTATTGACTCTCAAATTAGCAAGTGATTCTTAAATGTCAGGGAATAAGAATTCTCTGCCACATCCTATACCTCTAAAATAAACACAGTGGTGTAAACCAAGATGAACATTAAAAAAGGGTAAAATTTTTATTAAGTGGACAACTCAAAAAGGGAATATAGACCTCCATCTACAGCTATCAATTGTTTTTCACATTTCTCTGTAAGGAGGAGAGAGTTGAGAGAGGACCAGGTTGGAATAGTGAGAAGTGCTATGAGCAAGTTGTGGGGGACACAGGAAACATCTGTGTGGAGGATCCTTGCCAGAGTTCTGCATCAGAGATACTAAGAGGGGTGCTGAGAGAACCTTCTATCTTTGTTATCTGTGAAAGCCTGAAACTTAAAAAACTTAACACAGAGGGTATGTTTGAAGGGGAGAGATATAGGAAAAGAACAACTACCTTAGTACACAAGCTGCCACTCCCCTCCATTTGCAGATGCTAAACAGTCAACAAAGTAGTGATAAAAATGTAGGCCCTCCCTGGTGGCGCAGCGAGTTAAAGCACAGCACCGAGAAGCTTAAGCCACTTCCGCATGAGTTCGATCCCGGCCTGCCCCGGAGGAGACCACATGGCGCGGCAGACCTCTCCTGACCCGCCCGCTGCTCCCCTAAGCAGTGTCCTTCGTCCATCTGCCTGTTCCGCTCCCCACTCTGTTCCTGGTGAATCCTCTCACCTTCCGCATCTCTGGCCTGTACCCCAGTGCTGTATGAATAAATAAATAAGTCTTTTAAAAAATGCACAAGTATTTGTCTATCCACCCTCAACACACAAACTCACTCACACAAGTAAGCTAAAGGCATGACCTGAGTGAACTCCTCACTTACAAAGCACTCCTAGACCAAAAGAGATTACAGAGTTGCTTTTTTTTTTAAAGTATGAGATAGAATATTTCATCTAAAGTCATTAAACTTGTCAGCAGAAGTCCTCCCCAAACACAAACACTGTCTCCATCCCTCCCACTTATTCTCAGGCAAGTAGCAGGTTCAAAGTACCTCCATTTGGAAACAAGCAGTACATGCAAAGCTGTCAACATGCACAGGTTCTATACACTTCATCATTATTTTTAATCAGGCAAGGATTTACAAGCAAAAAGTAGATAAGTATATTACAGAAAAATGACACAAGAAATAGGTGACCTTTCAGATCAACTCTTCCATACATTCAACGAAATTCCATAAATGTGAATCCTTAAAAAAAAAAGTGCAAATTGAGTTGACAGGTTGATAGAGTCAGAAAATAAATTTAAATAACAAACCATTCTGTAACTGAAGGTCACACTAAAATGAGTAAGGACAAAACAAATACTGCTTTAAGAAAGTTTCCTAGAGGACAGGCTTTAAAATGTAAAAAACTCTTAGGGGAAAAGTGAGAGCAATTCAGAATAGCTATGAAAACAGTGAATAATAGATGCCCCTGTTGTAGATAACAGGAAAAATAATGTTGTTTTTTAATTGAAAATCATGAAGAAAATAGCTTGCCAAAATAAAATAATGGAAAACATGGATCTTCAGATCAAAGGAACATGCCATCAGCCAGGTAAAAATGGCACAATGACTTGCAGTGAGAAACATCACAGAATGGCTAGTAAACTTTCATGTCTAAAAATAATTCTATCATCACCAAAACAAAAAAATTCAAAGGGGGGAGGAGCAGTCAAGGAAGCTATTAGCTTCATACTTTTCTAGAACAACACTCAGTGCCAGAACACAGCAAACAACTTCTTAGAATTATGGAGAGGGGGGCATGATTCTCTAATTTTATACACATATTGTCTATTTGCTCTTAGAAGCGACAGAAAAGCATTCCGAATGTAGCGCCCTTGCACCCACTTAGAAAATAAAGTCTTCCAAATAAACACTAATTAACACATAAAACTGAACGAAGATGGTGCTGATGAAGGGGCTGGTGGTGACACTAACTCTCCTTAGTACCATCACTAACCACAAAGCCTACAAAAAGCCCACGGTACTGCCTCAGATCCCCTACATAGCTCTTCTTCTGCCTGGCTCATCTCACTTGTGCAAAAGACCATTCATACCGACTACTTCTCAAAGCTGAACATTCTCAAATTTCCTGAACATTCCACCAAAAATAACCCTGCCCTGGGCTCTCCCTGGTGGCACAACAAGTTAAAGCACCACATCATAAAGCTCCCCGAAATCCCTGCAGCATGAGTTCGATCCCCGCCTGCCCCAGAGGTGAGCCACATGGCACAGCAGACCTCTCCTGACTGTCCTGCTACTCCCCTCTGCCTGCTACTCCCCTCTGCCCGCTACTCCCCTCTGCCTGCTACTCCCCTCAGCAGTGTATTTTGTCAATCTGCCTGTTCTGCTCCCCACTCTGTCTTGGTGAATGGTCTCACCCACCATACTTCTGGCCTGTACCACAGTTCTGTAAGCATAAATAAATAAATATTTTTTAAAAAAATAACCCTGGCCCTCCCTGGTGGAGCAACCGGTTAAGCACAGCATTAAGAAGCTAAAACCACTTCTGCATGAGTTCGATCCCCGCTTGCCCCGGAGGAGGAAATCCACATGGCGAGGCAGACCTCTCCTGAACCACCCGCTGCTCCCCTCAGCAGTGTATTTTGTCGATCTGCCTGTTCTGCTCCCCTCTCTGTCTCTGGTGAATCCTCCCACCCTCCACATCTCTGGCCTGTACCCCTGTTCCATGTGAACAAATAAATAAATCTTTAAAAAAAAATAACCCTCCCACACACATCCTCCTCAACAGAGTTTATATTTTTATTCCTAACATTCATCACCTCATAACATTAATGTATTTATTTGTTGTCTCTCCTCTCTTAAATAGAAAGTCCATGAAGGAGGGCCTTCTACAGTTGTGTCTGCTACTGTATGCTCTGTACTGAAAATAAGGCCTGCTACATACTTCACAGGCACTTGAATGATGAAATGATGCACGAGAATTTGATTTACAATTCAAAATCATAAATGATGAAAATATAAAACAATATAACTGCAACAAACAGTAAGGGGAGATGAGGTGATGTACACTTGTTTCTTCAACTGTCAGAGCAAGGATTAATCAAGTCTAAATTTGACAAGGTGAAAAAACCTGCATGTTTGGCCTTTGTAAATAACCTTCATATCTTCTTCTGGACTCAAACTTGTTTGACTTGATGGCTCACTCATACTCTCTGCAAAGCTCACTGTTCTCTGAAAAACTTATAAATCCAAAGGGCCTCAACTGAGATTATACAGCCGGGACACAAGTACAGACCGTGACCACTAAGAGTGTGAATACATGAAGCCAGGCTAGCCACGGATTAGTGGCCAGGGGTGTGGCGGGACTGGGGAAACTGAGTCTCCATGGTGATGATACACATTTTTGGCGGCACTTGGCAATATGTAGAAAAAATGTATAAAACTTATTTACCCAGCAATTCCATGTCTAGAAAATAGTACACAGAGTCATTTACAAGGTATATGAGAATGTTCACTGTAGCATCGCATGTCACAGCAAAACAAAAATAGAAACAAAATGAAATGTCCCTCAAAGGGGACTATTAATGAGGTACAGCTAATAAAAACAAGTACAGCAGATGTGGATATATGGCTACGTAGAAGTATGTATGACATGTAAAGAGTAAAAGCAAATAACAAAGCATGTGATACGATTTCATTTATGTAAAAGGAAGTATTTAAAATTATAGAAGTATGGATTTTCAGGTCCATGTTTGTTTGCATGGGAAATATTGGAAAAGATACTTCCAATCTGTTCACGGCAAAGACTTGGGGAAGAGAAAAAGGAAATGAGGAAGTTTAGTTCGTCAACTGGTGTAACATTCACATTGTTTTCAACAGTATATATTTTCACCAAAAAATTTAATTCTAAAAAGTCTAACACATTTTTAAATACACTTATTTGATTGCTACAATGTACTGAACATATGAAAGGGCACATTTAGTGTAACAGAAGGGCAGATTTAGGAAAGAAAATGCTGTAAGGTCACAGAGCATCCACAGTCACACAGACATAGTTGCAAGCTGCTTAAAGACAGGAGCAGGGATGTCTGGGTTGCCATTTACCCCCAGTCCCCACTACAGTGCTTGGTATATGGAAAATCATCAGTAAACATTTGCTGAGCAGATAAATGGAGGGACATGTTAAGAACCAAAGCCATCTATGATTCAATATCCCTACCATATTTATCCCTTCATAAGTCTAAGTTCTTCATTTGAAGAAATTTTAGTTTTGAGGTCTGTGATCTCCTCTGGATGCTTTCAGCTTGTCCCATGGCTAAGTCCACAGGCCCTCACGGATGCTGGAGCGTGTCTCTTCTGAGCCCCTCAGATCAGTTACCAGTCTGTTACTAGAGTCCTAAGAGACATGCTTGCAGGCAACAACATAGTGTTCCCATGCCGTATGTTCTGTGCCTGTTGGATCCCAGGCTGGTTTGAAGACTGTGAACTAGAGAATTGTCCAGCAAAGCCTATATGTGTGGTATCAAACTAATAACTGCATGTATAAAAGTTCTTTACCACAAACACAATGTTTTATACCCAAAGAGGAATGCAGCCAAGTAGTGGCAATAGCTTGATGTTTAATATACATTAGAGCATTACAAAAAAACGTGACACCATCCCTGGCTCCTGGTTTTCTGGCAGTGTAATAAGTAACCTAGATGGTACAGCAATTCTCCTACATTGTATACTTGAGCAAGAAAAAATTATAATTCAATCAGTTCTGATCCTCTTTGCTTGTTACCTGGATTTTTTTTCTTATTTCAACTAAGATTACTAAAACCAATAATGCTCATGAATAAATTATGTGTCTTCATTCTCACCCAGTTTCATTTTAAATTGATGACCTAAGCTTATTCAAATTTATCAGATATTGGCACTCAACAAAATGTGATTCTTTAACAGGACAACCCCTTCCCTCACTGCAGACACATGCAGCTTTCTGAGACTGAGCTCTGACATGTTTTCAATGCCATTATTTGAAAACAATGAAAATTTGGTGGTGGTGTTTTTTTATTTTTTAAGATTTGAAGTTTAAGGCCCTCCCTGGTTGCGCAGCAGGTTAAAGTGCAACACTGCCTGCTGCTCCCTTCAGCAGTGTACTTGGTCAGTCAGCCTGTTCTGCTTCCCACTGTCGCTGGTGAATCCTCTCACCGTCCCTGAGTCTCTGGTCTGTTCTATGTGCATAAATAAATAAATCTTTAAAAAAAAAGATTTGAAGTTTAAAAGCACAAATAGGCCCTCCTTGGTGGCGCAAGAGGTTGAAGCAGCACTATGAAGCTGCTGCTACCACTGCAGCACGAGTTCGATCCCCAGCCAGGGAGGTGACCCACATGGTGCAGCAGACCTCTCCTGTTTCGCCTGCTGCTCCCCTCAGCAGTGTATTTCAAGTCAGTCTGCCTGTTCTGCTCCCCACTCTGTCCCTAGTGAATCCTCTCACACCTGTATCCCAGTTCTTATATGCATAAATAAATCTTAAAAAAATAAAATCAAGCGTCTCACTGAAAGGTAAGGAGGACTCTGAATCATCACGCAGGAATGGAAACACCCAGACAAGGTAGATTGAGGGAGCAATTTGGATTCTGTGGAAAATAGAGGAAAAGGACTTTGTTCACAAGTAGTGCAGGTGAGAAGTAAGCAAACCTGGAACAAAACTTAGCAGGGGGATGGAAAAGAAACAAGAGAAATGTCTGAGAAGGAAACCCACAAATTCCATGTGTTGTCACAGAATTACTGTGACTGGGAGAAACCCACTCTATGAGAATACTGTGATGTCATAAAGTCAAAGTTCTACTCCACAGCACAGCAAATAGTTAAGATAACCCCATCGGTGGGATGAACAGGCCCACATCTGGTTCCTTAGGTTAGACAGTGTATCTAAAAAAATGGCAACAAGGGGTGAAAATGGCCCCGGTTCCCAGCATCTGCTCTGTACGCCAAAGCCTACCGTGGCTTCCGATTGATTCTCCACACACAGAACAGTACCTCAACAATTCTGTTACTCTCAATTCTCCTTGGGACATTGTGTTTCTTTATAAATTGCCTGTGGGAAAAAAAAATAGCCTGGGGCCAACCTGAGACTCCATTAAATGTCAACAGAGAATGCAGGAGTAATAATAACAGAGGATCCTATTTGTAGGTTACAGATAATATTTATGGAACTTATTTATGATCGAACCTAAGAACCTTAGGTGTCAACTTATTTAAGCATCGTAAACTCACAGGCGTTACCATTCCCATTTTCTAGATGAGAAAAATGAGACACAGAGAATGATGTCATTCAGCAAAATTCAAAAAGGACTCAATCCAGAGAAACTGACCTCAGAACACTAATTACGGCACTGTTCCTCAAATTTACACATATCTTACAAATGACAAGCCTTAACAAAACCCTTTAGAAGAGACAGAAATATTACCTGATCCTTTCAATACGTAAAAATAAAGAACATGTTTGTTTCCATTGTACAAACAAGGATACTGAGTCACAGAGATACCAAGTTGTTGATGTAGGATATCAATAACAGTTATACCAGTCAAGGCAGAAGCTGAAATCTATAACTGCTCGCTTCTAACATGCCACGCCATCTCTCACTTCTGTTAGTAACCTTGCTGTAGGGATTAAATTGCATCTACACCATCAGATATGCAGAAGGATAAAAGCTGCATCCAAGGTTTATTAGGTTTGGCATGAGTGTCCTGATACTTGAAAACAGTACATTATCTTCAGGCTGAAATGTGATTTCATACGGCTCAATGTCAGAGTATCCGTGGGAAGTGAAGAGAAGGAGAAGCAGCAGACCAAGTGAGCAGTATCTAACAGAGGCCTCCAGAATAACCCTTTCTTGAGGTCTGCTGCTGTCAGTGGCCCTTCTGCAGCCGCAGCCTGGGAGAGGAACACCAGGATGCAAAGACAGGAGTGGAACCTCATTCCAAAACCATAGCCAGGGCCCTTCATTGTGTCTTTGCTGGTAAACGCCCCTCTTGCCTTCATGCCCTCTCTTCCCAGTCCCTCCCATGCCAGGCCCACTATGGCAAACGTTGCGATTTAATCACTGTCACTCATACATTTGTGCCTCGTTTCTCAATTATCCCAGGAACAAATCAATTATTTGGGGGTAGTTCTAATGGTTTCTAGTAGCCAGGGCATTGCAGCTCTGGCTCCTATTACCCACTAACTCATCATCCTTTCATTCCATGCTTCACACCCAACCACACTGGATCCCGATCCGCAGTGACATCCCCCCGTCCTCGCCCCCCCCTCCCCCATTTTTTAAAACTGCAGAGAATAATGCTGACACAGTTTGGAATCAGAAGGAATGGCAACCCCCTGAGAAGCGAAGATCCGGGCAGGTATGGGGAGCCCAGAACGCGCCTTCCTCCTCAGCACCACCACCCTCCTGACGTTCTGCTTGCTGGTCAGGGGGCAAGCAGCACCTACCCACGGAACCGAAGCTCCTACCACCTTGGCTCCTGCCGCCGCGGCTGCTGCTATAGAAACACCAGGCGTACACACTGGACTGAAATTAAACACCCATCCGGGACCGGGACCAGAGCTGGGATCGGCCAGCTGCCGCGGTCGCCATGGCAACATGCCGGGAGGAGAGCCTGGCTGGGTGAGTGCGGCGCGGGGATACTCACTCCATCGCTCTGCTCCAGGCGGCGGGGCGTGCTGCTGCGGGACTCGCGGGCTCTGCTCGCCTCTGCCAGAGCCAGGCGCTCCGGCCGCGCCGCTCGCGAGGTGGAGTCGAGAGCTTCTCCCCTCCCCGCTCGCACCCCCTCCTCCCCTCGAGGGTTGAAAGTGAACGCTCAGGCTCTCTGAGCTCCCAGCCTGCGAATAAAACGGGAAGCAATTGGATAATGTTGTTCGCTGGGCGCGAGACAAGCCGCTCCACTTGAGTGTTTCGTAGGGAGCGAGCCGGCAGCTGCGCGCCAGGGCAGTGTGGCCACCGCCGCGCAGTGCCCGGCCGCCCGAGGCGCCAGGTGCGCCTGCAGATCCCGCGGGACGGCGGCGCTGCACTGAGACGCGAGGGACGGGTGGGAGGGGAGATGGGCGGCTGTGGCGGGCGGCAGAGCCCAGAGGGCGCAGGGAAACGACTGAGTCATTGGCAAGGTTGCAGTCTCGCGGCTTGCAAGTTGGGAGAGAAAAAAAGGCGTCTGGCCTCAGCAAATAGCCAGTACTGCCCCCAAGAGGCTGGGCATGGGTTCGGAAACGCCATTGTGCCAACCCAGCGGGCATCGGTGTGAGTTTCCCAAGCAAAACTCCAGCTGCATTGTGGCGCGTTACTGCGGTGTTTCATCACTTTGGAGACCCCACGCCCTTCTTATCACTCCATATTCTGCCTACGCTCCTCTGCCCAAGTAGAGAGAGCCTCACCTTTCCCAGGTTCCTTCTCTGAGAACAACAGATTTATTGAATGTGGTTTCCCAAATCACCACACCCCAGCCGATACTAAGAAGCCGTCCCTAGACATATTTGCTCTCTAGTCCTTTTGGGAATCCCTTACTCCAGTTTCCAGAGCAGGAACCTGGTTCCCATCTGCAATGACTAGCAGATATGCCAAGGTCCAGCTTTGCATCTTATTGCCCTGGACCTCTGTGAAGGGGGTGTCTGCAGGGTGCTGAGGAGGAAGCCTAAGCATAATCAGCCAACTCCTGGTGGAACATACAGTCTAAGTAGATGAAACACAGAAAGAAATATATCTATTATAATCACAGGGTGAAAACACTGTGACAAAAATTAAGTAACACAATGCTATGAGGAATGTTTTCAAATGACTTGATGATGATGATGGCACGACTCTGTGAAGATAGGAAAGACCACTGAAATATACATGTGGGTAAGTTTTATGGTATATGAATTATATCTTAATAAAGGTGTTCTAAAAAACATACTCCTGTGGAGAATAAAAGGGAAGGAGACCTACTGAAGTAGGTCCCTTCAGATAAAGCCTCTCTGAAGAGTCTGGCTTGAGAGAGAAGTGGGTTCAGGCCTTGCAAGGGACAGGGTGGTGGAGGGAGGCCCATCTAGTCAACCTTTAGCTTGTTTGGGGACCCACAACAGCAGGAAACTCCACATATCCCAGGGACTGGAAGGAGACCAGTGCAAAATGTTCTGGGGTTCACTACTCCTCCTTTTCCTCTAGAAAATGAACCACAAAATCAAACCCAGTGGAGTCAAAGAGCTGTGGAAAGAAAATTTGGATAATCTCCAAGTTTCCATTCACAGAGAATCTAGTGTGAATTTGGAGGTCACAAACCCTCCTTCAACCCATGGCCCCCTTCAGTAACCATCCTGTTTATTCTTCCTCTTCATAGTCAAGTCTTACAAGGACTGGCCATGCTCACCTTCTCTACTCCCAGGAACATAAAGAATTAAGTTCAACTGTGAGTTGAAGAAAGAGATTTCTCTTTCTGACTCTTTAAAGGTCAGAGATAAGCTGTCTTGGATTAGTTAGCAGCTATCAAATAACTAAGAGTCCCAGACATCGCCAAATGTTCTCTGGCATTTGTTGTCTCCCTTCCTAAAGTCATTCCACAGTTCCAGTTAACACTAAGCTGCAGCCCCCATGTCTGCATCCCAACCAGCACAAAGGTAAGAGTAAAGAAGAGGCAAAAGAAGTGTGTCAACTGCTACTTAAGGAAGGTTCCGGAACTGACTCAAGACTCTCATCTATATCTCTGGCTAAAATTTAGTCACATGGCCACATTCAGTTTCCAGGGTGCTGGGTAAAGCAGTCTTTAACTATGCATAGTCATCATCCTAGTTAAAACATGGAGGCTCCACCCTATGAAAGAAGAGGAAAACAGGTTTTGGGGACAATCAGCAGTCTTTGCCCACCCCTTAATCCTCAGCATTCAGACTTCTGCCTCTTCCATGCCAATAATACTTCTTGTCATAGTCACCAACACTCGCATGACCTGTGAGCTATGTTTATCATTTTGAACACTTTTTTTTTAAGATTTATTTATTTGTACAAACAGAACTGGGGTACAGGCCAGAGGCTCAGGGGCAGTGAGAGGCTTCACCAGAGACAGAGTGGGGAGCAGAACAGGCAGATGGACGAAGTACACTGCTGAGGGGAGCAGCGGGCGGGTCAGGAGAGGTCTGCCACACACCATGTGGTCACCTCCGGGGCAGGCGGGAATCGAACTCATGCGGAAGTGGCTTTAGCTTCTCAGTGCAGTGCTTTAACCCAGGGAAGGCCTGAACACTTTTTTTTTTTTTTTCAAGATTTATTTATTTACAGAACTGGCCTCTGGTACAGGCCCATGAACACTTTTTTTAATATTTGATTTTTCACGTTAAGTTTACATAAGGTACACTGAGTCAAATTCATCCTTTTTAGGTATTCAAATCTGTGAGTTTTGTTACATTATACAGTCATATAAACACCTCTATTGTCAAGCTGTAGAGTATGGTCATCACCCCAAACAGTTCCTTCAAGTCCCTTGGTAATCATTCCCCTCTTCCCACTTCCAGCTGTGAGCAACCACCAACCCAACTTCTATCCCCATGATTTTGCTTTGTCCAAAATATCACATAAACACACTCCAACAATATGGTGGCTTTTCTATTTGGCCTCTTTCACTTAGCTAAAGCTTTTGTGATTCATCTATATTGTGTTTTAAGTGATTCCTTTCATTGCTGAGTAGTATTCTATGGTATGGATACTCCGTTTTTTGTTTTGTTTTTTACCCATTCACCAGTTGATGGATATTTAAATTGTTTCCAATTTGTAGCAATTACAAATAAAATTTCTATAAGCATTCATGCACAGGTCTTTGTGTGGACATGTATTTTCATTTCTTTTGAGCAGATATCTGGGATCACTTTCCATTTTGAAACACTGTCTTCTAGCTGACACAGGCTAGCTATCACTTCTCCGCTATTTGGCCTTAGGCAATACTGTAGGGTCTAGCCTACAGTAGCTTCTTACTATATATACCCTATCTTAGCAATTTCATCTACTTCCTTGGCTTTATTTAACCACTTTTATAGTGCTCACTGTCATAACTAAATCCTAGCTTCTTACTATATATACCCTATCTTAGCAATTTCATCTACTTCCTTGACTTTATTTAACCACTTTTATAGTGCTCACTGTCATAACTAAATCTCCCCACACACATCATTCTCCCGAACTTCAAAACTGAATATCCAAAGGTCACTCTGACATCTTCACAAATACCTTAAATTCCAAAATTCACTCGTCATTTTCATCTACAAACCTCCTCCTAATAACCTGCTGTCTATATTATCAATAGAGAAGGAAGTATCCACACAAATACTGATTTCCCATCTCCAGTCAATCAAAAAAGATTTATCCAGGCCACAGAGCCCATTCACTTCTCCCCACCCCCACTGCTGATGATAAAAGCCTCCCTCCTGGTCTTTTTGCATCCAGGTATACCTAATTCCAATCCATTCAACCAAAAAATCACACATTCTTCCAAAGACACAATCATTAAGATTAACGTTAAATTGAATTGTAAATACAGCCTAAGTTTTCTGAAGTTAGTAGACTGACTTATAGTCATCAAATGCAATAAGAAATCACGAATGAATTCATTTATGACCTCTTAAGAATCATAAATACATCTAATGCTACATTTAACTTTAGGAGGGAAAATAACAGACTTTAAAGTAAAATAGATTTTCCAGTGTGGTTTTTATAGCTTTTGTGATTTGGGATTTTGGGATTTTGGATTTCTTAACCCATAAAATGAGGGGAATAATACCTATCCTTGAGGTGGCTTGAAAACTGGATTCACCGTATATAAAATGCCCAGCACAGTACCCGGTATTCATATCTATCACTGGGATCACAGTGGTTCCTGACTCAAAACAAACAAAACTCTTAATATCACTCCTTTACATTTGATACTCATTATGTCTTGTTAAATGATTTTCTAGTTCATTAGAAATTTAAACACAATTAGAATGGGTTAGAAACATGGAAAGTTTAATTTCAAGCAATAGAAGCTAAAAGTATGGGAGGAACTGTGAAAATGGGCACAAGACTAAAAACTAACAATAAAACTTCAGTTTGGGAACACTCAAATTAGGAACAAATATGATTTGTAAGTATACATCACAAAGATCCTGAGAACATTACAGGACAGCCATGATCAGGCTTTCAAAGCTTTCCTTGAAATTTTTCCTTAACTATTTCCTTTAGGTTTGTAATGTTTCTGTTTCAGGTAGGCTAAAATTTATCTACCTGGAAAACTTAATGTTTTATCCACTGATGTTGGATAAAAGGAGCTACTGCAATCAGTTAAATGTCTAGGACCTTCCCTGGTGGCACAGTGGCTTAAAGCACAGCACTAATAAGCTAAAGCCACTTCATCAAGAGGTGACCCACATGGTGCAGCAGACCTCTCTTGACCCGCCCGCTGCTCCCCTCAGCAGTGTCCTTCCAGTGTGGTTTCTGCTCCTCACTCTGTCTCTGATGAATCCTCTCAGCACCCCTGCACCTCTGGCCTGTATCCCAGTCTGTATGCATAAATAAATAAATCTTTATTTTAAAAAAAAGTCTAAATGGGAAGGAAGAGAATAAAATAAGCACAATCCCTTTGTTATACTCAACATACAATTCTACTATGTTAACAAATCCAGAGCAAACTGTCAGGTTGGTGACTAAAATATAAAAATAGACAGTCTTTCTAGTTTACTTAGCATTGCTGGTTGATCCCTACAATAAGAAGTATTATGGCCTGTGAGTCCGATGTACTTTTTACATTTTTTAACGTATCTTTTTTCACTTGCACGTTAATAATATTACTGTTAGAGATACCCGGGGGGGGGGGGAGTGCATCTTAACAGGAAACTCTATTTCTTCATCTTGGAGCGGTGTATGGGAGTTGGGGGAGGCTCTGGGGGTCTCTAATGTAACAATCTATTGCATTTCATTGATCTGAAGGTTTCCCACTTGGTTTATGGAGCTGGGGTTAATAAAATATTAGCCTTCATGGCCACCACTAAAAAGTTCTCTATGAAAATATGTCACTCCACTAGCCTCTGTACTTCTACTGACACTAGGCCAAATCAGCCCATCAGCTATGACAGGATGGATATTGACAAAATGCAAGTAGTTAATTTCTTTGGTTTGGGGAAAGGTTTTCTCCCTCCTTCACCAACACCAACTTCTATCATTGACCTGGGATCATTCTCCTTGTTGAAATACACTTATTGTTTTCTTTTAGTTTGAAAAGCTGAAAAGCCCTATTTGTTTTTTGTTTTTAGAATCCTCTCACCCACCCACAAAATGACGTGTGTGTTCAGAACAGCCCATGATTATGCGTGTACAGATGTAGCAAGAACATTTATTTCACCACTGCCAAGTCTGACTTACGATAGAAGATGAACAATGACCCCTCAGAGATAACCCAGTGACACCATGGACTCACAAGAGGACTTTGCCAAGGAAAAGCTGCCCCTTCATCACGCATTAGAGAGAAACTGCCCAGCATCACCCAAACAGTCTGCACATGGGTTAAGCTGAGAGACAACAGGCCTTGATGGTGGTGGATTGATGGATGTGAGGCTTTTGATTCTTGATTCAGGAAAATCCTGTCAGTTCTCTTATGCTGAATGAAGCCAGAGAAGTGATTTAGTTATTTTGTTGTATTTTTAAAGGCAGGTTTATGTTATCATATTTAAATACTTTCATGTCCAACACAAATTTTAAATGTCAGTATTAAAAGTAGCACTACCTGGCCCTCCCTGGTGGCGCAGCGGGTTAAAAAAAGCACAGCACTGAGAAGCTTAAGCCACTTCCGCATGAGTTCGATTCCCGCCTGCCCCGGAGGTGACCACATGGTGTGGCAGACCTCTCCTGACCCGCCCGCTGCTCCCCTCAGCAGTGTACTTCGTCGATCTGCCTGTTCTGCTCTGCCTCTGGTGAATCCTCTCACTCTCCGCATTTCTGGCCTGCACCCCAACTCTGTATGGACAAATAAATAAATCTTTAAAAAAAAAAAAAAAGACAGTACAATTTGGTCTAGATTGTCTCTACTTCATGTGTGGCTTTAGCAACCAACAAATTTAGGCCTTGGAGTTACAGATGGAACCAAGGGTTATGGTTCTGTTTTTCAGGTCAGAGGACAAAATTGCATCCCTATAAGTAAAGGAGGGCTTCCTGGAGTAGGAATAGATTGTACCATTTTCAGTGATCTAGGAATAAGGCAACCTCAGGATGGGAAATCCTAACTGTAGAGAGGTGTTAGCAAGGAATTAAAGGAAAGATACTGTGTCAGATATTGTAATAGGAACTGGGACTTTAATAATACCTGAGACAAGGTCTCTATCCCAGGGATCTCAGGGCTTGTGTGTATATAATCAGCATTGAAATTTAATGATATAAATATGATCACAAAGGTGATGGTAATAGGAAAATAGGAAAAGCTTGTGGGAGGAGTTGCTACCTGAGCTAAGTCTTTAAGGATGAGGAGCATTTAATGAGATGTGTGTGTCTGCATGTCATGTGGCCAAGGAAATGGAAAAGGCAACCATAGTATTACTCAACTCCGGGGCACAATTTTCATAAAACGCAGGGTAATGGTGTCCTCTGGAGTTGTGCATTGCAGGAGTCCCAAATGAAATGGATAGAGATGAGACTGGGGAAGGTCCTGAGGGCCTTGACCTTGGAATAATGGAGGTCAGAGGATAGAATCACCAAGAGATAAAATAACATTAGCAAACACAACATCCCTCTGCACTTCCAAATCACATGCAGAGCAATGTGACTGGAAACATTCCAGAGATCATCTTAGTTTATAATTTCTATTTCCCTGAAATTTTTGAGCTGTACGCACAACAACAGAATTGTGTGCTCTGATTGTAATCTGAACCACAACTTACATTCTACCATATTTCAAATTGTGTAGATTTTCTCCCCCTGAGATACTGACGTAACATATACAGTGATGTGGAAAAAGGTATTATCTGGAGGTTCAGTATCATGAGTCCCCCAACCACTCTTATGCTATTACTTCCATATCATGTCAATAAGGTACTGGCATTCCAAGACTGTGGATGATGGATTTTAGGGTGGACAAGACTGGAGATTGGAAAGCCTCTTAGAAGGTTGCTGCTACAGTTTACACAAGAGATGATGAGGACTTATGAGGAAAGTGAGAGCTGGCATGGAAAAGACGAGAGTCAAGACCTAGGCCAGCACTCAGAATGTGAAAGTAAGAGAAAGGCGTCGAGCATGATTCTCATGGCTCAAATGACTCGGTGATAAGGCCAAATGAGCCAGCACACACAAGAGGAACCCACAGAAGCCACCAAAGAATTCTGATCTCAACAAACAGCAGCTTATCATGTCCCTCTGGCCTGACAATAATACCAGGTCCCTCTGGACTGCCTGGTATTTTGTTTTGTGACCTATGAAATATATTAAGCTGCTCACAGTAGAAATATGCAGAGAGGTCACGAAAGAAGAATCATATTTAAGAACCAACTGAACTTAGTTCTCTACCATCACATCCTGGAGAGATGTGAAAATAGTATTGGAGGGCTCTGGGAAAATAAATAATGCAATGGAATAGTCAAAAGGTGCCATTTTTGTTATATGTTCATCAAGAAATTAAGTTAAGTAATCCCAATAAGTAACCATTTCCAGGAAACAAATGAAAATAGTCAGATATACTCCTGGAAAGGAATCGTGTACTGACATCTGAATTCTCTCCTTGCTGTCTCTCTCACAAGCATGGTTGACATGTGAGCAGTACAAGGAGCAGAGATTTGAAGAAACGTTGAGAGAAGGTATCAGGTATCAGGCAAGAGCAGATTCTCTTCTTACCCCTAAACCTACTATTCTTAGTTTGAGAACTCTCAAACTGCTAAAGGAAAATGGAAAATCTCCAGTGAGTGACAGAGAATGTTTTCACTCACATCTCCAAAAAGCACCCAGTGAGGCTGACACAAAAGCAGCTCAGGGCAGTGAAGCTGAGTTGCTAAGAAGGTCCATGCCAGGGTAAGACTGCACTGCTTCCATGGAGTGAATGTTCCGGTTAAATATTTTGAAACAGGATTTTTCATAGAACCCCCTCCCCCAATCCCGATTTTATCCTCTTTGCTGTTTTCTCTAAATTTTTCCCCACATGGTTAAGATGATAGCCAAGGATAGTTTCATAAACTCTACATGCTAAGACCAGGCCAATATTTGAAATGAGCAACATGGACCAGGACAACAGGGAGTGGTGGGGACTGTGGCCAACCAGGAGTCCATATTTACCAAAGGTGGTAACCTTTAGTTAGTCCCAGGCAACATGCAGGAGTATAGAGGTCTGGTGTACCCAGACTTCTCCAAGGAAACAAGGAAAAATTAGTTTTGCATAAAATAGCCCCACAAGAAAATGGTAACCACTAAAAGTGTTAAGTAATCTGGTAGATGAGAGGGCCATGTTCGGCCCTTTACAACCTCTGCTTTAAGGATCAGTTGTGATGGATTTGAATTTCACAACTACCTGGGGCTTTCATGGTTTTCCTGCAGAGTCCTACCATTTATTACTCGGCTACTAAGTGACGGATCTGGGGCAGGGAGACTGAACTTCTTCACGGGATGTTGGTTGTTAAGAAGGTGGAGAAATCGGGTACATATATTTTCTTGGGGGACTTTAGGTATCAGAAGTCAGAACAAACCATTTCAGCAGATGAGTGACAAGAGAGAATTAGGACACTTCTCACAACTCAGAGGTGGCAACACTTCCTATCTCCTCCTTGAGATGCCTATTCAAACACACTGTTGACTCTGTGTGTGATCTCTGAGATGATAGAACCTATGGCCCCAATTCTTATTGCCCCTTCCTAGGTTGGTGATTCTGCTTCCTTTGCTGTCCTTGAGGCTTTCCAAACCACCCCTTCCCATTCTATGCTCTCTTCCTTGACTCGTGGCTCTATTTTAAC
>NW_004567107.1:17656718-17662976 GCF_000260355.1 Condylura cristata
CACCATGTGGTCACCTCCGGGGCAGGCGGGGATCAAACTCATGCGGAAGGGGCTTTAGCTTCTTAGTGCTGTGCTTTAACCCGCTGCGCCACCAGCGAGGGGTCAAATAGTACTACTTTGTAAATGAATATTAAGGATGTATAAAGAAGCAGACTGACCAGATTGAATCACAAATGTAGAGTTCTTCTGGTCAAATATCATGCTAGCAACTATGCTTTTTAGAATAGTTCTGGGCTTTGACTTCTTCCATGACTAGAAAAAAATTTTCTAGAATATTCTTTGCCTCTGTGCCATATATCTTCCAAAGACCTTTCCCCCAATCAACACTGTGGGAGCCAAGTCAGGATCCAAAGCAGTGCTAAATGCCAAGTCTGAGCAGGGTGAGGGGAGGACACAGAACTCGGGGACAGTCTAGGGTCAGAAGAAACCCAATGGGGAAAAGATGTATTCTCACTAGTGGCTGATCAGAGCACAAGGAAGTGGAATTTATTAGATGAAGAGTCAGTGAATCTTGTTGATCCCCCTGTAGCTGGTCACAGGATAAGAACACAAGGGAAAGACTTAAGGTGTGGACTACACTGCTATTATTAGTTAAAAGTAGAGAAAGCTCTCCTGAAAATCTGAGCAGTTTTGATTTTAACACAGCCACAGTTCCTTCTCTCAACAGAATCCCAGAGCCCACATGGACAAGTTACTTGTTAATGCAATAGTCATTTGGGGAGTTTTCTTTGGTTTAGGCATTCCTATTAATAGCTAAAATTCAGTTGCTCGAGAAATAAAAGTCTCTTACAGTGCTTTTAACTCTTCTGTGAGTTTGCGATTATTTCATCAATGTAATGCATAAAAGGTATATAAGTGGTATGAAGTTTGCTATCTTAATAAAATGCAACAATTCTTTTGACAAAGAAACAAAACAAATTCATTACCTTGTATACCTGTATTTATTGTTAAAGTGTTATACCAGCATACTGTCAGCATTTTTTATAAATTGCTATCTTTAAGCAAACAACCAACTTTTTTCTTCACAGAATGCCTAAAACAGAAAATCAGCACTATTGAAAAGCTACTCTTTTCCACAAGTAACATCTATGTCTTTCTATAAAGAAATTACTTTTTATAATTTATTTGAACACATGGTTTTTCAGTTTATTCATCAAACAGTTAACATTAGTCTATCTGGCTAGTTACACAAATTGGATGTAGGAAATTCAGGTCAACTAAGCATTTCGTAAAAAAGTGTAAGATTAGCATGGAGAGAAGAGATAAAGATGTTTTAAATAAATTAGTCTAATTTTCAGAGTCTTTTGATCATGAATATTAGAACTATTTTCCACACCTTTATATGATGCATGTTAAAATATCCAACATATCTAAAAGCAAATATTTTCATTCAATTTAATTTGCATATAAGTCTTTTTTACTGCGTTACAGATCTGCAAGAAAAAATTCTTATATAGTAAACATTTAGAATTTTTGTTTCTTTTATATTACATTTACATAAGTACTTAATATTTACAAGTTATTTATAAAAGTTAACTGTAAAGGTACTTGCTCCATTAGATTTTGAGACTTTATAATCTAATTTATAATTATTTGCTCAAAACCAATTCATATTTACAAGCTTGGACTCTGTATCTACTCTCAGAGGAGTAAGTCAGAGAAGCTAACTGCAATAAGTAGCAGAATTTAACAAAGAAATGCAGATTTGTATTTATTAAGGATATTGGTCAGTTCAAGATTAAACATATGTAATTAATCACATTAACCTGGGAAGCATCTGCACATATAATTTCATGGTTTCTTTCCTCTGAATTTACCAAAATTACCTATTTTTCTAATGTCCACTATTTTTTCTATTACAAGTTTATTTTTCCATCATTTTGTACATTTTTTTTTCCATCTCAATTGTAATCCTCGCGGGTTTCCCATCACCAAATCACCCGTGTGCCATCACCATAATCCCGTGCATTTCTTCCCCCCCCCCCCCGTTTCTGATCCCATTCCCCACTCCACCCCCACAAAATGTCTCTGGTATATGGTTGTTCATTATTTTTGTTATTTTCCACCTGGTCCATTATACTCCTGCTATGAGTGAAACCATCCAGTATTTTTCTTTCTCTTTCTGGCTTATCTCACTAAGCATGATCTTTTCCAGCTCCATCCAAGTTGTTGCAAAAGACATGTGTTTCTCTTTTTTGGTTGCTGAGTAATATTCCATTGTGTATATGTACCGCATCTTTTTAATCCAGTCATCTACTTTTGGGCCTTTGGGCTGCTTCCATGTAATGTCCACTATTTTTATAGTAGTGAAAATATTTCTTTAATCTTCTATAAATTTCAGGTATGCAGTTTTATATCTCTACATGTGTATATGCTCTATCTGACAACCACCAAAAGCCTAGTTTCCATCCACCACCATATCACTGACCCCTTTACCTGTCTTAACCACTCCCTGTTCTCCTTCCCCTCTGTTGTCAGAATCAAAGGGCTGGATGTGGTTTGCTTGTTTGCTTGGTTTCTTTATCGTTAGCCTTATTTTGTAAGACCTGGGAATAATTTTGGAACCATTCAATTATTAAGAGAAATGAAAGCTCACCCTTGAATACAAAGGATTTAGCTGCCTTTCAATTTTGCTAAGTAATTTTAACTTTGCAAATACTGTCATAATTGGTTCCAGGATAAATGCACATGAAAAATTATCAGAGTTTTTAAAGGGAAAGGGCTTTTAGCTTTAGAGTCAAGGGAATGATCAGAGTCCTCAGGCAAAGAACTCCAAAGGCGCAGCAATCAGGCTGCAAACCCCCTGTCAGCTACAAGAGAAATCACTTACAGGTCAGGCAGTAAAATCAAGGGTTTCACCACTGCTACCACCAAGATAGTGTCAGCCAACTCAATCAGTGCAAGAACCAGGAGCAGAACAAGAATCAAAATTAGCACGAGTCAGATGCACAAATGCCACACAAAACTACTTACAGGAGTCAAGAGATTTAGTGGAGCTCCTAGGCATCCAGAAACTGACCAGATACAGACCAGACGCCCCATAAAATACAGGTGAACTGGGTTGCAGTGGGACCTCCAGAGAGTCACGGAGTAACTCAAAGACACACAATACATTTATTAGACTATTATTTCATTGTACACAAGGGAAAACAATAATAGATTGATTTCCTCTAAAAAAGGCCAAAAAATAAACCACAAGAATTAAGAATTGTGGGAAAGATAAGCAGGTAGACAGAGCAAGTCATTTTGGAACACAAACTCTGGTTTTCATACTTTGAATGAAATGTTGATTAGCTGGCAGTCTGCAGAAGGTTGTTAGGGGACTCAGCCCTTGGACAGCCAAATTGGAAACGAATTTATTTTTTCATTTGTTTATTCTCCAGAGACCAGGGCATTTAACTTAGGACTAACAGGGGCTGCTTTTTACCTGAATAGTCATTTTGCTTTCATAGGTTCTCCTGCTCCACAGACATGGATCCTTACAGCTCTTTTTGCCTTGTCCTATACCTTTAGGTTTGTGGTCTTCATTGTATGAGTCCTTCATCTCCTTGGTTAGATTAATTACTAGGTATTTGATTCTTCTTGATATTAATTATGAGTAGAATTACTTTCTTAATTTAATTTTCTTCAAGTTCATTATTTGTTTACATATAAAAGCAGCAGATATTTTTGTTTCCGTTTTGTAACTTGTCATTTAATATATTCATTTATTGTTGGCCCTCTTTGCGGTTTTTTACATATAATACCACATTATCTCTCAGTAGTGGTAGTTCACTTCTTTTTCCTTTTATTTCTACTGTCGTCTGATTCCTCTAGCTGAAACCTCAAATACTAAATTAAATAGAGTAGAGGCAGTGGGTATTCTAATCTTGCTCATGATCTTAAATAGAAAAGTTTCAGTCTTCACCACTAAGTATTATGCTGGCCTTAGGCTGGAAACATATGACCTTTTTTTATTTTGAGGTAGGTTCCTTTAATATGCATCTTGCTAACAGCTTTGTATCCTAAATGGGTGCTGAATCTTGTCAAATGCTTCTTCTGCATCTAGTGATATTATATAATCTTTATATTTTCTTTTTTGATTGATTCACATATACCAAATTATCCATGCAGCCCTGAAACAAATCCTACTTGCTCATGATACATAATCTTTGCACTGTACTGCTGGATTAGATTTGATAGTATTTTGTTGAAGATTTTTGCATTAATATTTATCTAAAAAGTTGGGCTGAAGTTTTATTTTCTTGTGCTGTTTTTACTTGGTTTTGGTATTAGGGTAATCATAAAGTATATTAAGGAATATTCCCTTTTAAAGGATTTTTTAGAAATAATTTAACCTGTTATAAATATATCTAATGATGGTTCGTGGCATTAATTCATACTGTTGTGAAACCATCATTACCACCCACCTCTAAAACCTTTTCATAATTCCCCATCAAATTTTGTGCCCCTTACAACAAAAACTATTCCTTCTCCTCTTCCTGCCCTTGGCAACCATCATCCAATTTTCTGTCTCTATAAATTTGACTATTCTAACTACCTAAGTAAAATCACATTATATTCATCTTTTTGTATTTTCAGTAATTTCTTAAATGAAATTTAAGAATTCTTAAATGAAATTTACTGATTTACAAGTATAACAGCTAAGATTACCAGCTGTTTATTAAGTGCTACTAGAAGAATGAAAGCAATATGCAACTTTTTTTTTTTTGTCTTCTACTCAATTTTCAAGATTGGTTCAATGAATGATTGCTTGAATGGTTCACTCTCCCCTGTCTTAAAACTTGAGCAGGCCCCAAATCTTTTGTAGATTACTCTTAAGAAATAATTGGTCACTGTCAGTAGCAAGTAAAAAATCTCAATCCCAAAATCATGGCACATTTATTTTGAGGTGCTTTGTGTTTGTGTGTCGATCCCCATTGGGCCTCTTACTGATGGTATACCCTTGTGGTGTGCACACATTGAAGGAAGAAGGAAACAGATAACCTGTCATATCAAAACATTGGCAAACCTAGTCTAAAGAGCCACCAGTGAAAACATTTGACAGTAAGCATACTGAAGTCCAACTACCTTTCTTTATCTTGCCACTTCCTTTATCAGAGGATCAGAGACTTAAAAGAGAACTTCCAGCCCTCCCTGGTGGCGCAGCAGGTTAAAGCACTGCACTAAGAAGGTAAAGCCACTTCCCTCCTTCCCCGGAGGTGACCACATGGCGTGGCAGACCTCTCCTGACCTGCCCGCTGCTCCCCTCAGCAGTGTACTTCGTAGATCTGCCTGTTCTGCTCCCCGCTCTGTCTCTGGTGAAGCCTCTCACTGCCCCTGAGCCTCTGCCTGTACCCCAGTTCTGTATGCACAAATAAATAAATCTTAAAAAAAAATAGAACTTCCTTGTACCCTGTAATATCTATTTTTGACACAAAAAAATATAAGCATACTATTAACAAGTAAACCACTCAAGGATATTTTAAAAAGTTCACCATTTCCCATAATCTCTTCCTCAATTCCCCCAAAGGAGGAAACAAAATTAAAAGAATGAAATCTATCTCCTACCCCTCTTTCTCACAAAAATATTTCATAAAACCACAAAAATATTAAACCATATATATGATTATAGTCTATCAAATGGTGATTATAGTCTATCAATGGTGATTATAGTCTATCAAATTTATTGTTTTAGCTTTTCTTTGGCATATCATATACTTCCCTCTCTGAATCTTTGTAATTCCAAAGTTTGGATTGTTTCCCCCAAGAGAGAACACAGCAGTGAGTCTCAGGGTGTGATTTAGAGACACAGATATAGAGGAGACATTGTCTGATCATCAAAGCTGGCAGTATTTATCTAACTGTGAAAAAATGCTGATGTTCATTCATAAAGCATAGGTGATTATGTGCTTGAATGAAAGAAAAAAAGGAAATGAATGAATGTTTCTTAGATGGCACAGAGGAATGATCAAATCAAGTAACCACTTAGTATAACTGAGTTTCAGACTTCCCTTCTCTAGCAATTGTAATCATGCCACTTCTGGTCAAAATAAGCAGACTGTACTATGTTATGATTGTATATCTGAAATCAATGAAGGGAAAACAGAAAAGTTTATTCCTTGGATTTTTTTTTAATCTAATGGTTTACATGTGATCTATTTATTTTGCTAAGGTTCCACTGTCTCTAAATATTGCAGTGTAGATTTTTAGCAACTGAAGAAAAATGCTAACAGCAAATGCAGATTCCTAAGCTTGGTTTAGACTCACTGAATCAAA
>NW_004567107.1:17663176-17678348 GCF_000260355.1 Condylura cristata
GATCTCTCCTTTCACCTCCCCTTCTCCATCTATTAGGTTGTCAGAAAAGTCAGGATGCATTTTTGCTTGAAAAGCATTGAAAAAATAAGTCATGACATTCCTGACAAGCCACTACCACTCTCTAGTAGATTATGAAAGGAACATTCTACACTCTCGGTTCTGACAGAGTGCAGACTCCCAGTGTAAGTGAGCTCTAAATTGCATCTAGATCCTCAGGCTGATTCGATCATGTAAGAAGTGTCATTGACTCTCCATGTTCAGACACAGAAATGATTAGTTCTGAGTCTGCTGGGTTCCTAGCAAATGAAACACTTTCTGTCTCTAGGAGAGGTGGAAACCGTAATCAGAACCCCTGTGGAAGCAAAGAAGAAACACCATGAGGGCTAAGGAGAGCAAGAAAGCACCAGTAAGGGCAGCAGTTCGCTACCCACATCTGGTCACTCTCAACACCAATAGCCAATGGGCAAGCTTGAATGATTCAAAGTCAGAGTATGAATAAGTGATTCAATGAATTAGTTTAGTAATCCTGGATGACCAAGAAAATCCAGCAACAATAATTTCCTACTCTTTGACAATATGGACACCTTGAAAAATACATATAGGTGCTTTATATTTTTCATCAGTTAGTGTCATTATAACTTTTTTTTTTCTATTTTGAAGCATCATCTGTAACTTTTGATAAAATCTACAAGGAAAACTGGTGGGAACAAATGCAACAGGTTTTATAACTACAAAGAGCTTTCTCAATGTACATACTTTGATTACATTAAGTGCCATGTTGAAGGGGCATCCGCAGCAAAGAACTGAAGGCAGTTTCCAACCAGTAACTGCAAAGAGTCTAAAGTCCTCAGGCAAACATTTCTCCAGGAATTAAATTCTGCCAACAACCTGAATGAGGTTAGAAGTGGATCCTTCCCCAGCCAAGCTTTCAGATGAGATCACAGTCCCAAATGGCAACTTGATTTCAGCCTGGTGAGGAACTCAAAAAAAACAGGAATCAACTAAAGTGAGCCCAAACTGACTCATAGAAACTGTGAGTTAATAAATGTGTATCATTTTAAGTCATCAAATTTGTGGGAATTTGTTACACAACAAAAGATCACTAACACAATCCTGATCCAAGAGGAAAGAAAATCTGCCTTTCACAGTCGTGAACAATTATTCTTGCTACCTTTGTCCTTGGTGAAGCCGGAGAAATAAGACATGCTCTTCCAAATTGCCAGTCCATACCTGACAACCTCTACCACCACAGGGGCTAGAGAGAGAGGCCAGATGTGGAAGTCAGTAGGCCCATGAAAAGATACCTACTGATTTGTTCAAAAAGCAAGTGGTACTGGTTTGTGTTCTTAGGAGTCCTCTAAATCTCATAGAAGCGGAAGAAAAATTGAGTGCCATGTCCAAATATCAGTCAATGGCTTTAGGTATAAGTAATTCCACATGCTACAACCATCAGCCATAAGTAAGGAGACTGGAACCCTCATTTGTGTAAACTCGAAGGGTATTTTTTAAAAGATTTATTTATTCAGGCCCTCCCTGGTGGCGCAGCGGGTTAAAGCACAGCACTGAGAATCTAAAGCCGCTTCCGCATGAGTTCGATTCCCGCCTGCCCCGGAGGCGACCACATGGCGTGGCAGACCTCTCCTGACCCGCCCGCTGCTCCCCTCAGCAGTGTACTTCATTGATCTACCTGTTCTGCTCCCCACTCTGTCTCTGGTGAAGCCTCTCACTGCCCCTGAGCCTCTGGCCTGTACCCCAGTTCTGTATGTACAAATAAATAAATCTTTAAAAAAAAAAAGATTTATTTATTCATACAGAGCTGGGGTACAGGCCAGAGGTGCAGGGGCAATGAGAGAATTCACCGGAGACAAAGTGGGGAGCAGAACAGGCTGAATGATAAAGTACACTGCTGAGGGGAGCAGCAGGCGGGTCAGGAGAGGTCTTCTGTGCCATGGATCACCTCTGGGGCCAGGATCGAACTCATGCTAAGTGGGTTTAGCTTCTTAGTGCTGTGCTTTAACCCAATGCACCACTAGGGAGGACCTCAAGGGGTATTTTTTTTCTTTAAGACACACACAAGGTTGTTCTGTGAGGAGCTGGATTCATTGAACCCACTTTTCAATTGTATCAGCCTCTTTTTTTCTTAAATATGTATTATTTATGCATACAGAACTAAGGTACAGGCCAGAGGTGCAGGGGAGGTGAGAGGATTCACCAGAGACAAAGTGGGGAGCAGAACAGGCAGATCAACAAAGTACACTGCTGAAGGGAGCCGTGGGCGGATCAGGAGAGGTCTGCGGTGCCATGTGGATCACCTCCAGGGCAGGGATTGAACTCATTCTGAAGTGGCTTTAGCTTCTTAGTGTTGTGCTTTAACCCACTGTGTGACTAGGGAGGGCCAGTCAGCCTCTTTTTTAATGTGTTGCTGAATGATTCAATTAGATAGAAACCATATTTGTGGTTGGCATATCAAAAGTGTTACTTCTCCACCAAGAATTCATGATGTGCAATGACAAAAGGCATTTTCTTTTATTGTCTCCCTAGGTTACACCCATAAGTAATTTTCTGACCTGGAGATTGAAAATGATTCTCAATATGACATTAGAATAAAGAAGAAGCAAAATCTCCTGAATCATTTGTTAAGAGACAAGTTTCTTTAACCTCTCAGGCCTCCCTATAGACAACTGGCAAATGAAGTATATGACCCAAGTCTCCCAGGGGTTCTCTTTATCAAATTTGTTGACACCCCCATTGCAAAACTCAGGGGCTTCCAAGACTACCCTTTTTTTTTTTTTAAGATTTATTTATTTGTGCATACAGAACTAGGGTACAGGCTAGATGTGCAGGGGTGGTGAGAGGACAGAGTTAAGAGACACTCTGTCTCTGGTAAGAGACAGAGTGGGGTGCAGAACAGGCAGACCAACCAAACACACTGCTGAGGGGAGCAGCAGGCCGGTCAGGAGAGGTCTGCCGCGCCATGTGGTCACCTCCAGGGCAGTGTTCCAATTCACGCTGAAGTGGCTTTAGCTTCTTAGTGCTGTGCTTTAACCTGCTGCGCCACTACAGAGGACCCAAGACTATCTTTATCTCCTTCACCAGCTACAAATTAGAGGATTCCCAAGATCAGCCTCACTCCTTCATTTGCTAGGAGTCATAAAACCCACTGAAAGCTGCTAAACTCATGACTAAAGTTTCTTTCAACAGAAGGGTAAAGGGAAAGGCAGCTAAGGGAAGAAGCACATAGACCAGGGTCCAAGAGAGTCTCATACATGGAGTGTCCAGCACTACTCTCCCAATGGAGTGGTACAGATATTGTTCACTTCTCACAATTGCACTGTATGACAGTACACATGGCATATTGCCAACAAGGCAAGCTAATCTGGGCCTTTGGTTCTAGGGTTTTTGTTTTTGTTTTTGTTTTTGTTTTCTTTAGGATTCAGTCACATAGACGTGGTTAATCATGCACGTGGCCAACCTTGGTCCCCAAAGGTCAAACTCATACCTCATGACCTAAGTCATGAGTTACACTGTTAACATAGCCTACCTGACATGACTCAACACCAACAGGTAAACATATTAAGCAGGACATTTCCCAGCTGAGAGACTACCTCCCAGGAGCCAAGGACAAAAGCCAGAAGTGGGGGAGGGGGGCAAAGTGGATTTTTTAATTGCATTCCATACCAAGCCAATCCAGGCTTTCCTGATCTACTTGATAGAACTACTTTTTTTTTTCCTGATCTACTTCATACAACTTTTCTGTAACAACCCTTCAAATTCACACTTCCTCTAATCTCTTCCATCCTGAAGAACAATACCAACAAGGACTAGGTAATCAAGCCACAGTCACCCTTATTCAAATTGCCATCAGTTCTCACCAGGACCACTGCAAACTAACATTTTTTTATCTCCACACTTGCCACTTCACAGTCTTCACTTAACTATGAAATTTGAATCATTCCTCTTTTGCTTAAGTCCTCTTTGGTTTCCTACCACCCAAGGGCAAACTTCCACATTTAGAATAAAAATCAAAATCGCTTTTCCTGACTGATAGAACCCTGACTTACCTGACCTCTTCACTCACCTCATACTTCCCTCCTTAGGCCCACTTTGTCCTGCCTACTCTGGGCTTTTTTCCTCTTCTTCCAAGTTCATTTTCACCTATGACCTTTTTACTATCTATTTTCTCTTCATGGAAACCACTACTCTTAACCCTCCAAAGAGCTTATTCTTTTGTTATTCATTTCTCAGCTTAATGTCACCTCAAGGTGTCAGCTTACCTCCTCAGCTATTCAACCCCAAATAGTCTTTCAGACACCCTCAAGTACACCACCCTTTTACAATGCACTGCGAAACAGCTCTTCTTTTTTTCTGGTTGTGTGTTTACTATTTCCTACCCATAAATATCTGTATCCTTTTTCATACCTGTCTTACCTGTCTCTTAGTCCAACACATAATAAATAGGTGTTCAAAAAATAGTTGCTTAACAAGTGACTATGCATCCTTTTCTTGAATATTAGCTGGTAACCACTTTTTCATTCATTTGTTGTGCTGAAAAGTATTTAGTGAGCACCACTACATAGAAGACCAGATACAGGTGAGTTCAGACAAAGCCTGCCCTCAAGAAGCTCAAGATCTGGCAGCAAATCACTGACAAGAACAGATCGTGTCCATCTCTACACTTCCCTTAGCATCTAATACAGTGTAGGAGCTCATTAAAGAAAAATGGGCAAAAAAGTGACTGATAAAATGGTATTAGAAATTCAGAAGAAAAACAGAGTTCTTAAAAATGAAACAGGGAATAAACTTCACATAGAATTTGTGTTGATGGGAAGTGGAGGCTCAACATTATAAGTAATAGGAGTAGGACTATAACCCCTCCCTGGTGGGGTTATAGTCTCAGCACTACAAAGCTATCACCAGCCACACAGCACCCGAGTTTAACCCCAACCAGGAAGCTGACCCACATGGTGCAGCAGACTTCCCCTGTCTGGCCCGCTGTTCCACTCACCAGTGTATTTCAGTAGATCCATCTGTTCTGCTCCCCACTCTGTCTCTGATGAATTCTCTTACTCCCTGCACCTCTGGCCTACACCCTGATGCTTATATGCATAAATAAATAAATCCTTTTAACAAAGTAAGTGACAGGGAGTAGCACAGACTGAAGCATAGAGGTAGGAAAGGATGCCTCTGGGGAAGACTGAGCAACACTGTTTACAAGAAATCTAGGGCATACAAAGAAATTCTAGGAGAGAAAGCAGGAATGGTTGATTGGGATCAGAATTTGATTGTCCCTATAATTACCCGTCTAGACAATGTGAAACTATTGGAAGTTTTTCAGCACCTTAACTACATAATCAAAAATATGCTTTACAAGGACTGAACTCAGACAGTCAGCTTCATGGGGATGCAAATGATCAAGTTACCTGGGGGGCCAAGCACAGAAGAGCCTTGCACTTGGTTTAATGCATTGTTGGGTGGCCACGTGAACATTTTCAGTAAATATGAACAAAAGGTTCAGCATTTTCACCCTGAATTGAAACTTTCAAATTACGTGGCTGGCCCTGAGCTCAGGAGACAGTGGTTATGAACGGTTAAAATGAAGGAGGAGTCAGGAGGTAAGAAGGGCCAGCAAGAAACCATTGGAATAATTCAAGTAAGAGCTAATAAGGATACGCGGTAGGATGGAATTCCTAGTCTTGGTAGATACTACGAGTAGTTAAGAGTAATAAGGAAAGCTTCACGCCACAGACTCAAGGATATCCTTTGAATCCCTCAGCTCCAAGCGCTATAGAATGAGTCCAGAGGAAGTTGAAAGTCTACGGGAAGTCACTGAAAATTCTTAGGTCAGTCTATTACATAAATTTCATTCAACAGCTGTTTATTGAACGGCTGCTATGAGCCAGGCGTAGTGGTGGAAATTAGAAAACCACTGGCACAGGAGATCCACAGTTTCCTGCAGTAAATGCTGTCATATAGCAGGGGAAATTTCTTAAACAGATATTCTGTTGTGCTCACCACATAATTTGATCACTTGGTCAAGTGCCAAACTGAAAGAAGACGTATGGTTGGTGGAGGGAGTGGAGAACAGCTCTCTACTCTGAAGAATGCTTTGAGGCCCTGTCAGGAAGAACCCTGGGGCAAGGTGAGGATTCAGCTCCAACATCAATTTAAACCACATGTCAAGCAGCAAACCATTTCAAAAGGTAGCTTCTGGGGCTTTCAAATCAGATCAACAAAACTCTAAAAAGATAGCGATCTGTGTATGATGGGTCAGCTGCAATTTTTTTCCATTTTCAGCAAGTACAACTGACAGAAATGATTTAAAATCATTCCCATCTATAAGGCTGTTAGTTAGACTGGTGGTAAGCAAAGGAATAAGACCTGTGCCAGGATGAGAGTGCTGGGTCTTTCTCTCCAGACAGGGAACAGCTGCGATATTTTTTCTAAACTAAGTACATCACGGCCCTCCCTGGTGGTGCAACAGGTTGAAGCACTGCACTACGAAGCTAAAGCCGCTTCAGCATGATTTTGATCCCCTCCCGGGAGGTGACCACATGATGCAGCAGTTTTCTCCTGTCTTGCCCGCTACTCCACTCACCAGTGTATTTCAGTAGATCTGACTGTTCAGCTCCCCACACTGTCTCTAGTGAATCCTCTTACCACCCTGGTACCTCTGACCTGTACTTTATTTCTACATGCAGAAATAAATCTTTTTTTAAAAAAGTGCATCACTGACACACTGTAACTGGCTTCCTCTTGCCTTTATTCTGCCTAATCCAAGTCAGAATTTAAAGCCACTGACCTATATAATCTACAGAAATGTAAAGAAGAATGGTGGTGTGTCACCAAGGATGTACTGGTCGAACACGATCTTGTTACTACTTTCTCACCAAGGCAGGGTTTTGCTTTCCTTATCATGAAAATAGGAGACGGTTAGAAAAGCCGTGCACAACACAAAATCAAAGACAGAGGTGCTGAGTTTTCCCACTCCTCACTAGACAATAAAGAGTCCACATATGCATCACTTTTCATATTGTTCACCTGTTCTGTCCCTTTCTGTCTATTCCCCTGAGAAGAAAGTCTTCCAGCACAATCACACATCAAAATTAAGTCTGGTAGGAGGTGGCTGGTCTGGTGGGTGCCTCCTGCTGAAGAATGAAAGAGCCAATGGTATCTTCCCAAGACGTAGCAACCTCGTATCAAAGGGGCACACAGTGTCCTGGGCATGGACACAAGGACTAGCACCCAGAGGTGCAATGGGAGGTGGGGAGTGAGCAGAGGAGCAGAGGAGGAGGAAAGAGGTGGAAACTTGGGAAGGGCTTTCTGGGCCCCAAACCAAAGTATAATGTGTGTGTGTTATACCTTGCATTTCCTGGGGTCTCCCTGGCACAGAGCTGGTCTACATAACATTCTGATAATCTTGCGGGCATCATGATCCCCGTGTTTCATGATGTCCTACTGGGTTTCAGTCATATGTTATTCCCCTGCCCTTCCCCCCTCCTACTCTCTATGTTGACAGCCAAATATTTAATCATCCACGAGACTCAGCTTGCATGTTCATAGACAGTTTGTTGAGGTCTCTAACGGGCTGTGTAGTAATCAGTGCTCGTATGTAGTCTCTTTTACTCTATTGCGAACTGCCCAAAGGCAAACTTGGTCTTTACTAATCTTGTATTCATACTAGCTAGGCCGACACAATGCTTGGCATCTTAGAGGAGTTTAGTTTGTAAATGGAAATAGCCAAGACCAGTTTTTATGAGGCAAAGTGTTCAGTGCAAGAAGTCTTGGGGAGAACCTGAATCATGCATCCACAGCGTTCTGTGAAATCTGGGATAAGTGGAACTGTCTTGCTGTACTCTAAGAAGGATATACTTGATCATTGCTTGTCTCTAGAGAACACCAAGGAAGGAAAATCATCACACACTCTCACAAAAAAAAAAAAAAAACAGAAATGGTGTGCAATGACTTCCTCAGACTGCCCAGGAAATCTTATCATCCACTCAAAAGGTATATGTGCTATTTTTTAATGATGAAACTTTTGCCTGTCCACTTAAAAAGAGTCAGCAAAGGGTAGAGACAATCGTTCCTGGTCTTATTAAAGATATTCCCACAAACATCCAAAAACAAAAGGACCCAAGTGTTAAAGCTGCCAGGGGCTACTAGTCATGGCCCTTAATGCAGAGTGCACTGCATTAACTGTGAATGGTTCGTGACTTGGGAGCAGAGCTGATGTAATCATTTACATAGAAAGTACCTGTCTTCAAAGGAAGTGTATTTCACCTTTGCTCTTAGTGATGCAAATTAGAATTATTATTCCACCCAAAAGAGACACATGGTGATAACAGGGATGTGCCACCCATAAGTTTTGAGGAGTTTCAGCAAGAATAATGAGTTTTAGGAAAGATAAAAAGGATGATGCAATAATTTTTTCTTAATAAATTAAAATCTTATGAATTTTTACTTATTCATGCTAAGCAAGGACATGGTAATATTCTCGTGCTCTCAAAAAAATTGCTCTCCAAGTTTATATTAAGTTTTTTAAAGATGTTATTTATTTATTTATTTTATGCATAGAACTGGGGTACAGGTCAGAGGTACAAAGGGTGAGCCTATTCACCAGAAACAGAGCGGGGAGCAAAACAGGCAGATCACTGCTGAGGGGAGCAGTGGGTGAGACAGGAGAGGTCTGCTGTGTGGTATAGGTCACTCCCTGGCCAGAGACAGAACTCAGGCCGCATGAGCGCACTGAGTCTTAACCCCTAGACCACAAGGGAGGCCCCAAGTTTATATTAGTTTTAAAGAAGAGTCTTTTTTTTAAAGATTTATTTATTTTTAAGATTTATTTATTTATACCTATAGAACTAGGGTACAAGCCAGAGGTGCAGGGCCAGTGAGAGCATTCACCATAGTCTGAGTGGGGAACAGAACAGGCAGGTTGAGTACACTGCTGAAGGGAGCAGCGGGTGGGTCAGAAGAGATCTGCTGTGCCATGTGGGTCAGCTCTGGGTGGGGCTCAAACTCACACCAAAGTGGCTGAGGCCAGCTTCGCAGTGCTGCGCTTTAACCCGCTGTGCCACCAGGGCGGGCCTAGAGAACACTCCTAACAGTAGCGGGTGGAGCATGAGATGACAAGCACTCACTTTGCTCCTTCAACGTGCCATTTTCCTCTCCCTCGATATCATACTTAATACACACACGAAGAGCAAACAAGATCTTGCCTCCCTGGTAGAGGTGATATGTGGTGACTCCATCAGTGACACACTGAATCTAGGGAAGGGTCAACTGATGGGTATGTGGCCCCACCTGCTTTCCATGCAGAATTTATGTAGTCCTCGCATGGCAGACTGACTCCTGAAGCAGCACTCTAAAGCATCAAAGCAGGAAATATTTGGGTTTTGTTTTTAAATCACAGAGAATGAAAAACAGAAACGACGCTATGTGAAATGTCACTCGCATTCTGGGTAAAAATGATGTCAGGGTGAAACTGGGCACATTCAGGCAGCTGGCATTCCCGCTGCACAGGGCAAAGCGATGGGAGAGATTGTGGGGACTGTCAGGGCAAACAAAAGGTTCAGAACCAGAACACCAGAGAGTAATTCCTACCACTTGCATTTAGCAGCTGAGTTACTTTGGCTAAGATTCTTGTTAAAGCTCACATCTTGATCAGTAAGGATAAAATACCTACCAGTGAGCCTTGTTACAAAGTTAAAACAAGATCATATGTGTGTAGAAGCACTTTATAAAACATGAAGTTTGGGTACAACTGGCAATTGGTAATCTTTGGGCAGGTCTAAGTGTTTTAAAGTTCTTTGTTAAACACCTAAAAGCTGCCACCTCTATTTCACTAAGTCTCCTAGTATAGCCCCTGGTATTTACTTGATATATGCTAAATATTTGTTAAGTTATAAGAAAAGAGGGGGAAAGGCAGAAAAGGAGGGAGGGGAAAGGAGAGAGGTATTCTTATTTCCATTGAGATCATACAGATTTCATTTCTTTCTGAAATAAATATTTATTTTATAATGCGTTCCCTATTTTTATTCCAGAAAGGATACAAGGTAGCTTCCAAGAAAAACTAAAATACAGGAAAAAATTATAAGTAATTTTTTATAAAGAAAAGTGAATGCAAGGAAAAGGACAAGAATGACCCTGGAGGGAGAAAAAATAAGAATAACCTTGGAGAGATCGAGGGTGAGATGGAAAAACAGACCTCAGTGAACCACCAAGTGGTTCTAAACTGTTCAGTCCCCAGCACAAGAAAACAAAGATCATTTTCAGCGGCCAACTTTCAATATCCATAAAGCAAAAACATACTCTTCATTCAAAGAAGCAGTGATCTTGGGAGCGAACAAGAAAATAGTGTGGAAGGAAAGCACCCCTCAACACTGTCTTTTGCAGACAGAACAAGGAGCTTCGAGGACTCTGTCCACTAGTACCCAGTAGAAGCTGGGGACACCAAATCAAGGAGCAACCTAGCAAGCTAGTTTACATGCCAGTAGGACCGAGCAGTCCCCCTTCCTGCGGCCACTCCTCAAGGATGTGAGACAGGTTATCTGGAGGGAGGAATGGCCAGCCTGCCCTTAGAGCAATGGTGCTCAAACATCACTAAGGTCCCCCACAAACACCCAGCTCTACCAAGGGGCATAGAAAAAGAGTTAAAATGAACACAAATACAATATTCTGTAGTCAAGAATTCTCAGTACAACTTGGAGAGGAGAGATGGAATTATGGAGACAAATATTTACCTTGTTTGTCAAAGATAAAGTCAAAACTGCAGGTTTCCTGTCCTGTGAGAGGGCCACTTGACAGAAGTCTCTCTGGGGCTGGAGGGCCTGGAGTTCCCATTCCACTTTTATGTCTGCTACCAGAGCACAAGAAGCCAGAGACAAAAGGCCCAAGTGAGGACTATGCAGAGATGGATGCTCCGTAGTACAGGTTATGTAAGTATAGCAGGTTGTGAAATATTTTCTCAGAGGAATCAATGCACTAGTACCTCATGTGTCCAGAAGAGGGGCCACACCAAGAGTCCTCACTGTGCACCCAGAGTCGATAATGTGATCCTTCCTGGGGCATGACTCCCCTGCTTATGTTGAAGCAAAGTCAATGGGCCACGAACAGGCATTTTCCTGCTCCCCCTAGTGGTGTAACAGGTTAAAGCACAGCCACTTCAGCAAGAGTTCCATCCCTGGTCAGGGAAGTGACCCACATGGCATGGCAGACCTCTCCTAGCACACCTGCTCCCTCCGCAGTGTACTTCATCAATCTGCCTGTTCTGCTCCCACTCTGTCTCTGGTGAACCCTCTTACCCCCCACATCTCTGGACTATACCCCAATTCTTGCATGCATAAATAAATACATCATAAAAAAAAAAAACAGGCATTTTCAGCATTTCCTGATGGGAAGTAAAGCTTAACCTTGTAAAGATCAGATTGGCTGCCTTTAAATGGGGATCGTGGGAGACACAGTTGAAAGGAACACCTCAAAAGCCCTTGCCAGCGGAAAATGAATGTCAGATCATGGAGCATTAACAGGAAGAACTGGGAGCACCATCTCTCAGAAATGAGAAAAAAGTGAGCATGTTTTCTATTAAAGACACGGAGTTACCTCTCCTCATGCATAACTGCAATTTACACTACAACCCACTCTACAAAGTATACACATTACTTCTATCCACTTCACAGAGGGGGCAGTTGAAGATGAGAGAAGGTAAAGAAGGTTCTCGGAAGTAGGTGACGGTATGGGAATGGAGTGGGAACCAGAGCATGGTGACTTCTCACTTGAGAAGTATGGAGTTCCTCAGGGCAGCTGCAAGAGTCAACTTAGGGGCATTTCTAGGGAAGTCTTTCAGAAAGCTGACAACATTGTCTCCTCCAAGTTGACTGCAACTCTGGAGTGTCCTAAGTATACTCTATGTTCCAGGACACACAGCCTCGGAGGAAGGATATCAGTTCTTGGGCTCTGAAGTAGATTGAATTGTGTCCCCCAGAAATTCATGTACAGCTAGAACTTCAGAAAATGTCCTTATTTGGAGAGGGCTTTTGCAGATATAATTAAGCTAAGGTTTGGGATAAGGTCACACTGGGTGAGAATGAGCCCAAAATCCAGTAAGACTTATCTTACAAGAGGAAGAAAATAACAGACACAGAGAGAAAGCCATGCGACACTGAGATAGAGATTGGACTCAGGAACCATCACCAAAGGCCTGGGGCCACCAGGACTGAAGAAGGAAGGAAGAATTTGCCTCCAGAGCCTCTGGCAGGAGCATGGCCCCACTAATACTTTCATTTCAGACTCCTGCACCACATTCATAAGAAAAAAAGAGTTGTGTTGTTGTAAGTCACCCCACATGTAGGACTTTGTAACGCCAATCTTAAGAAATTAATGCAGAGGATGAATAAAATCTTATTCATAAACAGTAAGTACATAAATAAATATATCTGGGTATTAAATTTTCTTGGGATGACTTAATTAGGAAGAAATGTCTAAAAAGCTCCTGAGTGGGCTACACTGAGAAAGTGCCCCAGGCTCTAAAGATATGAGAAAGGCTGAAGGGAGAGGGAGAATTAGTTGCATCTACTTTCTCCTGCTTTTAAAATTGGTCTTCCTGTTCTTGGCATTTAAACTGAATGTCCCCACTGTTTCTTCTTCTGGCTCGATGCAATTATTATAACTTGCAGAAAAACTGTTCTGCGACCTACTTCAATAGGACATCAATAGGAGATGTCCAAAATGCAGCCTAACAGCCACCTGCAAAGGCACCAATTTTGGTCTCTTTCTCTTTGTAACTCAGTCGCCACAGGAGCTATAAAGTGGTGATGGGGTTTTTGGACTCTATATTAGATTTTTTTTTTTGAGTTCCAGCTTTACCTCACAACTTTGGTGACTACAGAAGGATGAAAGGCAGTTGTTTATTTCTCCACGAGACTTGCATTTTTCCCAATGTTCCCAGGATAGCTAATAGGAAGCTGGCTATGGGTGCTTATTAACTGACCTCCATGGGACACAACTCTCCTAGTCCTATAAAGACTATTCAGTGAGCTGCCTATTTGGGGGCTCAGGCAGAGAGAATCTGGAGATGGCTGGGTAAGGTCCAACTTGGCCTTGGATATTGACAGAAGCCAAGTGACAGTCCATGTAAAACTGGAAGTCCCTAGGGAGTTCCCCAATTCCCCAGAACACTCGATGTGTTTAGTCTCCAAATTATTCACAGTGAGTCACGGTGAGTGGGATGATTTTGAGAGCAGGTAGACTTTGAGATTGGACCTTACCCACTCCCTTCCACTGCCGTCGAATCTTAACTGTGCTGACGCCTCTGGAATGTTTCATTTTAAATCGGGTATGTGTAGCTACAGTACAGGAGGTTAGTAAGGCGTTCCGCTCATCAGCTGCTGAGAACCACAGGAGGAGAGGCCACCTGTGTAGGCCATGCTAAGGACTGTGAGGCAGATCTTGCCGTCTCTTACTTGTTACACTGGACAGACTGGAAAGCTTGTCACCGAGATTGGAAAGTGGGGAGTTTTTAAGAAGACTTGGTGCTGCATGTCATCATGTCATGCCTTCTCCCCCCTTCCTGCTGGGAAACAGAAAGGAAGGGGGAAGTTATTTTCTTTCTTTTTTTTTTTTTTTATTTATTTGTGCATACAGAACTGGGGTCCAGGCCAGAGGCTCAGGGGTGGTGAGAGGTTTCACCAGAGACAGAGTGGGGAACAGAACAGGCAGATCTACGAAGTACACTGCTGAGGGGAGCAGCAGGCGGGTCAGGAGAGGTCTGACGCGCCATGTGATCACCTCCAGGGCAGGCGGGAATCGAACTCATGCGGAAGTGGCTTTAGCTTCTCAGTGCTGTGCTTTAACCGCTGCGCCACCAGGGAGGGCCGAAGTTATTTTCATTTTAAATCACACATGGATGGCTTTCATGTCTCAGAAGATTTGCAAGGTATACTTTGGTGATCGGGAGTCAGCTTAGAGGGCTGATCTATGCTTGAAGCTGTCAAAAAGTGAGAGGCTGCTTCAGCAGGTCATTTGCATGATGGCAGAGTGAGGGGCTGCACTTAAAGGGTGCAGGGGCCAAGAGGCAAACATGCTTCCCCCCGCTCACTCAGAAGGGAAGAGGGTGTCTGGAGGGCAAGGCGAGCCCACCCAAGGCCTAGGAGGAGTTACTGAAAGGGCTCTATCAAGAGGCCACAGGAAGGAGATCTCAGAGGAATCCAAGACCTCTGTAGAGAGGGGATCAGCCTTTGTCTCCTGCCCCCCTCCAGGCATCAGCAGTATAGATTACAGCTACACCAGTCAGGCTGGCGTTTTCAGCTCTCATACTCCTTTCCAGCCCTAACCCTAGAGTATACTACCAGGGCAACGGAATGGAAGAAAATGGTCAGAAAAATGAAAGAACGGTTTAGAAGCCAAGTACACCCATTTTCTCCACTGCTAGTTTCCCGCCTGACCTAGATGCAATGAGATTTCATGTGGAATGAAAGACTGAATTTTGTTATTCAACTGGACTAGATATAGTAATGCCTGGGTAATTTGACAATGTGTAAACACCTGAGAGTAATTAGAAAACCTACAGGAACTCCCCAAGGTCTCATCCAGGGGCAGGAAACAAGTCAACATAGTGTTTGGGGGAGCAGTAAAGCCCTGCTTTTATTCCAAATTTGTGGTCTAGAACTGCCTCTAAAAGGGTACACTCACCCATAAAAGGCACCATCATGTATGGAGTTATATTGGCAATAATATTCAGCTGCCCCCCTAGTTTTAGACCAAAGGTAGAATCTTAGTAAATAAAAAAGTTCATTTATACGTGACTTTATAATAAATACACATTACAAGAGCAGAGTGTAAACAACTCTGAGAAACTAAGCAATCTCAGTATACAAACACATTTTGCATGCTAACAACTACTGAAGCTTTGCATCTTCAAACTTCAGGAGGCCTCGAGATCTTGGGAGACTTAAGCAGGTGCTAAGTCGTAGAAATACCCAAAGACACGTGGAAGAGGCCACAATTTCCCTTTCAACTCTGAAGTTATCTTTGTGACTATTCTCCTCTGACCTTGTTCCATCATGCTCACTTTCTGGGAAGCTGCCACCCAGTGGGTCTCTGACCTGTTCTCTACCCATGTTACGGCCAGGTGAGGGCCAGATATAGAGCACAAACAACAGCAAACTTCTGTTTTTTT
>NW_004567107.1:17678508-17680965 GCF_000260355.1 Condylura cristata
ACAAATGCACTGAGGTTTCTTTGGTCATCCAAGACTCTCAGCTCAGGTTCATTGTCTTGGCCAAACCAGAAAGTTTAGGGAATCAGAGTGAACAACCCTCCCCACAATATGATACCAGGCTTTTATGAAAACAAGCATAAGTCCAAAAGCTGTCACATATACAGATATAGACTAAACAAACTTTTATTTGTAAGTAGGAACAAAACTGATCATGCAACCTCGTTCATTTTTTAGGTGCTCTGAGCCCCTTTGCATGAAATATTAAACCACCAAAATATTTCAGAAGCAGGATTTTGTTACCTGTATTGCCCACAGAAAGCAACCAGAATCAGCTCATTCTGTGACTCAACATAGAACCACAGAAAACCAAACCTCAGGTACTGTTAAGGGGAAGGCTGTCCTAAAGGAACTCTGCAGAGTCTTATGGACCCCACCCCCTACTCCAGCTTTCTGGACCCTACACCTACTTCAGTGATTGGAAACTACAACTCCCAGCAGTACTAGGGCGAGAACTGCGAGGACCCAAGGGCAGGGCTAGCAGGAATTCTGGGGCATTTGGGGGATAAATAGGGCGCTATTGCATCTCACGCTCTCTTGCTCAGGAAACGGCTCTCCCGACCGCGTGACTCGGTGTGATCAGTCAGCCTAGCCGTAAGATATTCCAGTTACTTTGTGTCCCGCTCTCTTTCCCTGGGTTGTTTCCTATTCCTTTCCACTTTTGTAAATAAACCCGTTATTGATCCTTTCGTGTGTGCCTGCAGTATAACTGAGTTGTGAGCATGCAAGTGAGGCCCCACACCAGGCGGCTCAGTCCCCTCTGGGCTACCCTGTAACAGAACCATCCTCAAGAGAATATTACAGCTAACCCACAGATGTGGAGATTCTTTAATTTTACTAAAAAGAGCCTGTTTTCTAACACATTATGCACATTAACAAGACATAATTTTCATCCATGAAAACCCATTTCTGCACTCGTGTTAATAAAGTCTCTGACGGAGATTGAGATAAAGACAGCTAAGTGCTTTAGCAGCTGCCGTTGGAGGATGGCCTTTCTGATTAAAGCTAGATAATATCCTTGGAAGTGTGATTTGTTGATTAACACAGCTGACAATCCCTAGAGAAACACACACACACAAACACACACATACATCTACACTGAAGTTACTAAAAACAAAATACAGATAACAATACAATGTAAAATTAGGATCGAACATCTGCCCAAAGCAATTCCTTTGGTATTGACATTCATAACATGAAGTAAAAACAGATTTAAATAATGTAAAATGAATGAAGCATGATTTTACCCTTACAAAACACCACCTTTTCATTTTGTAACCTGGGAAATGTAAGTAACATAAAATTAACCATAATCCTATCTAGAATTTACGTTAACTTCTAGTCTTTTCCTGTGTGTTCTTTATTTTACCAATGTGGGTAATTGTGAATTTTACAAAAATGTTCCTTTATCATTAACATTTTTTTCAAAAACTTTAGTCAGATGACTATCTATTATTACTGTCATATAGCTCAACTATAACCAGGTAAACTGACCCTTATAATTTATGACTAAGGTTGTTTCTGATCTTTTACTAACATTAACAACTTTGAAACTGTCATTCAGCAAGACACAGGTGGCACAAATACTAGGAGATATAAGCAGAGCTGAAATATAAGCAGAGTTTAAATTAAACATAAGCACAGCTTAACTATTTTCAAAGTTAAGGGGAGGATTTAGCAACAGCCACTGTGAATGTTTCATTATTTGGCTGAAAGGCTGGGAGCTGTTATCGTCTCCAGGCTTGATGGAGAATGAGTGCATTATACACTTGGAGAGGGCACAGGGAGATGGCTATCAGATAGGAGCTGTGTCTGGAGAAAGGGGATACCGTCAATCCTGGCCCAGGAGGAGTTGCAAACCATAGTTGGGTCCCCTACCTGTGTCTCCTACTGGCCAAATCCAGCCAAAAACCAGCGGGCAAAGAAGCCCCCTGGGCAAGTCTCCTGGCACAAAGCAGGGGAAAGGCTGAGACAGTGAGTTTACTGGTGGAAAGATAAAAAGTCTAGCCACTATTGAAATAACATGAAGGTTCCTCAAATAATTATAAATTGAAAGCATAGGATCCAGCATCTGAGTATTTATCGAAAGAAAACAAAGACACTAGTTGGAAAAGACATATGCAGCCCTGTATTCATTGCAGCATTATTTACAATAGACAAGACATGGAAACACCTATGTTTTCACTGAAGGGTGAGTGGATAAAGAATATTTACAGAGAAAAGCTATTTTCTACAAAAAAAAGGAAATCTTGCCAACTAAAACAGTATGGATGAAAGTTGAGACCTATGCTAAGTGAAATATGTCAGAGAAAAGAAATACTGTCTGATCTCACTTATATGAGAACTCTGAAAAAGAAAAACTCATCAATATAGAGGATAGATTGGTGGTTCTATACCAGA
>NW_004567107.1:17682060-17687862 GCF_000260355.1 Condylura cristata
AAAAAAAAAAAAGAAAGAAAGAAAAAGAAAGAGGCGATGTAAAGCTCAGAGATGTTTAGCGAGATGGCTACAGTCCCATCCTTGCTAAGTGGGAGAACCAGGATTTAACCTAGAGCTACCAGACGGAAGCCAATCCACTTAGCCACTCCAATGGACAGCTGTCCCCTCAGAAACTGCTCTGAAGGAATAACATGTGATGAATAGAGACTAAGCCACTGCAGGAAAATTTACATTAAGAGTGAAAGGACTGAAAAAACCATCTAAAGGTGCTTTCTAGGTTACACGATTATCCTAATGATTATTATTAATACCAATAATAATCATCATCTTTGGCCACTTTTGGAGATCCAAGGGCATCAGTCATTATTCTGAAAATGTATATAATGTGAGCATTTATCCTGCTTTCTCTGCAGTAACTGTATTTCAGGGTAACCAGGAAGTTATTCTTCATAAAGAATTCCAGATAGTATGTACAGAAGGAATGACAGAAATAGAATTTCCATTTTGCAAGCCCTAATAAAATAATGGATCTAGACAACCCTACTGGTGACTACCAGGTCACGGAACTGAAGGGGATGTTTGTAATGAATAGATTAACCTGATAACCCTTGAACTCAATGCTCACCTTAGCATCACACAAAAGTTGGGAAAATGGGACACTGAAATGCACCAGTAAGAGGCAAGGATATATGTAGCAAAACCAAAAATTATTCTTGTCAAAATATTTGATCCCTAGTCTCACCAAATCTCTAGACATATTACCAGCCTATTGAAAACATGAAAGTTAGAGGAATAAAAAACAAGTTAAATGCTATGAAAAGCAGTTAGCCAAATCCAAAATGTTGGAAATTCAGCAGGGAAAAACCATGTTTCTTTCACAAATGGATAGCATGACAAAAGGGATGGAGAATTGTTAGATTAAACAAGATTTAAGAAAGCAACTGCTAATTCTTTTAATTTGAAGCCTTTTGAAGTCATTACCTTACCTATGAAAACTCTCTTTTCCAAAGAGACCAAACCACCCTTGGACAGGGCCCCCCACTTCATTTCATCTTATAGCAACAAAACTCCTTTCACAAGTGAATAATATAAACTTTACCCAGGATCTTGCTGAGGTGGTGGAGAGAGGATTTCACACCCCACCGATCCTGGTCAAACACAAACCCTCCCCTGAAATCCTTCCCCTTGATTGCCTTCTATAATATTCCTCCTCTGACTTTCTCCTAGAATCCGAGAAAATTAAATATTTTTACTACAAGGAAGACTGCTTTCAATAAACAAAAGCACGTTCAATTATCAGCATTCAATGGGAAAGTTGTCAAGGACAAGTAATTTTTTTTCTCTTACATTTTTTTCTCTCACACAAGCTAATACTGCCAGATCCTTAGACTGCTACACCAACATTATTTCTATTTTTCTTACTTTCCTAGACAAATATTTTAATTTATTCCACTTAACTTATATTTGTCTTCATGTGTAGAACCCAAAACCAAATGCAAAATCCTGATCTGAGCTGAAAAAAGTATAAGAGGGCCCTAATCTCAGTCAAATAATTTTACTGCAGGGGACTAGAACTTCAGTCTTCCAGAGTTCACTTTTCAACAGTTCAACAGAATATGTTGATATTCCTGGTAACAGAATTTCTTTTTCATCCATGATTCTATTAAACTACATACTTCCCCAGTCCTCACTTACAGCTTTGTTCTTAGACCGCAGGGTTGAGATTTACAATTTCTCCCTTTCACTTAATCTGTCAGTATTTTGTGCATCTTATTTAATTACCCAGCCGCTCCATATCGAACACCTCCAAGCATCACGTCTGAAAACCTGATGTCTGTGCCATCTAGAAACTGCCAGGCAGGACAGAACTGAGGGCAAAGCTCTCTAGTCTTACTTAGAAACCAAGTTAGCTTTTCCTCAATAATCAACATTTCTGATGAGGTCTACTAATGACATTATTTTCTAAAAGTTTCCAATCAGGACAGCTGAATGTTCTTCAGTTTTTTCAAGGGTCACATCATGCTTGTATTCTATAATTTCTTAATCCACTTTTCCTGTCCTGAAAAAAAAATCAGAGGAATGAAGTGATACACTATTAGTGAAAAGTCTCACGTTTTAGGGGGAATCCCAGCATGGCACAGTTTATAGATCTGAGTACTAATTATGTAAAAAAAAAAAAAAAGTTCTAGCAGAAGACCATGAAGTGTCCTATTTATAAACTATATTATGATAACGTTCCGATAAGCAGGGGTGCTCTTTTGCTAATTTATGTGAGGCTACCTAAGGACCAGCAGTCACTCTGCTGACAACTGTGTTAGTTCATCCTGTAGACTAAATGTTTATATCCCTCTTCCCACTTTATACATTGAACCCTAATCCTCACTGTGAAGATACCTGGAGACAGGGCATTTGGGATGTGCTGAGATCACAAGCCCTCATATATGGGACTAGTACCCTTATAAAAGAGAATCCAAAAAGCTCTTTATCCCCTTCCACCATCAGGACATAGGGAGAAGATGGCCATCTATTTGCTGAAACCTTAGTCATGGATTCCCGGTTTCCAGAACTGTGAAAAATAAAAGTTTATTTTGTTTATAAGTCACCAGTCTATGGTATTTTGTTACAGTGGTCCAAACAAACTAATACAACTCACCTCCATACTATGGAATAGTACTGATGTTCTACAATATTTCTCAGATTACTGATAGCAGCTTCCTATAGTTCTAGCTCATTTAATCTCTGAAATATAATTCATTAGGGCCTGGTTCTCACTATTTCCTTAACTATATTTGGTTCCAGTTCCCTTTCACACACTCTGTCCCACCCTGTCCAGTTTGAAGACTATTCTTAAGAGAAAGGTTAAAAGAACAGATTAGAATCACCCTGCCTCCTTTGTCAACAGCTTAGGGCTAAATCACAGACTTATCATTCACTCCTTTTCTGCACCTGGGGTCCTTCGCCTTCCTGTCCCACTGACCTCGCAAGAGCTGTCTGCTTTTCTTTGCCCATTGTCCCAGCTTCCTCTCTGATCCCAGTTCACTGATAACTGCCATTGATTTAGCTCTAATCTCACTCCTGCCTCACTATCACTTGTTCTGTCAATTTAAGGTGATTATCAAGTTTTTCCTCCTCTTTTAAATCAAAGATTACTTTTATTGGGGGTCCACTTTCCTTTCCCCTTGACACCTGAGGGGAAACTTTTTCTGAGTCAGTTTCCCATTCTCCATTCAGTCCTTGGGGCTGGGGTTGCCCCCACCCTAACTCCACCCCCACCCCTTGGCAAAGCTGTCCCTGTACTTGGTACACAGGGACTAAGAACCAGGATTCTTCTCTTTTCACTGTAAAAATGCCCACTGATTTTTCTACCATAGACACAATAAAGCATTTCTTACATAGGTTCACTAATACCTCTCCTTTTTTTTAGTCACTTATATTTGTCACAGTCACTTCTTTGGAAAAATGTTTCTCTCTCCAAGATTCCTCTTTTCACTTTTGTTGTGCATATTTCTTAAGTCCTCCACCATCAGGAAAGCCTCGATTACAATTAGTTTAACTTGGGGCCGGTGGTCTATGTCACAGCTCAAGTTGTCAGAGCTGCGGCATTATTAAGGATGAAAGACCTGTAAATTTTTTGTCATAGCAAGTTGATAATCTCATTTATTCATCCATGTATGAACAAATATGTACTGAGGATCTACAATATGGCAACCAATGAAATGAATAAACTCACAGACTCCATTATTAGAAACCTAAAGTCATGTTTCAAATATAATGGGAGCCCTGTGTTACCCCATTTTGTTCCTGGACATGCACTAAAATAAGAGATAGTTGGATAAACAAAAGTAATTTTTTAAATTCAAATTGTTAGCAGTGGCAAGCATAAGACCACAACTTCAGGGCTCAGAAAAACACTTCAACATTTCCTTTGCACATTTCTCTGACTCTCTGCTTCCTCCCACTCCTGCCAGAACTTCCCAGGCACTTTGGTTCACAATGACAAACTGGCTTGTCATGAAAGAGCCTCTCTATCCCCACCTCAGCTACAAGCAAGTAGAATCCTGGTTAAAATGCAGAAGTCACCCCAAATATAGAGTTTTTAAATACACAGGTGAGTTAGAAAACATGAAAAACAATCCATGGATGCAATGTGGGAGAGACGCACAACTCAACTCAGGGATAAAATCCAAAACCCAGTGGCTCACAGGAGGATGAGAACTGACCTGGACTCTAATGGCAGGAAAACATGAAAAACAATCCATGGATGCAATGTGGGAGAGACACACAACTCAACTCAGGGATAAAATCCAAAACCCAGTGGCTCACAGGAGGATGAGAACTGACCTGGACTCTAATGGCAGGAAGCTCAGGGACAAATGGCAAAGCCTTGCATTCTATCACACACACACAGAACTTCACATACCAGGTTATGAGCTGTCAAGGATGGAGCTGTCACATGGAAGTCAGAGGCCACACGCTAACCTGGAGAAAGGGAAGGAGACTTCAGCCTCTGGGGATATTGGTCTGTTCAGCTGACTGCTGCATCTCCATATCCTAGCACAGTGCCTGGAACAGATAGAGTGGGTTTTCAGTGAGCATTTGCCAAAAACTGTAACTGAATGAATGAGGCGTGGGAAGGCAGGTGCACCAAATAATGAAAAAGAAAAAAGACCTAATGGGACATAATTTGTCATGCATTTTACTAAAGCACGTATGTGTGCATATTATAAGAAATTAAGTTGATTTTAAATGTTTAAAAGTGTGTTATATGTAAGTATATATACATAGATATACACACACTTATAATACCGATATGCAATACAGATAGATGTGTACGTGTATGTGTATGATTAGCACCTATGCTCTATACATATAACATATGGCTTATATACACATGTATAATTTACAAATTAATACATGCAAAGAAAATTACCAGAGGCATTCACAAGCCCTCGGCGGCGAAAAGAATGAGGAATCAGAGCAGTCTTTTTGTGAACACTTTTACACGCTTTGCTCTTTTTCCATACATATGGATAGCTTTTCTTACATACACAACAGGAGTTAAAAAATAAGTAGAGAACCGGTATAGACATAAAGGAGAAAAAATCTAACACTTCACCTCCATGTTGTGATGATTTTTGACCTCCACTGGAGGGGCTCTCTCGAAAGTGTGGATTCCACACAAACGTGAACTGCGGGCTGTTTTCCCTTCACTGCACTGCCACCCCGAGCGGCAGAGCAGGCTGGGGTGTAAGCTAACCCCAAATTCTCAAGTCAGGGAGAAGGCCCCCACCTCTGCACTGCGCGCCACGGGTTCTCAAGTGCAGGAGGGGTTCTTATCCGGGACTCTACCCCTCCCCCCCAGAGATCCCGCTATATCAGGCTTCACCTGTGAAGAGGATTACAGCTGTGACCTGCTTGTTCCACTTCCTGGCTCTTCTAGCTGCTCATTGCATCCCAGCCCATCACCACCCTCCCTTAACCTGCCCTCCGGCTGGGCCTGGACCCACAACCCCCCACAAGCCTAAAACCACTAAGGGTGCACCGAGGAGTTACCCTCACCTTGTGCCCACTCCACTGGGACCAGCCCGGTCTCTGAGGTGTGGCGCTGGTATTTGAAAGAAAAAAAATCAAATAACAGTTGTGATTTGTGTCTCCTCACAGAACCTTACCTGTACAGAGCCCTGGGCGTCCCCTGTGGATGGCGTCCTGTTAGGACCCACTGGGAGGGCCAGGTTGGGTTCAGGAACACCTGGTCCTATGTCCCATACAGGCTGAATGTCCTCGTAGGCTAAGAAATCCCCA
>NW_004567107.1:17688032-17712750 GCF_000260355.1 Condylura cristata
ATTCTTTGGGGTCTTGGTTTTTCTAGCCTAACCTACCGCTTTCATTAGATTCACTTAAAGATAGATCTGTTTATTCTGGAAGCTTCTTTCCAGTAAACGGAAGAAACACAGTGGAAGTTTCAGCACTGAGAACACAATTGACTGGACATATTTGGCCTCTCAAGTTTTTGGATAAACATTCACTTAGCAGCCACAAAGCAACTGGCACCACTAAGTCTGCATGTCAGAAGCACTCAGGAATGGTTTCTGTTTTGTGCCAGGAAAAGCAAATACCTTGAATATTATCTCTTTTGTAATGAGACGAGCAGACACCTGATAGACAGGTCTACAATGGAGCCATTGCTGTCTGTCACTTCAGCCCATCTTATCCCTGCCGACACAGGACTCCAAAACCAGGCCTCCAGGCCCCAACTTGAACATGTCACATAACCTGTCCCCTGTGGGACTTGGGTGGGCTTAGGGCTGAGCCAGCCCAGCACATATTTTCTTAATAACTTGAACTCAAAATTAGACTAGAGACAAAGTATGACAATTACTAGAGAGGAATCCTTTCACACACCAGCCCGGAAAACGGCCAGGTACCACAGTGATGACACCAGATCTACCTGGAGAGTTGGCAACTTCGGTAGCCTTAAGAGACTCCCCTTGCCAAGGACATGACATCCCACTGTGGGTGCTCATACCCATAGCAGGGACAAGGAGCCGCTTGATAAAGTCTCACAGGCAAAGGGACAGGAGAGAGACTCTTGGGCAAAAGCTTAGAGACGGCGAAAAGGCCTGACAATGAAGGAACTCACATGAGGTGCTCCTGGCACACCCAGGGGAGCCATCATTAACCTGAAGGCCCAGGTGGCAGATCTTCTAGGACACAAGATGGGAATGAGCATTTTTTTCCTATAGGGAGGGTATGCTCAGTCCCAAAAATGAAGTGAGAACGTTAAAGAGAAGGCAATGGGAAAATAAAGGAGGGCGAGGGGAATAGTGAATGAACTTCAGTTACCACAGGGAAAACAGACCCCCAGGCCAAGGACACTGTACCTAGCAAGGGAGGCAACAAAACGAAGCACACTGCTTGGTGCCTTCACCCTTCATCCATCTTTCAGCATTGACTCGAACTCTTTTTATTTTTTTAAGATTTATTTATTTATGCATACATACAAGAACTGGGGTATAGGCCAGAGGTGATGGCAGGGGCGGGACGGGTTAGAGGATTCACTAGAAACAGAGTGGGAAGCTGAACAGGCAGATTGGCTGAAACACACTGCTGAGGGGAGCAGCGGGCGGTCAGGAGAGTTCTGCTGCGCCATGTGGGTCACTTCCCTGGCTGAGGATCGAACTCATGCTGTAGTAGCTGCTTATAGCTTCACATTGCTATGCTTTAACTCCTGGCAACCCAGGAAAGCCCCTAACTTGAACTCTTCAGGAAAACATCAGCTTTCATCAGCCAAGTGCTCAGTTGGCCTAGGGAATGCAGGTAACTCCTGGACATCGGATAGGCGTCAAATGGGTGAATCAGCAGCGAGAACCAGCAGACAACTCTTCAGTCTCACAGAACCATGGCTCTGATTACTCAGGCTCACTACCTGCCAACTCTCCCACCCTCTCACCCCTCCCTTCACCCTAGAGAACAAGCAAAGACCCCCTAGCAAGGCAGAGTGCAGCCCGGTTATGTGAATCACTGCCTCTTCTGGCTCTGGGAGTGTTCTGGTCGGTAATGACAGTCCTGGTGAAAAAATGGGTAAACCACGTTTCCACTAAAATAGTGTTCCAAATCAATCGGTGCTTATTTGAGTTTATGCTGTGGGAGAAGCCGAGCTCCCATGGCAGTCCCAACCAGCTCTGCCTGCCGCGAGCATGTGCAGAGGCCCAGGAAAGCCAGCCTCCCTGGAAACCTTCGTAATTACTAAGTGAAACTCTCGGATGCCAGGACTCTAGGAAGATGACTTAATTAAGTACAATCTCTGACATTTCTGATTGGGAAATTGGGGGCACAGTAAGTGGGTGCCACTCAGGCAACAATCTGCTCTTTTTTGTTAAGACACCATGAGGGTCTCTTCTTTTGCCTACAACAAACAGGAGAACTATAATTACACAATGTCAAACTGCAGCTGGGCGTGCTATTTTGGATTTCATATTTTCCTAGAGAGTTTTACAACCCAAAAGAAGAAGCACCACCCCTCTTGAATGGGAGATATATCAAAGGCACTTGAGGCCCTATAACACTGTACAGTCCTAATTTCTCTTCTCGTGGTCAGGAAATAGGGAAGCCAGCTAAATGCAGTGGTTTACGCTGCAGGGAGCTATAGAAGACTCATGTGGATTGATTTCCTGGGGTTGCTGTAACAAAGTACCACACACTGGTTGGTTTAAACAACAAAAATGTGTTGCCCACAGTTCTGGAGGCTAGAAGGCCAAGATCAAGTTTGGTTCCTTCTAAAGACTATGAGGAGAAAGCTTCACCTCTCACCTACTCATGGTGGTTTGCTGGCAGTCTTTGATGATTCCTGGCTTATAGGCCCATGTTCCCAAAGCCTTTTTCTTCTTCTTTTTTTAATCTAGAATACTTTGGTAAATTTATTTATTTATTTATTGTAGTTTATTTTATTTATTCATTTCCTTTTTATTATATTTCCCTGCCTTTTTCTTTCTGTACTCTTGTGTTGTACTCCCTGAAGCATATCTGTCTCTGTGTCCAAATTTCACCACCACATAAGGACACAGTCATACTGAATGAGGTCCACCCTAATGACATCATCCATATCTGACATCCGCAAAGACCTTAATCTGAGTAAGATCACATTGGCAGGTTTATTCACATTCAGGGTATCAAGACTTGAAAATCTTTTTTGGGGGTGGGGTGGTTAGAGTTTAATTCTTAAAATCTTAGTTCCAATGAAATCTTAAGTAGAGGACTCCAGGAGAACAAAATTGGAGCTTTCTTGATTTCAACAAGGGTGCTGAGTCCATGTTCTGGAGACCTCACTGTCAAACCTCTTAGTACAGTCTCTGAGAGGTGTCCTCAGAATACAACTTAATGTACCTGTCTTCAGGGCAACAAAAAATGGGAGATGGAGGACCTGAATTTCCTTTTTTAAATGAATATGTGAGAAATTCATTTAACTAATTAGTAGCTGAACCAGTTTAGTGTTGCAATCAGATCAAAGGCGATTTCCAAGAACATAAAGCAATTCCCCAAACTGAAATGAACTTGCAAATAAATGCCAAAATCATCAATATCCACAATGCAATAACCAACTACATCTCCACTGGACAAAATTTATAAGAATCATTTGCATTACTCAGTTTTCTGACGCCACACAAATGGCATCATTTCCCTAAAGTTCAATTTCATCATCCTAAACCTCACCATCACTGTGAGTATAAAAGAAAGTAGGGTTCTATCCAGGACCCTGGAGGCCTAGGATTGGGTCACTTGTTCCCTCAGTTCACAACACAACTCTTGCCTGGAAAATGCCCTCTGCTCAAGGAAGCCACTTGATGCAAGATTATGGACACTCTGGGACAGCCAAAGACAGTCCACGCTGGGAGGAAGTCTCAGTGCCTGTCCCGTGAGAGCAGCTAAAGCCACTGTTGCAAAGAGACCATAGTTGAGTTGCTTCTGCCCAGTCCTATCTTTTCTGTCCCCTTCCAGGTGTATTATTTGTATTCCAAAGTCATGAAATCCTTGCACAAAAACCTTGGAGTCTCAGCATAGGGACTCCATCCTGCAGCAGTGAGATAATGCTGAGCCTATAGCAGGGGTTACCATGTGCCCCCACAAGTTACATGGCCTTCATCAAGTCAATTCTCTGGCCTCAGTTAGAAAATTAAGAAATTCTGATATTGGCCCAAATATTCACTGTTTCTTTTGAGCCCCAAGATTCTAAGAGTTAGTTTCTGAATCTCCAGACAGTGAAGGGGTGAGTATGTGCTTTGGAAACTAACACCAACCCCACCGGTGCCTGGACTTCAAGAACTTGTTGCAGTTATGAAAAGAAAGTTAAGTGGGCCTTGGTAACTCAGTGAAAATATGGGACAGTAGACAGGGGTGTCTTGACTTTTGCCATGCACCAGTGGAAATTCCACATGTCAGGTTGGAAAGGGGACTGCCCGGCTCAAGGGAGGTAAGCCAGCTTGAGATTGTTTTCCTTCCCCATCCTGCCAGCCTCCCGAAACTGATATCCCTGGGAAAGACTGCCACCTTTCAGAGTCACATTCCCTCATAGGTTGGCGTCATCCCTGGCCAGGGCTTCCACATCTCAGATAAGATGGGAACTTGTCAGCCTAGCACACAGCAGCAGCCATACTGGGGAGTGGGGATTTCCTTTGCTTTTGCTGTCTATGATTCTTGCTCAGCAATGCCCAGGAGCTAAAATACAATGCATAGCCCTCAACCCTTGACTAGAGAGCTGCCTGGTCCCATTTCTCATTCTTGTTTGAGAACGAGAGGAACCTAACACACCTTCCCACTGAAAATCCTGTCACTTCAATTCCAGGGGAAGAAACACAATCCAGAAACATAATCCTGCTTATTACTGTGAGACGAAAAGGCCAAAATGATGATGCCCAGTTTCTTCACCTCTAAAATGGGGGTGAGTGCTACACTATGCTAAAAAAGAAAAGTAAACAGCAAAGATTTTCGAGTGTACCACAACAAAATGTATTGCAGTCTTAGAGTCCAAAATGGTTGTTTCTGACTTGCAGCTACCCTGTAAGATGTGAGTCAAAGGCCAGTTTCCTTTCATCCTGCAGGTACAACATCACCACGCTTATCTTCAAAAGGTGATGGGCAGGAAACAACTTGTGTGCAGCAAACCTGCAAGTATCACATAATACTTTCACCAACATGCCTTTGACCAAACCCTCTCATACCACCATGCTTTCCTGCAAGAGTCGGAGGAATAGTTTGGCTCTGTACCCACAATTGGACACCAGCCATTCCCAGGACAGGATGATAACCTTGTAGGGTTGTTGCAGTGTTAAGTGAGATAACAAACATTCCAGGTACATGGTGAGTAGCCAATATATGCTGTTAATTGCTGCTTCTATTAACACCACAAGAGCAATTCAACAGGCCCCTGAGAAAGAGCTGAAGATGCTCATTGAATATGATTTCCAGACCAGGGAGGTCGACTGTTCTTTCTAGAAATACATTTGCTTTATTTCTTCCTGATTTCAAAAGGTCTCCACATTGTATCAAACTCCACCACCTAAGACTTTGAGGACAAATGTTCCAAATATGTTCTCTCTGACCTCCAAGTTTCCCTCATAATAGTAGGCAGAAAAAAGGGATTGTATGAATGTCAAACTATGGGTAAAAAGAGAAAACACACAAAAATGGAAATTATATGATACCATCCAACCACTACCTTCCCCCGGACAGACACACACACGCACACACACGTATTCACACATACACTCACAAGAGCAACAGCAGCTCTTCTGCATTTGTCATTTTGGTGGGGAAGCCTGGTGAGAAAGACGGGATGGTGGGAAGATGAAATAGAAGATAACTGGGAAAAAACAGCAAGTAAAAAATTTCTTTGGAGCACTGCATGCATGCTGTGAATTATTGCCCCACCTCTAAGTAACTTTAATCCCCATAATTTTATCTTCTTACAAGATAAGTTCCCTAAATCAAATAATACTTTAGACTTGGAAATGCAGAAAAACAAAGTCTGAAATGATTTTGTAGCAAAATGCATCATTCTTTTGGAAAATAGCGGTTCCCTGGCTTATGCAAATGTTGCTCATTTTATTATTCAACATCCAAAAAGCCTACTTTGTTAGTATTAGTACCAGTGGCATTTGAAAATTCTAAATATTGAGAAACTGCAAACTGATGGTGGCAGAATCAAGTTTTCCCAAATTCTAATTTTTGTTTGAGAACTTGTATTTGTATCACTGCAACAGCTACTGTCCATTGTTTTCTTTGAAATAGCAGAGCCATTTTGCTCCTTTTCAGGAAAAATCTGGCAAATACCTGACTGACCACAGTTTACTTGTAAGTCATTTTTTCTAATAAAAATAGTATCCCGTGCAGGGGCAGGGAGGAGGGGAGCTCTCAACTCAAACACACCAGTTCTTTCACGCCTCCAAGACAACCCTAGTACCTCAGCCAGCAGCAAAGGGTCTTCATACTTCATTACTCAGAACATAAATGTGTGTGTGTGGTTAGGTGAACACAGGGGCTAAGATTTAATAAAGTCATCATTTTAAGGTCATTCTTCCATGAAACTAGAAGTTTATTTTCTCAGTTCAAGTGAGTGGAAGGGCAGGAGTCAGTGATTCCAAATGGCTTGGTCCATTGCCTTGATTCATGCTAGGAGCCCAGTCGTTTTACCACCACTGTTTTTGTAGGTCAGGGCAAATGTCAACACCATGAAAAAGACAAACAGCATTGCAATGTTATGAAAATGAAAATAGTGTTATCCCCAAAGACCCCCCTGAAAGTGTCATGGGGGCTCTTAAGGGTGTTTAGCTCTTGCTGCTGAACAGTCACTATAGATCAAGCTAAGTTCTCCCCGTGGCTCCCTAATTCCAATTCCTCCAGCACAGCTACCATCTCCCAGGCACCCCAATTGCAGGATTGCTTTGCAACCTTCATGCATACTTTCAAATATAACTATTTCCACCGCAAATCTATAGATGATCACGTTTATATTTAGATAAGTGTTATGCTGTGTGTATCATTCTGCAAGATGCTATTTGCACACAAGAATGGATTGAAACAGACCTAGTCCACACTTTTAACTGTATTTAAATACACCATTTAATTCATCTACTCTGACTCAAAGTCTTGTTTCCTTTTGAAAATATTCTTTTATTTTTTTCTGCTTCTAGTTTGAGGCAGTATATTTTAAAATGCATCGTGAAATGTTGCTGCCTTATAAAAGGCTATCTATATACCATGCATGTGAGGTAAAGAATAACAGGTCTGGTGCCAAGGGACATGGGTGACCTGACCCCTCCTGGAGCCTCATATTTGGCATGGGCGGTGTAAGCTGGGTCTGGTTTCTCACTCATGAGTTTTGGCAGGGCTTCAGGTACCCCATGAAGACATGAAAAGACATTATTCTTGAAAGTTAAGATGAAACTTGCTATTTTACTCATAGACAAGGCCCCCCTTTTCTGGGACCGAAAAATACACAAAGTTTCCTTGTTCTGCCAAAGCAGAACTCAGGCAGGAAAGACAGGTCCCCTTCCACTGCTCATTCTCAGCACAAGAAAGCACAATGGTGTCAAAAATAAATAAATAAAACAACCGAACACAACTACTGTTAGTATTTCTGAGGTCCCCAGGTTGTACTGTAACAACCAAAGAGATTGCTGTCTTTCACAGTTATTTTGTAGTGGTTGAAATCTCAGTGGGCTTTTTATTTTTTTCATTTCTTTTTCAGACACTTAAAAAAAGGAGATACATGGCCCTCCCTGGTGGCACAGCAAGTTAAAGCACAGCACTAAGAAGCTTAAGCCACTTCCGCATGAGTTCGATCCCCGCCTGCCCCGGAGGTGACCACATGGCGAGGCAGACCTCTCCTGACCCGCCTGCTGCTCCCCTCAGGAATGTGCTTCAACAGTCTGCCTGTTCTGCTCCCCACTCTGTCTCTGGTGGCTTCTCCCACCCTCCGCATTTCTGGCCTGTACCCCAATTCTGTATGAATAAATAAATAAATCTTTAAAAAAAAAAAAAAGAAAGAAAGAAAAGGACATACATTCCGAGTTAGAGTTGAGGTTCCAGGGAATGTAGGTGAACTAGGGGGTGGGTGAGAGGCGTGCCCTTGCCGACTTGAACTTTAGGTTCTGCCTTTGGCAAAGGGGCACATTCCTGAGACATGATCTGTGAGTGTCTGCAAGGCAGGGAGAGCAAAGTGCCTCACACAGGAACCCCCAGCTCTGGCTTCTCACCTCTTCTCCACCATTGACTTGGGTGCCCTGGACTCTGCTTCTCTCCATGATTTCTCACCACTTTCAGGATCAAGTGATTCCTGGCCAATGGGTGAAGGCTGGTGAGAAGACCAGGTACCAAGAGAAGATGCAGAGAAGGACCAAGTTGTGTCTGTACAGGACCTGGCACTCATGTCTCTTCATTGTCAAGGTCACGAGCACCATGCCATATCACGCTGACATTACTGTTTGGATTTTTTTTTTAAAGATTTATTTATTTGTTCATACAGAACTGGGGTATAGGTCAGAGGCTCAGGGGCAGCAAGAGGCTTCACCAGAGACAGAGTAGGGAGCAGGACAGGCAGATCAATGAAGTACACTACTGAGAGGAGCAGCGGGCGGGTCAGGAGAGGTCTGCAGTGCCATGTGGTCAAACTTATGCGGAAGTGGCTTTAGCTTCTTAGTGTTGTGCTTTAACCGGCTGCGCCACCAGGGAGGGCCTGTTTGGATATTTTTTATGCAGAAATGATTTTTCTCTTTACTGATATATTTCCACACAGTTGACTAGTTCAGTAATAAATCAGTGAGATTTTAACAAAAATAAAACCAGCTCTGAGTGCTCGATCATTAGCCACAGGAAAATGACCTACTGGATTATTTTAAACTAGTTAGTTTAACTAATTAGTTATTAAAATTATTGATTTGACCTGAATCACCAACTCTGAGAAATGTTATAAATATAACTTAAATCTGGTGGCCTCCCTGGTGACACAAGGGTTAACATCTCAGTGGGTTATCAAGGGTTATCAAGATGTGGGACAGCAAGGGTTATCAAGCTGTCACCAGGCACGTGGCCTGAGTTCAAACCCCAGCCAGGGAGCTGACCCACATGGCGCAGCAGACCTCTCCCATTTCTCCCGCTGCTCCCCTCAGTAATGTAGTTCAATGGATCCACCTGATCTGCTCCCCACTCTGTCTCTGGTGAATCCTCTCACCACCCCACTCCCCCACAACTCTGACCTACACCCCAGTTCTTGAATGCATAAACACAAAATAAATCTAAATGATATATATAACTTAACCTCATTCCTAAACTGCCATGCAACCTAACCATTTCCACCCGACACCTGATAGAGATGTCTTTTTAAAGAAGCCAAGACTCTCACTTGCCAAATCTAACAGTACTTCTGTGTCCTCCCCATGTTTGACATCTGCATAGCAATGCCACCACTAACGACTTACTAATTGTTCAGAGTCTGCCCTCCCCCACGGTTTCTGCACCCTCAATCCTCCTGTCTTGCCCAACCTCCTGCCTTCAACAGCCTTCATGGCCACTTAACTGGTACTGTTACTTAGAGCTTCAGCCATCATCTCTTCTCACTTTGCATTTTTCTCCCTGAGTGATCTCATTCACTTACACATACAGATAAGACCCATATCTCCGAGTTCAGCCCTGGCCTCTTCTTGAACTTCAAATTCTGGGCTCTGATTCTGATACACTCCTGCCTGCTGCATTCCCTCAGATATCTGAAAGTTGACGTGGCCGACACTCACCCTCCTGTAGGCCTTCATGCATGCCCAAACTGCACTTCCTTCTGTGGGCTCTTCTTGATGACCCCCTGTCAACAGCTACTCAGTCCTCTTCATCAGAAATATTAGTACAGGGCCCTCCCTGGTGGTACAACAAGTTAAAGCACAGCACTATGAAGCTGGCCACAGCTGCTTCAGCACAAGTTCAATCCCCTGCCAGGAAGGTGACCCACATGGCACAGCAGACCTCTCCTGTCCTGCCCGCTGCTCCCCTCAGCAGTGTACTTGTCTATCTGCTGGTTCTGCTCCTCACTCTGTCTCTGGTGAATCTTCTCACCCTCCGCATCTCTGACCTGTACCCCAGTTCTGTATGCATAAATAAATAAATCTTAAAAAAATATAGGACACACTGAGGAGCATCATCATTAACCACCAGTTGCAAAAATGCTACTTCCTTAAAAAATAATAATACTTTTCTATTCTGGAACTCTCTAGTCAGCTCTCACCTGGCCTCTGTATACCTAGTCTGGTGTCCTTCACATCCTTCCTGCTCTATTCATCTAGATGTGCCTTTCTAATACACACACAGTGTTGACACATAGAGAACCACCTAGAAGTGACCATATATAATTTACCAGCCAAACAGAGACACTCTGGTCAGTGGAAGAGTGTGCCATTAATAATTGCAGAGAAACCCTAACTATACTGGGCACTGTGCTAAGTGCTTGACATACCCAACAGATATATCAGGAAACTCATTACTGTCCACTTACAGGTGAGGAAATTGAAGGCTGCATTGAGTCGGAAGTTCAGTAGCTGGTTCATGAGAATACAGCTTGAATCCCACAGCTATACATTTATCTGAGTGGAACTCAAGCTTAGTACCCTCTGATCCTAGAGCTCATACATTTAACCTCCTGCTATTGATAAGTGACATCTACTTATTAAATACAACAAAGCGTCATGGTCAGACGTGACCCTCACCTCCTCTCAGACCTCTCCTCTGCAGGAAGCTGTCACTGAAGCTGGGAGCAACCGCTAACTGGAGCAAAGTGTACTTGTCTTTGTACCCCCCCACCCCCACCCCCACATTCTAATCTGATTCCTTCTCATCAAGCTCAACTCAACAGCCCACTTTCCAGGTTAGTGGTTCCTCCAGTGGGCCCCCTCAGGGCCTGAGGATATAAGGGTCAGAGTGGGAGGGACATAGTCCTTTTATATGTGCTCAACGAGGGGGATTTGCTCTTTTTTTTTTTTTTTTCAACTGTTGCAGTTGGAGGCTTTGTTTATTTTCTTGCAGCTGTTCCTGTTTGCTGATAAATACATTTGACACCATAATTCTATCTCTAAAAACTGTTTTAGCTACCCCATAAATGTTGACATGGGATGTTATCTTTAAATCAAGGATGTGAGGGATCCTTTTGGTATTGGTTTTATCTGGTTTTAGTTTGCAGGAATGAAAAAGTTTTAAAGCTCTTTCATTGGTATTGACCATTAATTATATTGAAATACACGATCATAGAACATAAGCTGCATGATAGTAACTCTTTCGAATAAGTTGGTACTTTTTAAATAGCACAAAGAATTGCCAATTTTAAGAAGCATATAATGTAGAGAAAATACATATTCTATTTCTTGAATATAAAGAGTGATAGATATCCATTTTCCCCAAAATTATTAGTCATTGTATTTTTAATTTTCCATATATTTTCTTATTTTAATTCTGCACTGTCAGCTGGTAGCCATGAGAGAGATATTAACATCTCCATATATACATATAAAAATTTATTAATTTGGGTAACTTCAACTTCTATTTCAATAGGCAGAATAACAAAATAATATTGGATGCAAATCTGAATTGTATGTAACACAACCAATTCCAAATACATTTTGTCTCATAGATTTCATCAGAAAAACTTTTTTTGTATTAAAAAAAATTTCTAACTACCCTATTTGAAATCATATCCCCAGCATTAGGATAAATACTAGACACAAAATAGTTTGTGGTTGAACAAATCAAGATACTACCTTACTAGAATTCACTTTACTAGAAACAATCATTAGAACCCAACTGAAATTACTTTTGGCTCTGACTCAACATGAGCTTGGTCACTCCAGTCCCGTGTTCTAGGGCTACAAAGTGGACAGAGACCAGGGTCTTGGAAAGGATTCATTCTTACATTCGTAACCGCCAGAACATGGACATCTTATTGAACTTCTCTAAGCATCAGTTTTCTTATCTGTAACATAAGTACAATATTTATTACTTGGTTCATGGGTGATTGTAAGGATTAAATGAAATCATCTATGTAAGACAGCGAGGAGTATGCCACACATTAGTATCAGTATTTAATAAGTATCAATATATGAGTACAACTATCATTATTACTTTTATTATTGCTACTATTATTATTTTCACATCTTTCAGATCTGTCACATCGAATCATTTATTTTAGTGCTGTTCTTACTTAACAATTCTAAATAACAGACATGGAATGTTACCAGTTTTTGTGAGAATAACCTTGGTGAATTCTTCAGAAGATGACTTAAAGAAAAATCTTTTGTTATACTGAAACATCTGAAGTGTGCCTCTTTCATAAACTAAATCATAACTAGCAAAACAACTGTTGAAAAGCAAGCAGGTCACATGAACTCATTTAATACGTTGTTATAAATAGCAGTAGAAATGTTTGCCTATTGCACCCCCTTGTGAGAGTTTAGGGGAATACCTTGATTCTAGAGAATTACAGAGAATTGCTAGGAACCTTGCAATTCATTTAGTCCTCAGGTCAGCAGCTTATATAAAATCTCCCTAGAGAGCTCTCCCTGGTGGATCAATGGGTTAAAGTGCAGCACTATGAAGTTATCTGCAGCCACTGCAACATGAGTTTGATCCTGGGCCAGGGAGGTGACCCATATAGTGCAGCAGACCTCCCCTGTCCTGCCCACTGCTCCCCTCAGCAGTGTATTTCAATGGATCTGTCTGTCCTGTTCCCCACTCTGGTCTCTGCAACTCACCCCTGCAACTCAGGCCTACAATAAATAAATAAATTATTGAAAAAAGCGTCTCAAGGATTAAGTGGCAGACACTGTATCTTGTAGTGAAGTAGTTGTTCGAAATTTAATATATTTCTTTCCCTGGCCTTTGTTTCTTCTTTTCTTCTTTGACATAGTAGAGGAAGTTGAGTTCTCAGTGATAGTTTTCTGGCCAAATCAAATACCCTTTTCCAGCTTTATGAACGATGGCAGTTGAGTGGCAGCAGATGGTGGAGGTGGTATCAGTACAAAGAGTCACAGTAATAATACTGTGGACGATGCCTTCTTGAGAAGTAGCAAAGGCCAGGGAACGCCGTAGACTACCTCAGTCTCTGGAAGCCTTTCACTCACAGCAGCCACAGGAACAGTGACTGCCACCAACCCCCACTCCTGAGTGATCTTTACACCATGGCATAGGCACGTCATGGCATAGGCACGTCATCCCTACAGAGTGGGGGTGACGCTTCTTTTTGCAGGGGTCAGCCATTCCTGAAAGAGAATCCATGTGCAAAAGACTTTGAAACGCAAGGCCCAAGGCATCCCTTTAACCAGAGCTCATGTTCTTCCTGCTATCTCTTCCAAGGCCTTCCAATGCCACCAATGCCTTCCTGCAGGTGGCGCTCATGAGCCGCGCTTGCTCAATCGTGATTACTGTTTACTTCATCGGTTTATGGTTCTGCTTATGGTGATGATGTTAGCAAAAACGGGCAACTCAAACCTCAGGAAACCAAAAAGTTACACTCCGGACATTTCTCCTTACAAGAACACTGGTTCCTCTTCTTCCAACTTCCTTGGCTCTATGACCACAAGCAAGTTAAAATTTCACAGCTTCTACCCAAGTACATTTCATGTACTTTCTACTGAACATAATTAACGTCTGTATTCTCTTGTAATTTGCACAACTCTCCAAATAATATCAATAATGGCCAATACTCATGAACACTTTATGTCTGCAGAGCTGTGTTAGTGTTTGAAATGCTTCATTTCACTTAATCCCCACAACATTCTATGAGGTTGTTCCAGTTATTATCCTCATTTCACAGCCAGGAAAATGGAGACTCTGAGACTGAGTCTCTTGTCCAACTAGTATATGATAGAGGAGGGATTTGGGCTAAAGATTATTCATACCACCATCCTGTCAGCACTGGTTCTACAGCACAGGGGAAACTTTTGTCTTGGTCCCCCATGATATGGGTACAGATTTTTGTGAACAAGATACATGTTCTCTTATTACACAGTCAGGTAAATGTACTTCTCTGTGTTCCACAATATGGGTCTCCCGCTCGGGTCCAAGAGGGATCTCCAGGGAGACTGTCCTGATATTAAGAAGGATCCAGTCATTTGGCTGAAACATACTATCGTGTTTTTTTTATCCATGTCTTTGGCATCCTGGTGGGTGATGAATCTGTTTGCCAGGTGCTCTGGGTAGCTGGGCAGTGGTCCTTATGCCATCGCCCGGGACTCAATGCTCTGGAGAACCCCAATAAGGATCCATTGGGGGAGAAAACGTGGGTTCTCCAAGTCTTCTGCTTCAACTATTCTGACTGTTCAGATTCCCCTGTCCCCTGATGTACAACCTGGGGGTTGTCCTAGGGTGCGTATATGTGTACGTGGTGGGGGAAGATCAGGTTAGCACTTGTGCTTCTGATGAACGGGCTCTAGATTGGTGGTTACAGTGGCCTCAAGTTCGATTAATATTCTCAAGAACTCAAAACATTTTTCTTAACTGGATTCCTGTTTATTATTAGAGAAGAGTGTAACTCACAAACAGTAATATGGGAGAGATGCATTGGGTAAGACATAGGGATAGGGCATTCCACACCCTCAATTTCCACATGCTCACCAACCCAGAATCTCTGAACCCAGTCCTTCTGAGTGTTAATGCAGACTACCTTACAGTCAGGATTGGCCAACTCAATGGTCATTGGCTGTGATTGATCCAACCTGTGCACTCTCTCCCAGCCCCTGAGGTCAGGGAGGTAGGACTGAAAGTTCCAAGCTTTTAATCCACCTGGTTGGCTCACCTGGCTCAACCAGTCATCCTTAGGTAACTGTGGCTTACTCCAAAAGTTGTCCTTTATAGAACAAAATATACCTTATTCTTCTTATCTGGTAGAAATTCTAATAGTTGAAGGACCTCTGTATCAGAAATGGGGGTGATAAATCACAGGCAAGTGACATTTCTGTGTCACCAGTCTCTCAGACTCAGACAGAACTCCCAGCCCCTTGGGGACTCACTAAAGGTGAGACAATGGAGCTGCAGTTGACTTTCAGAATTATCAAGCACCTTTCCTTGATAAGCCAAGTTGGGAGTTTGCTTTTAGGTTCAAAGCGAAGATGACACTTGAACTTGCAGTCTGCCCAGGATTTTCCCTTCTCTGTACCCACCCCCTTCCTAACATCACCAGTGTCTTAGGGTGCCCTGTCCAGGTGATCTTGGGTCCTACTTTTCTGGAGAATCCCATAGGGGTGGGAAGAAGGGAGCTTTCACCAATTTGGTGTCACATCTCCTTTCCCTCGTTGAACAAGGATTCCAAGGTCACTCCACCTGCTGGTGTCTCCTGGGTTCTCTTTAGAGTTCATCAAGGTCTTGAACAGTACGGGACATGGCCCTAAAGAAAAGAAACCTGCCCAGAACTGTGCATCCTCATTAGCCCTTCTGGGAAAGTCCCCTGGGGCACCCTAGCCATCCGGAAACCCTCAAGTATCACCTTCAGAAACCCCTTCATGTAGATCTCCCCAAGGAGGAGTTTATTTCTCAGAAAGGATCCCTCCCTTCCTGCCTCCAACTCAATAGTCTTTCTACTTTACTTGAAACTTCCTGGTAGCTCCACCTTGACCCAACAATATACATTCCATGTGTGTAGATTTGAATAGGTCTCTGAGAACAGGGGCCAATATTACTGGGCCCTTCTACCTGTAGGTATGATTCTGTCCAGTTATCTCCCCCGGTGACATCATTTAACACTCCCAACAAGGCTGACAGTTTGGTACCATTTGCCATGTTTTAAAGAAGAGGAAGAACAAAGAGGTTAAGTTGCAAAAGTGAGTTCCCAGGGCTAGAAAATGAAGGAGGCAAGACTCTCTGTCTTGCTCTAAATTTCTGACTCCTATGCTCTGGTCCTAGAAGCAGAGATACTCTCTCCTGGCCATGAGGGCAAATATTAATATTTACATTTAAATTAATTTAAATTATGAGTTGTTTCTGAAAGCCAATAAGATCTCTAAATCTATTCAGATGACTTCTGGTTTTTCACACAGTCACATTCCAGTGTTTGAGCTACTTGAGCCCAGTGACTCCCACATCACAGAATGCAAAATGAGAGCATACTCACCCTATGGCACATTCCGTTGGACACCTCTGGTCCCACCCAGGAACCCTCAAGCATCAGATACAGAACCCCAAGGACTTAGACCTCCCCAAGAAGAGAAAAAGCCATCACTGTCCCCTCTGGAAAGGATGACAAAAATCTGTGCCCTTTGGAAAAGGGGAAAGAAAGATCCTGAATTCACATGTTAGCTTTTTGGAATATAAAAACATCTCTCCAAAGACTAGCTAAACCCTTGGCTTCTCAGGCTTTTACAACCAAAAGCTGGCTCCAAAGTTTAGTCTCAGTGCCTTTTGAAATGTAAATGTCTGGAGAGATAGCACACTAGTAGAAGTGGCATTTTGGAAGCTTGACCTCAGGATCTCATCCAGATGATAATCTTTCACCCTTCTTGGGAAGATAGAGAAGTTGTATGACCTTTTTGGATTACAGGAATTAACAAAAGGCTACAGATTTAATTTTCAGTGTGTGGAAAGTGAAGTGTGCCCAGAAGTAAGGGCAGACATTGCCTTAATACAACATACATTTCCCTGACTCAGGAAGCTGAGGTTTTCTACAGGTGCACTGAGAAAAATCAGAGGTTTATCTCTTCACATGGGCAGAGGGAAAGGGACATAGTTGGACTTTGCTGAGAAAAACATAGATTGCTATAGCTCTTTGGGGAAGTAAGTTAGCAAATCTGACCACATACCCTAATACTCCAGGAATATGGGGTACACTATGTGGAATGTAACAAATAGAAATTAGGCAGGAGTTCAAAAGAACATACATATAGAGACAGAAATTGCAGGACTGATAGAAATGGCAATGATTCAAAAATTATCAAAATACCTCTCAAGAAGAAATGAGGTATAAATGGCTGAAACAGTTAAAACTGTGAACTACTAGGCTATGTTTTTTAAAAATAATTTACTGTCAGTCTGGAAGAAATTCCATTACATATTCAAGTAAGAAAGGAGGAATGTAATATGTATGCATATATAATTATCAATTTTGTAAAAGAATTTAAAAATTTATCTGTACATACGTGATATATATAAATGATTATGTAACTATGGAGAAAGATGGGAGAACATAAACTTTTATTATGAATTTTCTTTGGGAAAGTGGAGATAGAAAGGAAAGAGGAAGCAAAGTTTAAATGTAACAAAAAAGAAAAAATATACATGGTTCAATATCAGTGAAAAATATAGGAATAAAGGCATGTCTGTTATATTATTAGGGTAGATATAAATCAGGTTTGCTTATGAATAAGGACTTGAATAAGTAAACAACAAATGAAAATATTTTACTTTGGGGACTCAGACTTATATATTCACTTCACAAATATATTGAATGTCTAGTCTGTGCCATGTGCTGATCTCTTCCCTGAAGATGAGAACATCCTAGCACTATCCTTGAATTCATGGAGTTTGCTCTCCTGTCCAGTAGGTGGTGACTTATGGTCTAATTAAATGTGTCATAAAATGTCAGGTGCCTTGATGAAAAGTTAAACAGAAGAAAAGTCAGAGTGATGAGGCTGCTGTATGAAATAGAGTGAGCAGGACTTGCCTCTCTCTCACCTGAGCAAGAACCTGGAGAAGGTGGAAGCAGCCACGTGCTTTCTCCTCCCTAGGCCCTCATTTCTCTTTTCACAGTTTACTTCTGAACCTTCTCTCAGAGGACTCCAATTAGTAACAGTGCTAAAAATCAAACACAGCACTTTTCTGTGTGGTTCAACTAGCAGATTAGAAGCATTTTTCCTGGGAAACTACTCCATTTTACATGGAAGATAAACTGGTGCTAGGGGCAGTAAAAAATTCAGAAGAAAAAAGTATGCAATCCAGAGTCACACATTCTAGATTCCACTCCTGGATCTACTGATTTCTAGCTGTATTAACTTGAGAGGTTTATTTAGTCATATCAATAAAGTGAGGGATAATAAACCTATCTATATCTATAGGAAGAATATATATTAAAAACTCAAGAAAAACCTGGTACATAAAAATAACTAAAAAAAAAAGTAGTTTGCATTATCATTATTATTAATCTACTAACCCAGATGTCAGCCCTTTCTTACACTATTGACACATGAAACTTGTATAAGGATGGAGACTGGTTTAAACCTTTAAAAAGTGTTGCCTTTCTTCTCTTAAAATCTACCTCCTCTTGGCAGGAAGCAAGGGGGAGGATGAAGACAGTAAATCTCTGAAACTTTTGATATTATCTCTCCAGAAAAAAAAAAAAAACTTCCCTGTATCATCATGGCCACTCATTTTCACTTTAAAACAAGTAAAATTATGAAAAATTATTTCTTTGATTTTTGAAAAGAATCATGGTTTGGATGGAATTCTCAAGCATAATTTGCATTTTGTGTTCTTATTTGGAACCATTTTCTATTGGGAGGAAACAAACAATAACAAATGCAAAAGATGGATACTTAAGAAAATGTCAGGTGGTGTTAAGTGTTATAAAGAAAAATAGAGGGGATATGGAGGCAGAAAGAGATGAGGATTGCAGTTTTAAATAGCGAAGTCAGCAATGAAGAAACATATAAACAGATAAAACTAGCAAATACAGGAAATCTGAGTAAGGATTGAGGAATCATGAAAGAATGATGAGACGGAGAATGTCCTGATGATAGCAACACAAATGTTGGGAGTTTCCCTACAAGGAGAGGAAGAAAGTGCTTTCTAGGCTTTAGTAACTACCTGTGTAAAGGGAGGAAAACTGAACAGGGCAGAGCATGTTTAGCGATGACAAGGAGTTGGGTGTGACTGTAGCTAAAAACTGGGACAGGTGTAGAATGCCTTGCATGCGGTGCTTGGAATTTAGCTTACCGAAAACCAAGATTTGATCAGTTTAATTTTATGACAGATACTTTGGACATCTGCTTGACTACTGAAATGAAGTTTTCCTTCCAAAATAATTACCAGACTACATCACAGGCCACTCCAGGGCACATCCTCATTTTTCTGTCTTTATGATTCACACTTGAGAAAAGCCTTTTTCTTACTGGAAGCATCGACGGAGATATTCCAATTTCCAGTTTCTATCTCATACACATTAATAGTGCTCTTGACTTTAGCAGAGCATAAAACGTTTTGGAGTCAAAATCTATTTCCCACCTCACTCATAGCTCACTCATCCAGCAATGAGATATAAATGGAAGTGTGTGAGAGTTTTCTGAAAATGTTAAAAGGCCATCTTCTTTTTCCTTTACCCCCTCATACTTTCTGTTAGAGGCAGGTGGACTGATGGTTGGGATTTGAGACACCAGTTTAGAACAACAAGATGCTGGAGATACAAGAAAGGTTAAATCTGAGTCCTAGTTATTGATGAGTTGCAACTCCAGCCTTCATACCAGTAAACTTTGTTTAAATGATAAATAATTGATCAAATTTAGTTTACTGTCACTTTGAGCTATCTGCCACTTGTCTTTTCCCCCCTTTGATTATTTGTGATTAATGTTTAGATAAATGATGGTACCCATATCTCTAGCCCATTAGAAGAAAGCACACATAAATAGAACTTGAGCTGAGAAATGAAGAAATGGAGCTACTGGAAGACATTTAATTACTTTACCTTCGAGAAACTACAGAAAAAAGAACAACTGGGTTCTAAATGATCAAAAAGTAGATTTGACAACTTGAATGGTACTGTTACATCTACCCATTCATCCACCCAACTAACTGCCCACTTATCCAATTAATATTTACTCTCTTTTACTCTGTGTTGGACCTGGCATAGTGTTTGTCTATAAATATAGGAGGACTTAGGCCTCACCTTTTTTTTAAGATTTATTTATTTATGCATACAGAACTGGGGTACAGGCCAGAGGTGCAGGGGCAGTGAGAGGACTCACCAGAGACAGAGTGGGGAGCAGAACAGGACAACTGATGAAGCACATTGCTGAGGGGAGCAGTGGGCAGGTCAGGAGAGGTCTGCCGCACCATGTGGATCACCTCTAGGGTGGGGATCAAACTCATGCTGAAGTGGCTTTAGCTTCTCAGTGCTGTGCTTTAACCCACTGTGCCACCAGGGAGGGCCCAGGTCTCACTTTTAACCTGAAGAAATAGAGATGTCTTCAGAGGGAGGCAAATAGATAATCAAAACAATATCACAAAGCATTGAGGGTGCAGGGATAAAAGTATGACTCAATGAAGGAGACAATAGGAAAATTGAGAATAAGAGTGATCTAAAATGGCTTTAGAGTCACAGTTAGACAGGAAGGAAATACTGAGCAGGCAAAAAGAATATGAGGTAGAAGTGGGAAGCATGGATCACCATTGTCTTTTAGAGCAAGGTAAGTGGCAAGAATTACTAAAATAGGAGATAAGACTGAGGTAAGAACTACAACAGAAACCCATGTTACCAGTCAAGGACAATAGTCTACTGGAAGATTAAAGATGAGGAACAAATCTGACCTGAAATTAAGGTTTTTAAAAAATTATGCTAATAATAGTACAGAGGTAGAGTTAGAGAGTGCATGTTTTTAAACTTACAATCTGTTTTTCATCAGATACAGCTAATGTGTTAATGCCATGTGAACTCTAGGGAGTTCAAAGCTCAGGAGTTAAAGAATCTCAAACAAGATCCTTGCTTTGTCACACCCTGGTTATGAGGCCTCAAGCAATTCATTAGACTACTTTGAGCCTCAGTTTCTTCATCTGTAAAATGGGATAATAATGCACTGTGTGAGGTTATAAGGATTGGATGAAATAAATTGTGTGAAAACATCTTGTAAACCCATTATAATCATAAAAATGCAGAGATTTGTTGTTTTGCTAAGAAATTTTTGTCAAGTTATTATTATAATCAAATAAAGTTTACAATGATGTTTAATGTCTATGATGTATAATCAGAGAATTTGGAGATGACAGGAGTTTTGAGGTGACAAGATGGACTGGATGAAGACAGTTGAAACTTGGGATTTAAACAGACACAAAAGACAGGGACTTACTAGTTTATAGGATGGGCTAGGCATATGAGTTCAAACCCGATGATCAAAAAAAGAGAACAGGCAGAAGCAGGATGTAAAATAAAGGCTGAAATTAAATACAAAGGTGGCAGGAAAAAGTGGTAGCCACAGGACCACAGGGGTAGATGGTATGAGAAAAGTTTGACATCTAATAATGAGGATCCCTCTTTTCAAAGACTTGGGTTTGTTCATTCAACAAACATATTACATATTAATTACATTTTAAGGTTTAGGAATACAAAGTTAAATAAATTAAGGAGTTTATAATTAAATAAGGAAGACAAACATACACAAGATAATGCTCATTCAATTTGATAAGCAAAATAGCAGAGGGAATCACAAAACACTGTTGACCCATAGGATGAGCAGTTAATACAGGCCAAATTGTTTCAAGGACAATTCTGTTGGAGGTGATGACTGAGTATAGTCTTAAAGGACAAATGGAGTTAACCAGTGAACCAAATAAATTTGGAGGATGAGAACAATCCATGCGGAAGAATGAGCAAAGGCAAGGAAATAAGCAGGAAATATAAGTAGTCTCTATTGCTACCATATGGACAAGGGATGAGGATCAGAGAAGCTGCAAGTGATGAGAGAGGTGGCTGAAGAAGTTGACAAGAAAGCCCCCTGCACCAACTTAGGAAGTTGGAACTTCATCCTGAAGACCTGAGGAAGCCATGGAAACATCAGCAGGTAAGTGATAAGACAGGAAGTACATTTCTGAGAACCTGTGACTGAGGGTATAAAGCAAGGGATTTGTTCATAGAGGAAGTGGTAGACAGTGGTAGACACACACACACACACAAAACAAGGCAAAATGAAACTATAATAATCAGGGATCTCCAGAAAAAAAAATATCCTTTTTTCATTTCTTCCTTCCTTCTTTTTCTCCTTCCTTCTTCTCTTCTTTCTCATTAATTTATAAAGATATTTATTTTAAGCAACTGGCTTATAGAGGTCAAGAAGTTCTAAGAACTATTATTGACCTGCTGGAGATCCAGGAGAGTCAGTAATTAGTTCCAGCCTAAATCTGAGATGAAAACCAGAAGATCAATGTCCCAGCTCAAAGACAATCAGAGAAAGCAAATTCTCCCTTCCTCCACCATCATATTCTTTTCGAATCTTCCATGGATTGAATGAGGCCCATCTACATTGGGGATGCAATTTGCTTTAGTGAGTTTTCCAATATGAAAGTTAATATCATTCAAAAGACACACCCAGAATAATATTTAACCAAATTCTTAACAGAAATGAAGTACTATACAGAGGAAGTGGTAGACCAGGTAAACATAAAAGAACAAAGCAGGAAACTGTAATAGGCAGGGTTCTCCAGACCAAAAAAAAAAAAAAAACTGTCATTTTACACTTGATCTTAGCCAAAAGACGGAGAAGTGATGAAAAAGATTGTCTTTTTTTCATGTCTTATGTCGGGGACCAGCCTCTATCATGGGCTGTCAGAAGGCAGGGCCTTTAGGTGGGAGTGGTGTTGGTGAGCGGAGATTCCTAAAAGACACAGGAGTCAGAGTTGGGTGACTTTTAGCGGGTCTTTATTTATACTATTTAGCAAGAGTTAGTTACAATAATGCATCAGGTAAGTTAATAAGAAATCAGCATAAAAGTTCTAAAGGAAGAGGGTAACAATGAACCCTCTTCCTGACACTTTATGGCATACTAAACTATACATCTTTGTGATAACTTTTATGTATAGGGATGTTTAACTATGACTTCAAAGGATAAGGGTTTGGGGAAAAGATGAGCTGTAAGCAAGGGATTTAGGAGTCTTAGGGAAGGGATAAATTGTGTTAGCAGAGCCATCAGTGATAGTCTAAAGAAAAGCTAATGGCTAACTTAAGGTTAGCAGAGAGTAGTTAGTGTTTGTTTTAGGAAAAGGTTAATTAAGACTAGCAGAGAATAGTTAGTGATTGTTTAAGAAAAGGGTAAATTAAGAGGAAGTCGCACACAGTTATGCATTAAGCAAAACCTGTGGCAATAATGTCAGGAAATTGTCCATGGGTCCTTATGCCCTGAGTGTTTTATCTAAGATATGCTTTTTGTTTCAAAAGACCAAGGAAGCTTCCCAGGAGTCTTGATGCTCCGGGGGTCTTATCTCTCCAGGAGCTTGATTTTGTCTCCAGACAAAGAAGAATTTCCTGGGGGCAGCTCGTACTTTTCCCCAACCAGGTAGCCAATTTAGGAAGCTAAGGCAATTCAGTCACAAATTGATGGTGGCTCAGAATATTTTTGATATTATGATTATACAAAAAAGGGAGGTCATAACATAAGTTAGCTTGGAAATTCTGATTTTTTAGAGCATTTCCCTTCCATCCGGATCTTCTCGGGCAACAGAAGTTGCAAAACTTGTATCAGTCTTTCTTTCTTCTTTTTCTTCTTCCTTTTTCTCTTTTTTCTCATTACTTTGTAAAGATATTTATAGTCCAAGCTGCAAGAGGGCTTGGGTTCTGAACCATTAAGCTGATACTTCAAGTAGGTCCAAATGAGAAGAATTTCACAACCTGGAGAGGGAGTAAAAGTGGACAGAAGAGAGCAATAGCTTTATTAGACATCACAATCAAGATATAGATCTATATTTATTGGCTGCTAAATATTTAGTCACTGCTAAATATTGTCAAGTGAAAAGTATTCAAAGCAACACTTCACAATATGTGTGAAATTACTTCATTTAAAAACACCTCCCTGGTGGTGCAGTGGGTTAAAGCACAGCACTAAAAAGCTAAAGCCACTTCAGCATGAGTTCGATCCTCACCCTGGAGGTGATCCACATGGTGCAGCAGACCTTTCCTGACCTGCCCGCTGCTCCCCTCAAGCAGTGTACTTCATCAATCAGCCTCTTCTGCTCCCCACTCTACCTCTGGTGAATCCTTTCACTGCCCCTGCACTTCTGGCCTATACCTCCGTTCGTATGCATAATTAAATAAATCTTAAACAAAAAAGAAAAACATGTTGTGTATATGTGTGTGTAGGTGGATCTACACATACACCTAGAGAAAAGTCTGGAAGGATAAACACAAATATGTTCACCACATATTTTCACTGAATGTTGGAATTCCAGGTAACTTACTTTGTTCTGTGTATCCTTCTAAATTATCTTTTTTGTTGGAAAAATAAAGTAAAAATCCACATATGGGCCCTCCCTGGTGGCGCAGCGGGTTAAAGCACTGCACTGAGAAACTAAAGCCACCTCCGCATGAGTTCGATTCCTGCCTGCCCCGGAGGTGACCACATGGGGAGGCAGACCTCTCCTGACCCGCCTGCTGCTCCCCTCAGCAGTGTACTTCGCTGATCTGCCTGTTCTGCTCCCCACTCTGTCTCTGGTGAATCCTCTCACCCTCCGCATCTCTGGCCTGTACCCCAGTTCTGTACGAATAAATAAATAAATCTTTAAAAAAAAATCCACATATGATCTCATCATGTTACTCTTTCTTTCACTTTTCAGTGGTTCCTCATTAATCAAGATACTTGACACAGCCCACAGTAGTAGATATGGCTATTAATTAATAGTATTAATAGCAGATATGGCTACTACTATAGGGATACTGGCTACTGACCACTATTTTACCTAAATATCCTCCCCAATTCACACTTCCCCTCAAGCAACAGTGAGCCAGTATAGCCCTAAACATATCCTACCATTTGTCTCTGAGTCTTTAGCTCCCACTCCTTTCCCTGCTAAGTCTTTTCCACTCTTCTTAATGACTAGTTCCTCTTCACCAGACTCAGTTCGGGCACCTTTTCCCACAAACAAGTTATTGATATCTCCAGTCTCAGTATAGTGACTCTATTCCAGCCTTGATTTATTCTATCCTGGGACCTCCATACTGATTGATGGCTGTCTGTGGCTTGTGGCAACCAAGTATTTATTCATCACTGGATGATGTGTCTCTTTCTTCTGTCTCTTTCCAGTATTACATTCCACAGCTGAGCTCAAAAATGGGGGGCTGACTAAATTAATTTTTTT
>NW_004567107.1:17713270-17721131 GCF_000260355.1 Condylura cristata
AAAAAAAAAGAATTGGGATCAGGTTAATTTTCTTGTGGCAGATAAAGTGGCCTGTTAAAGATTTAGTAAGGGAAGATATTAATCATGTTCTACTCTTCCTCATCTCTTTCTCTGTTCTTTTCCTGTTCTTGTTCTTCCTGTTCCCTTTTCCAGCCCTACACTCATATTCTTCCTGCTGTTTCTAGAGAAGTGGTTCTCAATTTGGGGTACATAAAAGAATCGCCTGGGAGAGGGATAATAATTTCAGATTCCCGGTTCTGATTTCCTAGGTCAGGAGCGAGGCCCAAGAATCAGTATCTCAGCAAGTATGCCAGATGATTCTGATCCCACTTTGAAAAACATTATCTTGGAAAAATGTAGAATTCTTCATTCTCCTTGTCTATTAACATTGACTGAAGGATGTAGAATGATTATCTACAAACTTCTCCATTTCCTGATCATGTGAACTCATCTCATTGCATCAGTCCTCACACACATTATGGAGAGAAAGCAGCTTTCCATGTAGTTTTAAGTATGTATTGTGCCTAAGTAACATCCCCCAAACCCTCAGTGTGCCTGAGTCACAAAGGCCATAACTTTGTCTCACTGCTTATGATCAACAACAGTAATTATCACTATCAGCATAACCACAACAAATGCTATTTATTAAGTCCCTACTGGCCAGGCATTGTAAAAAATATTTTACTAGTATTATCTCATTTAACACAACAAATCCACAATGTGAATATTATCATTATCCCCACTGTACAGATGAAGCAGATTAAAGAGATTATGCCCAAGGTCACAAAAATTTAAATAGGGAAGCCATTTGAACCAACACTGACCTAAGTGCAAATCCTATACTCTTCCTACTCAAGGTTCCTGATTTTTTCTCCTACCATATGATATTTTCGATAATAATAAGAACAACAGTAATAACATATTAACCCTTACATTATAATCCATTTCAGAAGGATAAAAGGTTTAAGGTAAAAAGATGAAAGCTTAAAAGTATTAGAAGAACTTCTGGTGTCAGGCAAGATGGAGAAAATCCATTACAGCTTCCTTCTCCCTAATATCCAATTATAATTTAAAACTAAGCACTAAGATATTAAGAAAACAATTATTGGGGCCTTTGAAAACTAAACAAAAGCAGATATAGAAAAGGAGTAGAAACATGGAACTGTAACCTGTCCAGGGATACGCTTCGAGGCTTCTACCCTTTTGCCTTAGGGCTTTGACTTAAAGCCAAGCCAATAGCAATGATTATATGAGCATTTTTTCACTTCTTCAAAAAAGTATACATTTGGATCTTCTTATGTTTTTGAATTGAGTTTTATTATTGTTAAATTAAATATTAATCTCTTGGATATTAACATTACCATATGTGGTATGCAAGTATTTTCTCCCTCTAGGTGGTATTTTTAGTTTGCTGATATTTTCTTTAGCTAGGCAAAAGCTTATAAATTTGGTGTAGTCCCAATTGTTTATTTTTTATTTCATTCCCTTGCCATAGCAGTTAAGTCCCCAAAGATATCTCTACCTCTGATGTCATGCAATGCATCACCTATGTTTTTTATGGTCTTAAGCCTAACAAACAAGTATTTAATCCATTTTAATTGTGTGTGTGTGTGTATGGCATTAAGGCATTAAGGAATGATCTAGTTTTTTTTTTTTTTTTTTTGCATGTGGCTGTCCAATTTTACCAACACCATTTGTTGAAGAGATTTTCTTTCTTCGATTGCATGTGCATAATGCCTTTGTCAAAAGCTAGACATCAATATGTGTGTGACTTTGCTTCTGGGATAATATTATTCTACTCCATTGATCCATATGTCAATTTTTAGCCCAATACTGCATTGTTTTAATTATCTTTGCTTTAAAACATAGGTTAAAATTGAGTGAGATGATGCCTCCATTTTTCTTTTTCTCATCAAAATTGCTTCAATTATTCCAGGTCTTTGTATAAGAGTTTTTGAGAAGTAAAAATTAAAATTATTTCATGATACCAATTTGGCATTTCTTGACTTGCAGTGATGCCCTGTAGAGTAAAGACTATTGAGTAACCTTGGTTCTATATGGGCCACCAGGGATTAACCCTATTAGCTCTCACTGAAGCAAAGGAGTTCCAGTGATATCATAGATACAAAATTATAATTGTCTTATTAAGTTCCCTTTGGTTTTGCACTTGGATCTTAACTCAGATCAGATACTCAAAGTTCTGAGAAGTGAAAAGCTTGAATAACAGGGGAAACTACAACTATAAAGTCTTCGCTTAAAGAAAGGTACATCTTATACATCTTCCAATAAGCCAACACCACTGCACTGGCTGTCATCCTCCTTCACACTTTAGGGCCAACCTGTTTCTTTGCCCTTCTCATTATACTGCGAGTATCTTGAACAAGGGACATTGTCTGCTCATTTCTATATTTCCTCATCTGGCAGAGAATGCCAAACATGTTAGGCAAGAAAAGTTGGAGTAATATTATACGAGATATTAACAGGTTCTCTCTTTCATTCACACACATCCCCTAGGTATATATGGTTCTTTCCCGAGTCTAGACAGCCAAGACATTCCAATTCAATGGCTTCAAGACAGGTCAAACAAAATGGAAAGAATAAAATTAGTTAATGCTTAGCTTTTGATCTCAAAAAACTATTTAGATAAATACTTGCTGGGCTGATTCTCCCAGCTGGACCCCCTCCACACCATCTCTGAGCCAGAGGAAGTAAAAATGACCTGCACTGAGGGAGCTTGAGGAGCACTGAAGAGTCCAAGACACTTAGCTGATGGTGAGAGCCCCTGGTTGCATCCCTCACCCTGACTGCCCTTGTGATTTGGTCAGGAGTGAGTGCACAGGGTTGTGGTTAGGGGCACGAGATACAACCCATGTTGGTCTGGTAAATCTTAGAACAAAGGAGGTCTGAGTCTCATGCAGGCATAGCTGAGGAGGTGAGGAAACAGTGTCTTCTCCCTATCCTCATACACAGTAGAATAGGATCGAGCAGTCCTACAGCAAAAGTGACAAAGGACAAGTCTAGACCAAGAAGGCCTCACACACACACACACACACACACACACACACACACACACACACACACACCTTCCAATGGTGTTAACTTACATTACATTATGAATTAAAAGGGAAGAGAGGCGAATCCTTGAACTGCCTGAAAAAACAGAATTGTCAAGTTTTTTTTCAGCAAGAGGAATAAAAGTTAAAAAGAAAAGGGAATAGAAGTCATAGAAAAATAAAGTTAACTTTGTTTCACAACTCTGAATTTTGAGTCCCAAAATGTATACTCATTACAAATTTTTGCTGAATGAATGAATGAATGGTATGGGGGCAGGGTGGGGGACAGAAATTCTGCTGTAGCAAGCTCTTGGTAGAGCATTCTTGGCTTCTCTCCAAAAAAGACTGTAATTACTGAAAAGAGTATCTGCTTTCTAGTCTTTGTTTGACTACTTATTAACTGTGGTTCCTTGAGTAGGTTGCAAGGTTCTTTGGAACTCAGTTTACTTATCTGTAAAACAGGGATAATGATTCCTGCCCTGCCCTCCTTACAATGTTATCATGGAGACCAGGTGAGATAAAGGCCTCTTTACAGGGGTTTGTAATAAGGGCATGTGGTTCAGTTCTGTCATGTGATCCAAGAAGCAAGAGAAAAGCAAATGATCCCAAGAATCAGAGTTCTGGGGTAATTCTCTTGTCAACCGAGAAGTTTTTCTAAAACTGGCAAAGAACAAGTTTTCCTTGGAAACACATCGGTGCTCATCAAAGGCTACCCAGGATTGCACACTCAATACTACCAGCAAGGCACTCTTCATCAGGAAGAAATTCCCAGGGCACAAAACAGATTTATTTTCATTGTGAAATAGTCTGTCTACTATGCAACAACAAATTAAACTCTGGGTGACTATTCTCGTAAAACACGTCCTGTGCTTAGCACTGCTATTATGGGGCGGATGGACACGGTAAAGAATCAATTAAAAACTCTGACACATTAAGTGGAGCTCAAAGACCTGTTTCGCAGGTTTCCCCAGAGGAAAATAATCATTTTGCATTATACTTTGGAAGCTGATGGAGTCGAGATTTCCGAGGCAAGTTCTGGGGTTTACAAGACAGACTTTAGCTTTTCTAAATCATTTTTGAAGTACTATTTAAAGGATTACGACCTTCAATTCTCCATTAGTCCAACTGCATCATGGTGGAGCAAGAGGGATTATCACCAGGCGGGCATCCTCCAGAAAACTGTAAGTTCCTTTTGGAAAAGAAGCATTTAATGAAATTGTGAAGATATTGCAGTTTGTATTTATATTCATTTTGAAGTGAAAGCAAGTGAAATAGAAGAGATAGTAAACTGAATTTTCTTTCTATTTTTGTAATAGAACTCACCACAAAAGGGGCAGTCCTTTGGGAACTTCCTTTTTAAAAGCTGTTCTAGAAATTTCAAGAAGAGCCCCAGGAAAAAAAAAAAAAAAAAAAAAGATGGTTATACTGATTAAATCATGCTGCTTAAAGGGCAAGTAGGAATGTTCCTTTTAAGAAGTGTTTTTTTGCCTCATTCATTTGTCTGCATCTCTTTGGTATCAGGGCCTAAATAATTTCCGTGCCTCTATCCGAATATATGAAAAGAGATTTTGAGGTGCAGGCAGTATATTTTCACAAATGTTGCCTGTAAAGGAGCTTTAGCAGAAATAATGAACAGAATCAGATCAAAGCTCAACTAGTGTCAGTAACGATCATTAGGGAAGAACAAGTTACAGCCTGTCCACCAATAGGCGTGTCGGAAATGGTCTGAGCCTCTGCCGAACACAGATTTGGCTTTTGCAAGTTAATTCTAAAGCCAAGCAAAGAACTGGAGAGAAAACAGAAGTAGGGATTGGAGAGTAAATGTGATTCGAGACATTTCACTGTGGGCTGAAATGGGGCACTGTGAGGCAGGCTTGGGGGGATGTGTGTGGAGAGAGAGGAAGAGGAAGAGACGAGAGACAGAAAGAGAGAAAAACAAGACTAGGCCTGCCCATTGCCATGTTCAGCTTTGGAAGAGAACAGGCCATTTTCAGAGGAAATGCTCGCGTGGTGTAGGAACTGGTTCAGTTAGGGGAATAAAAATGTCTGACAATTCTGTTCCTGAAGTTAGCCCACATTTTTTTCTTTTCAAGTATGAGGAAGTGAGAAAAAATAGGGGTCCCCTTTTTAACTAGGTGCACTTCTCACTGTAATTTTTCACTAAAGGCTTTTTGTACTTGCTTGAGTTGCTCTCTAAATCCTTAAGCTCCTCTATGGAAGCTACTTTTTTGTGCAGAATAATAAGTACTTGTGTATGTAAATCTTCATAGAGCAGAGCTTTTTCAGAGTTATTGAAGGGAGCGCAGAATGTGTTGGGACCTAGGAGCGTTGGGCTCCTGCCAAGGTCCTTGGGGCTAGAGGGTTAGAGGGTGTCCTGCATTCTGTCCTCCCCCACAACTCTTCCCTTCAAAACATCTTCCAACCACACTGGGATTTCACTTCACAAGTTCATATTAAAAAATGTTTCCATTGCTTACAGCAAAACAAAAAATTGACTATCATTAAAATATTCAACCTTTTGCCAAATATTCACTTGGCAGAGGGGACGTTGTGTTCCATTGAAGTATAATGTGTGCATTCTAGAAGCTAGAGTTTGGGTAACTAGTTCTATCACACCAGGCTTCCTTTCTTTATGTCCAAGGGAGTCTTCTCCACCTCATCCACCTCTACCTCCACTTAGCTCATCACTCAGATTCAAATCTGAACCACATACACCAATTCTCTTCAAGAATAGGAGTGTATATAATGTTTAAGAGATAACTTTGACAATCTTGCATTAGGGGAAGTCATCTAGATTCAAAAGGCCACATATGCTGTATCATGCCATTATTGTGAAGTCTCTAGAAGAGCTATATCTATAGAAAAAGAAAGCATATTGGTCAGTGCCAGGGGCTTAGGGCTTAAGGGCCTGCTCTTGGGGAAGCTCACAGCACAATACTGCCAATGTACTAAATGCTACTGAATTGTTTGGTTTAAAACAGTAAAATTTATATTTAAAGGGAGAGAGAAAGAGAAAGGGGAAGAGAGTATTCTGAAGAGACTGTGAGAGAACCAGGAAGTGACCCTAATTAATGGGGTTCATCTTCTGCAGGCCTGGAGTATCTAGTATCTTTAGACTCCTCTGATAGAAGAGCAGAGCTGATGAGGATTTTTAAACCAAAAGACTTGATCAGATCTGTATTTTTGGCTGGACATGTTGAATGGGGTCCCTGCTGGCAACAATAGGGAGCTTGGTCCTTGGAAACTGGACACGTATTGCTGCTGGCACAGTGACAGATCATAAATCATGTACCAGGTTATAAAATACCTGTCTGATCATGTTTCAATTAAGTCATTGAAGTCATCTTCCTCTAGATTTGAACTCTGAAATATTGACTCTACTGAAAAATATTAGACACAACTCTTTGAGGATCAATTTATAAAACAACTTAAGCCCACAGCTTTGTACAGTCTACCAAATTTGGCAGACAACAGAGTTTTTAACATAAAAGTAACCTGCTTTCTCTTTCTCTGAAGATTACTCATTTAGGTTTGTCTTAGGGAAAATACTTCACTGAGACAGGAAGCCTCGTTTTGATGAGAGCAAATTGCACTCCAAACGTAGGTTTGCAAATACAAGCTATGATCTAGAGTTAATATATTTAGTTCCTCAATCTCAATGTTGGCTACTTTAACACAGACATGAGTACTGTCACTTAACTTTTTTGAAAGTAGCCAGTGGGATTAATTTGTACAAAGAATAAAATTTGAATGAAAATTGGATCTGTATCATATTCATCTTAATATTAAACTCAAAGTAACCCATTAGAACCATACTGAATCTATCAAATCAGACTTTGGGGGAATGGAAAAGATCTCTTTCTTGTAATAGTGTGTCTGTCAGCGAGTTTTCCCTGGTCTTTAGATCAACTGTTCTGAAGAAAATCCCAAGACTAAGAGGTTTCCCCAATCTGGCATTTTTCAAAGGGAAAACTAGAATTTTTAAGTTCTTGATTTCCACCTCCATCAAAAACCCTTCCAAAATTCCCTTTGTGATGTGGGATCATTTAGAAAGTATAACAACAGTGGCAGTAAAGAGGAAAGAGGAAATCTTGGGCATCACAGCATCCATCATGCGGCAGGAAAAACTTGCAAAGATCAAGAGTGGATTTCACGTGAGTTAATCTCACAACTTCAAGCCTATGTTTCATGGCACTGAGTGGCTTTCACTCAGCAAATGCCTACTGAGGTTCTAACATGGACCAGGCTCAGGATCAAGTTTTGGGATTCAGAGATAATGATGTGTTAGTCTAGTCTTGGGTTAGACTCTACCTGACCAACTAGAGGAGATATATTAAGTGACAACACACAGATCTTAATTTTTTAGACATAATATGCATCTAGAAAATCACACTCATGTTAATAGCCCAACTCAGTGAATGTTTATATCTTTTTACCCTTAAAATCACCACCCAGCTAATACTCCCTTCCCATCAATAATCCCCAAATGTAATCATACTATTCTTCTCTGTCACTGTAACTGTTTTGCCTGCTTTTGTACCACACAAATGGAATTGGAGATTATTCAATGGTCTTCTTTTGCTCAACTTTCCTATTATAACAGAAGTTTGTCCTTTATCATTGTTGTGTATTAGACTATTGTATTAATTCCATATATCACAATTTATTTTTTCATTCTACTACTAATGCTACCTTTGGGTTGTTTCTAACCCATTAAAAATAATGCTGCTAAAAATGTGTATGCATGTCTTTTGATGAACATAGCTACTCCTTTGTCTTGAGTATTTACTGAATGGCATTGTTTGGAG
>NW_004567107.1:17721791-17730446 GCF_000260355.1 Condylura cristata
AAAAAAAAATAGTTTTCCAAAATGGTTGCACCCACCACCATCACATTAGAATTTTCACTGCTCTGTATTCTTACTAAAACTAGATTTATTAGTACTTTTAAATATATCAAGTGATGGTGGGGGAAGACAGAGAATCATGTGGTTTCTATTTACATTAGCCTAATGAATAACGATATTGGAATCCTATTATATGTGGATTGACATTTGGATAACCTCCTTTATGAACTAGTCTTTTCAGTCTTTAAAGTTGGATTGTACAGGCATGTGTCACTTAACAACAGGAACACACATTCTGAGAAATGTTTTAGGTGGTTTCTTCAGGTACAAGTGCCAGCATGCAATTACATAAGCTTAGTGTGTAGTATAGCCTGCTGCACACTTTGGCTATGTGCTATATTGCCTATGACTACCATCAATGCTGATGACAATATCACTAAGGGACATGTGACTGTATGCCATTTTCTTATTGATTTGTAAGAGTTCTTTATATATGGTGGGTAGGAATCTTTTGTCAGATATATGTGCATTGTTGATATTTTCTATCAATTTGTGGCTTGCATTCTCAGTCTTTTAATGAGGTTTTCTGTAAACAGAAGACAGTCTTTTTAATTAAGTCCAAAACATCAAACTTTTCTCTCGGGATGTTTACTTTTTGTATCCTATTTTAAAAATCTCTGCTTATCTCAAGATCATAAAGACGTTCTCCTATGGTTCCTTTTGAATCTTTATTATTATTATTATGCATTTATGGATGGCCTGGAGTGTCAATCTTCTTCCCTTTTTATTAATTTGTTTTTTAATTACTATCCAATTGACTCAGTGACATTTACTGAAAAGGCAATGCTTTTTCCATTGTCCTGCTGCAGAGAACATCTGTCATAAATCAAAGAAGTATAAATTGGTGGGACTCTTCCTGAACCCTACTTTACTGCATACTTTATTTGTTTATCATATATCACACTGCCTTAATTTGGAAGCCCTCAACTCTTTTCATCATCTTCAATATTGCCTTGGCTATTCTAGGTCCTTTGCTTCCAAATAAGTTTCAGAATAAATGTACCAATGTCCACTGGGGAAAAAACAATCCTGGAATTTTTATTGTGTTTGCCTTACATCTGTAATCAATTTAAGGGAAATTAATATTCATATCAAGTTTTCCAATTCACAGCTTATCCCTCAATTTACTTTATTCTTCTTTAATTTTCCTGGCAATATTTTATAGTTTTAACTGTACTAGTCTTTGAAATCTCATGTGAGTTATATTCCTAAGTGTTTTCATTTTCTGGTGTTATTGTAAGTGGTATTTTTTAATTCTTTAGCTTCTAAATGTTTCTTGGGCAAATATAAAAGAACAAAGGAGTTTTGCGTGTTGACTCTGTAATCAGCTCCCTTGCTAATTTACTTATTTAGTGCTTTATAGGTTACATAAGATTTTCTTTGTGCTCAAATATCTAATCTGTGAGTAATGACTTTTATTTATTTCCAATGTTCATAACTTTTGAAAACCAGCTTGATGAAGCATAAGATTCACATGCAGTATGGTCCTCCCTGGTGGCACAGCAGGTTAAAGCACTGCACTGAGAAGCTAAAGCCAGTTGCGCATGAGTTCGATCCCCGCCTGCCCCGGAGGTGACCACATGGCGTGGCAGACCTCTCCTGGCCCACCAGCTGCTCCCCTCAGCAGAGTGCTTCGTCAGTCTGCCTGTTCTGCTCCCCATTCTGTCTCTGGTGAAGCCTTTCACGGCCCCTGAGCCTCTGGCCTGTACCCCAGTTCTGTATGTACAAATATAATAAATCTTAAAAAAAAAAAAAGATTCGCATGCAGTAGAATTCACCAATTTTGACATTTGGCAAATATTCCCAATTTAATGCCTTTTGGAAAATGTGTAGTCATGTAAACACCATCACAATCAATACATAGACTATATCTACTACTCAAAATGTCTTCTCAGAGACCCTTTGCAAAAGGGCTGGGGAAAAGTCACACTGCCAAGCCCTTTGCTGAGCATAGGGAAAATTATTTGAGTTAATTAGCACTGTTTCAAATGAAGGCAAGTGGAAAGTAAAGTTCCTCCATACCATTGTTATACACTAAAATCACTGGAACAACTTGCCTGCACTCAAACCCCAGGGGCTCTGATTTACTTCATTGATGATGAACTCCAGACACTGGGTATCTTCCAGACATACTGCAACGTGATTGTCATGGACAGTCGGGGCTAAGAACTACAGCCACTTTTACAGGAGGCCAGTAACTTTTTTTATTTGGGAGGTATGGGAGAGGAGGCAGTAGCTTTTTAAAAATTAAGTATATAATAAACTGCCACTATAGGAAATTACTTAAAAGGGGAAAAGTCATATGTAAATCCTATCACTTCTGGTAGTAGATATTCTCTAGAGTTTGTGCCCATACAGCCCTATTTTTGCTCAAGTGCAATCTTTATGGTGACATACTTTTACTTTTTTAATCACCATTTAGTCGTTGTAGCCCCACATGGAAACATAGGCTAGCTAGAGTGTTGGTTCTGAATGTGGGCTTTGGATTTAGAAACACCTGGGTGAAAATCTCAACTCTTTTACTTCCAAGTGTCAATCTTGAGCAACTTTTTAAAATTTATTTATTTATGCATACAGAACTGAGGTACAGGCCAGAGGTGCAGGGGCCAGTGAGAGGATTCACCAGAGACAGAGTGGGGGGCAGAACAGACAGAAGGACAAAGTACACTGCTGAGAGGAGCAGCAGACGGGTCAGGAGAGGTCTGCTGCGCCATGTGGGTCACCTCCAGGGTGAGGATCGAACTCGTGCTGAAGTGACTTTAGCTTCTTAGTGCTGTGCTTTAACCTACTGCCCTACTGCGCCACCAGGGAGGGCCACTGAGCAAAAAAATTTTTTTACACACTTGAACTTCAGACTAGCTATGAAGATGGAATAACGGTACCCACTCCTAGGTCCATTCTGAGGATCGGTAGTGATAGAGCAACAGAAAGATGCCTGACACACGTGTTTCCACGTGTTTCTTTTGGTGGGTCCAAAAGAAACAGCATCTTAGGGCAGTAAATACAAACAGACCAAAGCATGGAGACGAATGAAGGGATCTCACTCACCCTCAGCAACAAGGGCTCAAACAGCAACAGGCTTGAGGAAAGTGATCCTGTGTGTGCACATGTGTGTTCTAAAGAGCCAGGAGCCGAGCCTCTATGAGAGGAAGTTGCCAAAACCAAGCAAAATACCAGGGGAGGGAGAAGTCAAGAGAGTCCCTGGATCACCTGTTTCAAGGGCAACATAATTACAGGATAAGAATCATAAAGAATGGAATGGACAGTCCAAAAGAGCACATTCTCTTGTTTTCTCTCTTTGAGGCTAGAAAACCAGGCTGACTCCAAGGAGGAGTCAGGGGACTTTCCTGGAGGGTCTTTGACAGACCACACGAGGTCAAGTTCTGTGATGCGAAGAAAAGCTGTCTTGAGTCAGGGTAGGAGTAGCTGCTTACTGTTAAAAATAATAATAATAATAAAGTTATAGAGAAGCACTGTAGCAGACATTTTATTAATTTAATTAAATTACATAATTTAAGTCTCACAACGATTCTATGACATAGGTATTGTTATTATCTTCATTTTATGGATGAGGGAACTGAGGCATAGAGAAATTAAGTAAACTTGCCCAAGGTCACACATCAAACGGTAGCATCGAGACCACGCTCTTACAGCCATTGCACCCCAAGCAGACTAAGTGGGACAGTTATAGGTAGTTAATTTTGAGTAGTCTTTTTGAAAATATCAGGTCATAAAAGGCCAAAATATTTTTGATTAGTATTTTCCACCTTCACTTGTAATAACCATCTTCATGTCTATCACAACTCACTTCTGTTGGGTTACATCCTTCAGATTATTTCATGGAAGTGGCATTTCTAGGTCCCAGAGGATAAACAGCTTTATAGTTGTTGCCACAGATTCCTGCAGTGTTTACCAAACAGGCTGCACCAGTTGATAATGTCACTAGCAAGGGATGACTGTCCACCACTTTCACTATTACCTCAAGCAGCACAGGAATCATCTGTATAAATAATAGTTTTTTTTTTTTAATTTGACAGGATTGTTTTGGAGTTTTACAGTATCAGACTTGCTGGTCAGCTGGGTTTTTGGGTGTTTCTCTTTATTCAAGCACCCCTCACACAAGTCAGATCACCTTGCTGTTGAACCATTGTTCTCTGTTACATCAGACCTTAGACTTGCAAACTCTGGGGAACTTTGGAAGGTGAGAGGCCCTGGGTATACGGCCATCTTGGCCCTTGTTATATGTACAGTATGCACTGAATGTACAGGACTATGCTGGGTCTTCTTTTCTATTTGATCCACCGACTGACATGTATGAATTAGGATGTCCTTTTTTTTTTGAAGACTTATTTATTTATGCATACAAAACTGGATAGAGGCTAGAGGTGTAAGGGCCATGAGCGGATTCACCAGAGACAGAGTAGGGGGCAGAATAGGCAGATCGACAAAATGCACTGCTGAGGGGAGCAGCAGGCAAGGCAGGAGAAGTCTGCTACGCCATGCGGATCACCTCCAGGGCCAGGGACCACACTCATAAGAAGCAACTGTGGCCAGCTTGCAGTGCTGTGTCCTAATCTGTTGTGCCACCAGGGAAGGCCTAGAATATCTTTTTTTTTTTTTTAAGATTTATTTATTGCATACAAGAACTGGGGTACAGACCAGAGGTACAGGGGCAGTGAGAGGATTAACCAGAGGCAGAGTCGGGGCAGAACAGGCAGATTGATGAGATACACTGCTGAGGGGAGCAGCAGGAAAGACAGGAGAGTTTGCTGCGCCATGTGGGTCTCCTCCAGGGCAGGGAGTGGACTTGTGCTGTGGATAGCATCCTAGTGTTGAGACTTAAACCCTTGCGTCACCAGGGAGGTCCTTGGAGTGACTTTTAAAACAGGCTAGCTATTCTCCTGGACACTGAACTCCTAACTTTTCAGATTTTATTGTAGCTAGAGATCTGCTTAGATGAAGATGTGGCTCAGTGGGTCTAGGGCAGGGCCTGAAATGCTAAGACCTGATGGTAATGTTGCTGGTCTGCAGGCCACAATCTGAGTAATAATCACCTAAAACTCTTCCCTTCTTCAACAAGGCGGCAACAAAGACCCAGAAAATCCCCATCTGAACCTTCTAATCCAGCTCAGCCTTCAGGACCGTGGCCTATTCAAGCCCCCTCAAAGCCTGACTTTACCCATCTAGACAATGCAGGGATCAGAATGAAAGTTCTCTGAGCCTTTCTATGACTTTTGTTTCCATCTTGTACTCCTTTAGCCCATTTGGATTTTCACTTTTTATTCAACAAAGACTATTTGAGCTCACAGATGAGCAGAAGTACCTTTTGAAACACTTGGAAGGGAAGAATGATTCAGAGATGATAGATATATCCCCTGTTTTGGAGCAGGTCAAGCCTTGAGTAAATTAGAAATGGAAAATAGTTTGGTAGAAAAAGTTCAGGACACTATGAGCGCAAATAGAAAATGGATCTCAGCAGTCCCATGGCAATCCCCCAAGAGTCATTCCTTAGCTGACACATGAAGTGTGTCACCTGCGATCCAAGTGAGGCTGGGCAAGGAAAGCAGGATGTGTCCAGGTAGAGGGAAAGGCCTGGGGAAGAAGCTAGGCGAGAGCATGGCGTTTTCAAGAAGCTGAAGGCGGTGATGCAGAGTGTGCAAGCGAAATGGTGACAAGAAGTGGGAGATGTCACAGAGCCCAGGGAGTCAAGGCCCCTCAGTGCTGTCTGTGCATGTGGACATTTTCCTAAGGGGGTGTTGAGCCCTTGAGTCCCTAGAGAAAGGGCAGAACAGACCTGGATTTTTTGAACAAATCACTTGCTACAGAGAACAGGCTATAAAGGACAAGGTTGAATGTGAGGACACCCATAAAAAGACCTGCAAGAGATGATAACCCCATGGCCAAGGGCCAAAGCAGTAGAAACAGGAGCATTGGGTGTATTAAGGCAAGTGAAAGAGGAAGAATTGAAGGTTGATTGTGGGGAGTGAAGACACAGAAAAGTACAGAAATCTTAGTGACTGACTTGCAATAACACCGCTGTGTTTCTTGTGCATGGAGCTGTGGGGCAGTTGGCTGAACCCAGCTCAGCTGGATTGAGGCTTAGCACCCACACCTGTGACCTGCTCTTGTCATGCTGGATGGCAAGAGCATCAGAAGCACTGATGCCTCGTAGCACAGCTCCACAAGAGCCTCTGTTAGGAACTGCAACAAAGTCATTCCGTTGTTCAATACAAGATCCATGGCAAACCCAAAGTCAGTGAGATGCAGAAACAGACTCTCTTTAAGATGGACAGAGAAGGAAGAATGTTTGTTAAACAATAATAAAGTCTCGGGGCCTCCCTGGTTGCTGAAGGAGTTGGGTCTCAGCACTGTGAAGCTGTTTGCAGCGACTGCAGTACAAGTTCGATCCCCAGCCAGGGAGCTGACCCACATAGCTCAGCAGACCTCTCCTATCTCACACATTGCTCCCCTCAGTAGTGTATGTCATTCAGTCTGCTTGTTCTCCTTCCCATTGTCTCTGGTAAATCCTCTCAGCCTCTTGCACCTCTGGCCTACACCCCAGTTCTTGTATGCATCAATAAATAAATCTTAAAAAAAAAACAGAAAACAATAATATAGCTACCCCAGGGAAGTAAACCCAACCCACAGGTAGACAGTGCAGTCTTTCATTGAAATAAAGAATGCATAAAGAGGAATATGTTTGGAGGTTGGGGTGTGGAAAGAAGTTGAATTCCATTCCCAGATATGTTGAACAGTGTTACCACTGAGATGTTCATGTGGAAATGTCAAAGAGGCAGTTTGAAAAAAAATGGCCCACAGCACAGGAGAGAGATATGGGCTCAAGATATTTATTTGTGAGTCACCAGCACAAGGTTGGCCCCGGGAGAGAATGAGATCATCTGGGAGAATCTGCAATTAGAAATAGGAAAGCCTAGCACAGACAATCAGAAACTTCAAGAAAGGATCTCTGGAAAAGACACCTACTAAAGGAGATGGTGTTGTAGCCTAAAACAGAGCAAAAACATTGCTTCCTGGGAGCCAAGGGACAGGAGTATATCAAGAAAGAGGGAGTGGACAGTGTCAAGCACTTAAAAAAGTCAGTAGCTCTGACCACAGCAGATCAGGTTTGGTAGAGCTGGGAGATCAGAAGCTAAACTCTAAAACAGCAACCAAGACACCCTTTTGCCAGACACTCAACAATGTGACTCTCTGGAACAAGACAAAAGGAGACTTTCATCTACCACCCACCTCCAGTTAGATGCAGGAAAGATCTTATCCAGTGTAACCAACAAGCAGAAAATTGAACAGAAAGAAGTGTTCAGCTCAATGCATTTTCCTAAGATGAATGCACCCATGTTCAACACTCTGAACAGGACTCCCAAGCCTCCTATCGGCCCCCACCATGACCCTCCCAGCCCCTCACCCACGCCCACCGCCCACTCTTCTTAAAAGATGCCAGCACAGTGTGAAATCCCTGGGAAACTTGCCGAACCCTGCTGCTGACTCAATATTCCCAGCCACAGAATCTCCCCCAGCTCCCGTCCCCCCCCCCCCCTCCCCCTCCGCCTGCTCTGCTCCTCGTCACCCTCAATGTCTCTCTAGAGGGCTCTCTCTTTCCTTCACTTGCTAGTTCTTCTCTCCAGTCATTATCCATTCGATACACTGAAGCTGGAGGCCTGTGTGTCGGACACTCTACTACGAGGCTGAGAGAGCCTATAAAGGTGAGTGACAGCAGCTGTCACACTGCAAAGACAGACACGTCAATAAGTAATTACCATGCTACGTGATAACCATAATAACAGGGTGGCAAGTGTGTGTGGGTGTACAGGGTGTGTGTAGTCATGTGCTGGGGAAAGGATTGAAATTCTCTGGGCAGAAGCAACAGGACTTCTGAGTCCTGGATGGTATGGCACCGGGCCGGCTTTTGCTTTATGTCTCGTGGGCTTCAGTTGGGCTCACTTGCTGCAGGTGCAGGCTCCTCCTCCCTGCCCGCCCGCCCACCCCCCTTCCTATATCGGCAGACCACACCACTGACAGTGCTATACTACTATCTGGACCATAGAGGGCGCCAGAAGACTGTGCTTCATGCAAAGTGCGCCTCCTTCCCAGTCCAAAAGGAAACACTTTCAGGAGGGCTTTGGAAGATTGGTAAAAAAGAGAGACCTCAAAGAAGACAAAACAAACATACAACATGCCCAGGAACATACAAACGCTCAATGGAAAAGAGTACCTTCCACAGGCCGGGGCAGTTTATTCCACAATGCTCTAAAATTTCCAGAACTCTCCGTGTGTATCATTTGGAATGCTTTTGGAAATCTCACTCTTTCTTGTTTTTTGTTTTTGTTTTTTGCCATGCTAAATATCTTACAAATGCGATGTAACCTTGAGCTGCACTTTCCCTTACTTCCTAAATCTGAAGTCAGTGCCACATTCCCTGGGGGGAATGCAGTGATTCAGGAACCTGGGCTGGGGAGTACATCTGAGTTTGAATACAAGCGCTGCCTCTTCATGGTATGATCCTGGGTGCATTTCTTAACTGCTTCACTTCACGTCTCTGGGTCCTAAGACCTGCAAGAGATGATAACCCCATGGCCAAGG
>NW_004567107.1:17730546-17750011 GCF_000260355.1 Condylura cristata
GCGGGCGGGTCAGGAGAGGTCTGCCATGCCATGTGGGTCACCTCCGGGGCAGGCGGGGATCGAACTCATGCGGAAGTAGCTTAAGCTTCTTAGTGCTGTGCTTTAACCCGCTGCGCCACCAGGGAGGGCCCTGGGTGCATTTCTTAACTGCTTCACTTCACGTCTCTGGGTCCTGATCTGTGGTCATCAGGTGACGATCACACACACCCTTCTCCAGGCTGTTTTCAGGGAGAAGTGGGTTGACGCCAGTGAAGTGCTCTGAATAATCCCTGGCAAGGAGCAATTGCTTTTCTTGCATGTGTTCCTTATTCCTAATCTCCTGGCTGAGCACCGTGGGTCAGCCACTCCATGCTGTGCCTGCGTGGGTGAGCAGCCCAGCTGTGTACTCTCCAACGCTTCAGAATCAACAGGCTTCTTTGGTTTCAAGTCTCAGCTCTACCCTGTCATTTATGGGTTGTATGATCGTGAACAAGATCCCTCGCTGCCCCAAGGCCACAGTTTCCTCATTCCTCAAATGAGCTGATAATATCGCTCTTATTACTACAACTTCTTCCAGTGAAGCAAGAATTCCTTTTAGTTTAGTTCAACAAATATTTTCTGAGGCTCTACTACGCCCGGGGCCCAGTGCTGGATGCTGGAAAGAGAAAAATAGAACCACATGCTTGAGGAGCTACTAGACAAAGGGACTCAATAGGCTATGATCACACAAATTCTGAGAAACTATGAGGCATACGAGAAGGAACACTCATTGGGGCATTCCAGGAAGTCTTCCTGGAGGAGGTAAAATCTCGGTGAAAGATGACTTGTGAAAGATGAGTAGATATTGTTGTCAGGCTCATCTTCCTTTAAAGTCAGTGGAGCTGGTTTATGGAATCAGGAGTCCCAAGTGGGATGTCTGTTGTGTCTTTCTTCTGTCTTAGCCTCATGGACTCCAGGCCCATTACTCTACTGTCTCCCTCTTGTCTCCCAGACACTCCCCATCCCCTGAAAGAGGCAGGGGAACCCTGGTAAGCTGGTGAATAAGATCTACTTTAGAAGATCTCAACAGGTGGCAGCCACACAGCCAAGGTGTATTTCTGGCCCATCCCAGGGAAGCATCAGTCACCCAGACTGCTACACCCCTCAGTTGGGTATGCAAGAAGACCCCTCCTCTATGCCTGCTCCAGCCAGCCACACCAGAATGGCCACTCACATCATCAGGAATCTGTCTCTGTCTGAATTGCTTTTTGATTTTCCTCTGCTGAACCAAGCTCTACACATTCACCGGGGGTGTCTGAGTTGTCTCTCAACCTTGGCATCGTGGGCCTCCTTGCACATGACCTTGGACGGACCCCATGACCACCCTGCATTCTCCTGCTCTACCTCCCACTGAGCCGGGGAGTCTCTGTTGGCAGGTACAGTCTCCGAGTCACTGTATCCTCAGACTCATCTACTGAGCCTTCTGCTCAGTACATGTTTGCTGAATTGAATTAAACTGAACAGGGCCCAGAATTTCCAGTCAACATTTTTGTTTTCCTGTCTTAGCAGGAAGTAGAGGGCATACTCTAGAAGGTAATTGGAGAGCATGTAATGAATGAATAATTTAGAGAGGTCTGGCGGAACTGAAGGGAATAAGGATGGGGAAACGCCCAGAGACTAGCTGTGGGAAGCGGTTGCCCTCTCTGTGTGGAGGGGTGATAAAAACAGGGCGATGCAGAAGTGGCAAGAGCTGAGGCCAGCAGAAGCCACGGAACAGGAGCTGTGGACACACACACACTGCCAAGCTGGGGGAGCCAGGAGACCTGCGGCCCACCCTCTTCCTCCCACCCTGCTCCTCCCACCCGACTGATTGAACCCCAAAGAAGCCAGAGATAAGGAGGTTGGTGGAGCAGGGTGGAGCAGGGCACAGACAGCAGCTTGCCTGGACCAGGGCAGAGAGAATAAAAGGAGAGAGCAGGTTTGAATGGCAAAGTGAAGGAATATGCAACACAGCAGCTTTTCCTAAGATCTGGTCTCCATTGTGCCCAGATCAGAAGTACTTAGGAACCAGTTTCAAAAGCAGATTCCTGTGCTCTTGCCCAAAGCTCCTATATCAAATCATCTATCGACAGGTATGTTTCCTCCTTTCTGTGTTCTCGGGAAGTTCCGGGAGGGGATTGTAAGTATCACCTGAGGATGTCTGGAAAGCATGGAAAGATGGGATGACTGAATGCGGTTGGTCCATAATTGAAAACTACAAGGTAGTATTCAGCTGCCTTGGGGTGACTTGAATCACCCCAAGTATGGGGCCTGCAGGTGCTATTTCTCTAGCGATGACTTCTAAAAGGGATGACATCACAAAGGGTGCTCACCCACCCGACATGCTGAGCATGGACTACCACCCAGGATTTGTGAGGGTTCTTGAGAACTAAGATGGCCCCAGCCCTGGGATTTCCTAGGGCGACCTCTAGATGTCAGGTAGGGATTCTCCTGGGCTCCAAGAGTCATCCCTGCATGACTCTCCAGTGCTTCTGTCAGCACGAGCTCGCGTGCCAGGCAAAATAACAAACAAACCTGTGGTTTCAACTCCCACCACGTATCTATGACACCCAAATACATTCTGTCCTGAGTTTGGGTATTCAGCTGCTAGGAGACAAATACTTCAAGTTCCGACAATACACATGAGCCTAAGGGGACAGATCTTCATCTTCTATCCCACCCTCTGGCCAAGGCTCCTAACTTCAGTGAATGGTTCCTTGTCCTTTCCCAAGTCATCATTTAAATATGCACAGTCTGAACATGTCACATCTCTTCTTAAAATCTTCCATGAGCAGGGCCCTCCCTGGTGGCACAGCAGGTTAAAGCACAGCACTAAGAAACTAAAAGGTACTTCAGCATGAGTTCGATCCCCACCCGGAGGTGACCCACCTGGCGTGGCTGACCTTGCCTGACCCGCCTGCTGCTCCCCTCACCAGTGGTCTTCGTCAGTTCTACCTGTTCTGCTCCGCACTCTGTTTCTATCATCCTCCGCACCTCTGGCCTGTACCCCACGTCTGTATGCATAAATAAATATATCTTAAAAAAGAAATCTTGCATGAGCAAACTGTCCTCAGGACCTTGTCTCGACTTTCTACTAAGGACACAGGGTCTCCCTCATCCTGCCATAGCTGAGTTCCGACCTCATTTCCCACCACTCCTTACCCTCTCCCACTCCATTCATCCTATATCCTTAGCCTAGACATTTAAGTTCATGTACTTGTTCACCATTTTTCTAGAATGCTCTCCTTATGTTGATAGCCGGTCCACTCCTCCTTGTCTAGCAAAACTCATCTCAAGTATCATCCTTGAAGTCTTTTCTGGCCCACCCAACTGGATTAGTCTGTACTCTCCCTCAGCCTCTTGTTCTCATTTCTCTGATAGATTTTATCTTACTTCCTTGGAGTAGTCTGTTTCTTCTATTAGACTGTAATCACCATAACGACACAGATCAGAGATCACTAATTTGACTTTATTTCCCAGTCTCCATGAATGGATGGGCAGAGAGGTAGACAGATACACTGAATAATGTCTTCTTGCATGAGACGGACTTTTCCAAGAGAGCAGCTTGGGCAGACCGTTTCATAAAGTTCACTTATTTTGATGGAGTTTCATCTGGTTCCAGAATCATGCCCTGTGCCAGTACACTCAAGAACAACCTCGCTATTTTCAAGGACCTCGTGAAAATAGGGAAGATTGTCTTAGTTCTTTCAAATTGCAAGGAAAACTTATACTCAGATTTCTTAGATGATAATATAAATGGCTAGGTAAGACACTTCTTGCATGGAAGGGTTTCGCCTATGGAATGAAGGAACTATGAGAAGCCCCCCAAGAGCAGCCCAGTCTTTCCAGAACAGCATATCCAATGCCAGGATGTCGTGGAGGGTAGAAAAAGGGTCCATGTATCAATAAGCTGTTGCCCCCAATAGTGCTGTGTAACAAGCCACCCCCAAAATTAAGTATTGTATAACAATCATTTATTCACAGTTTGCTTTACATTTTTCTGGAACCAACATTCTACCTGAGGGGAGGGCCTATTCATGGCAGAAGCGGAAATGCAAGATGGACAGGCATATTTCAAGCTTCTGATTGTGTTATGTCTGTTAATATCCCACTGACACAAGCAAGTCACCAGGCCTTGCCCAACATCAGGGAGAAATCCCTCTACTTTTCAAGTAGGGAGCTGGCAGCAGGTAACATGGCCAGAAGCACAGACGCAGGGAGGAGAGAAGAACTAGGCCCATGGCGGCCTGTACCATCTACCACCCCCCAGGTTCACCAGGCTAGAGGTCATCTGAAAAGCAGACTTCACTTCATTCTTGGTCTCTTCACATAAAATCAAGGGTTTCACTCTCTCCCCAGAACCTAGAATGGCACTGCTTGTATTAGGTGCTGATCAATATTTGTTGAATGAATGAATGTCTCTTATTGCCTCTTCCCACAACTCTTGCTTCTTCAGAGATAGTATCTGAGGGGGCAGGTTTGTTATCATGGTCTAGTACAGACTAAGGAGTTTGGACTTGATTCTGTAGGCAGGCCATGGGGAAACACTCTGTTTTCAGGCCCAGGAGTAACTTGCTCAGACCTGTGCTTTAGCAAGATTAACTTGTTGCCAAAATTCCAAGGGAAAAAAAAAAAATGAAGGGAGCTGGGAGACTGTTTGCAAGAGCCCAGGTGAGAAAGAGAAGTGGAGCATGGAAAGGATACAGGAGGCATGGGGAGCGCATGACGGGAGAGCATCTCACCAGCATAGTTGGCGAGAGAGGGGGTTCTTGGGACTTAGAGCCCTGGCAATGGGGCAAGCAGTCAGTGCATAAGGAACTGTCTTGTGGGATGGAGTTGACTGTGACTTGGCGCTTTACTGAGTTTAAAGTGCAGGAGATGTCTGGTAGGCGCGCATCCCGCAACCATGCCAGGCCAGGTAGGTTCACATCAGTTCATGTAGCTTGAAAGAGAACGTTAGTGGGCCCTCCCTGGTGGTGCAGCGGGCTGGAGCGCAGCACTGAGAAGCTGGCCACAAGCTGATATGAGTTGGATCCCCAGCCCTGGAGGTGACCCACATGGCGTGAGACCTCTCCTGACCCGCCCACTGCTCCCCTCAGCAGTGTGCTTCACTGATCTGTCTGTTCTGCTCCCCACTCTGTCTCTGATGAATTCTCTCACTGCCCCTGTACCTCTGGCCTGCACCCCAGGTCTGTATGCATAAATAAATTTTAAAAATGTTAAAAAACAAACAAAGAAAGAGAAACTTAGAGCCCTTGATATCATCCTCAGAGGTTAGAGGAGACAAGCCAGCAGGGAGATAGCAACTTGGGCCCCCCCCCCCCCCGCATATCTATATGCTCTTCCCTCTTATAGTCGCTTTCTGATACTTTCTATGGTTCTCCACTGCCCCATCCTCTGCCACTCCCGCCATCCTGTGTGTTGCTGCCCTCACAGGTGCAGTCTCTTGGCTCAGGTGTGCACACTTCAGCACCCCCACATCATACTCCAGGTGTCCACCATCAGGCATGCGTACAAGACCAGTGGTTGACCATAGATGCTAATGGAGGGACGGCAGAAAAAGCCTGACAACTTCCATTGATCTTACAGCACTCAGCATTTAGATCTCTTTCTCACTCATAGTTTTAATCTAGTCATTTATAGAAGTATTAGTTTTTTGTGTGTATGTGTAACAATCACTTCTAAATGGACACCCCCACCACTAAAATGTCAGGCAAGCAGTTTGTTGTTTGGCTGCGTGCATCAGCGTGGGGGAGGCAGGGGGAAAGGACAGGAGCAGGAGTGTGATCCAGAGAGCTCCATGACCCCTGCTTAGCATAACAGCCCTCCTTCTCTGAAGCTTGAACCCCTTGAGAGACAGCCCCTAACGGTAATACCATCAACAAACATGCACAATGAATCCCTTCTCTGTGCAGGCTATGTGCTGAAGGCCAGACAGGGGAATGAATGAGCAAAATGTCCCTGCCTGGAGGTGTCTGGTGAGGGCTGGAGGGTAGGGGCTTGCAGACTTGCATAAGTGCCACCCTGAGAGACAGGGACTTGAATAAATTGTTCAGTGGGAGCTCCAATCCAGGGCTGGTTAACTCTGCCTGCCTAAAGGGTGGAAGACTGCAGACATCAATAGTTCAGGAAAGGCCTGGGAAGATGGGGATGGACATAACAAAGAATATTCCACATACAGCACAGAGCTGAAGGCAGGGCTAGTTACAGAGGTGAACCTGCAGATTGTGGCAGTGCTTGGAGGGGCTGACATTAGTACAGATTATTAATGTCCATGCACTGGATTTTCAGGATCAGTAGAACCTGGAATTAATATCATGAACAAATTTCCCAAGTGATTCTAATGCATAATCAGTTGGAAAATTGGTCAATTGATTTCTTTTTGTTGCAAGGATAACTTGAAGTCCTGGGGGTGAAAATGTGTTCCCTGTTCCCTTGAGTCCTCCTCACTCAAGTGGCTTAATAACCCTGAGGTTTCCTGGGCCCTACCCACATCTACACAGTCTCCAGAGGTGGAGCTCTGTAATCTGCATTTAAAGATATGCTTATTGACTTACTTATGATTATCTCAAGGTCCTGCTAAGGGACAGACACGCGTTCAGGCAGGGGTGTGTCATGGTGAACCAGACACAGCATTTTGGCAAGGGTTTTGCATGCTGCAGTTTGACAACTGCTTTAATGTAATGTAGGGTTGCTATGAAATCATGTAAATTGTGCTAGGTGTCCCTGGTGGTGCAAGGGTTAAAGTGCAGCAAAATGAAGCTGTCCGCAGCCACTAAACACTAGTTTGATCCCAGCTCAGGGAGGTGACCAACATGGCGCAGCAGTCCTCTCCTGTCACGCCCGCTGCTCCCCTCAGCAGTGTACTTCGTCAGTCGGCCTGTTCTGCTTCCCACTCTGTCTCTGGTGAATCCTCACTGCCCCTGCACTTCTGGCCTGTACCCCATTTCTTGTATGCATAAATAAATCTTTTAAAAATACTTAAAATAATGTAGGAGCCAATATGGGAGGTAGAAATCTCAGAAGATTCCAGAACATTAGCTGGCTGCAGACCAGTCAGGAATAAACTCAGTGTGGAAATGAGGATACAAGGTGGAGGCCTCCCAGTGAGCTCCTACTGTGGCTGCCCTAATTATCTATTGCTACTAAGAAGACACTCCTAGCACTTAATGGCTGGAAGGACATTTTTAATTTCTTGTGATTGAGTGTGATGTCTGGGTGGTTCTTCTACTGGCCTTTCCTGGTTTCAATTGACACAAACCTGGCACAGCTGGGCCTCTCTGCCTGGAGGCTTCCTCCCAGGCTTCTTAGTGGCTTGGTGGTTGGCATCAAAATTCAAGAGGACCAGCTCCAATGCGAAGATGCCCATTTTACATTTATTATTTTCCCGTTTGATGTCCCTTTGGTCAAATCAAGTCATTTTGGTAGCCTCAATGGGTACTATACAGGCGTGTGACATCAGAAGTCACTCTGTGGGGGTCGTTAATATAATCCTTGACCACAGGTACTCCGGCTGTCTCTTGCTTTTGAGATCTGTATGTTTTCTCACAATTTCCCTGTGCTCGGCAGCTCAAATTCTTATATGAAAGAATCTACTGGATCTTGCTAAGCATGTCCCTGGATCACAGGCTTCTCAAGGGCTGGGGAGCCTAGGACAAAGCAGGATGGACAACAGGGCTGGTATAAAGGAGATTGCAGGGACTTTACACACTGTCCATAAGCTGGCCACCCAGAGGCCACGACATTGTGATCAGTGGCATGGATATAGAAATATCCTTCTATACAATTACCTGGGAGCAAAGTTGAAGTGTTGTGTTTGCTATTGGCCACCTAGATTTATAGGCAAGTTTACAGGAATTTATAAAGACGTTTCCATTTTTATTTTTGAAGTGCTATATGTAGATTGTAGAGGCTTTGAAAAATACCAACAAGAAAATGGAAGTCACCAGTTGAAACAGACTGAATATTTGTGTTCCCCCCACCCCAGATTCACATGGAAACTTTTAGGTCATGAAGGCAGAACCCTCCTGAATGGGATTCATACCCTTATAAAAGAGACCCCAGAGAGACCCCTCGCCTCCACTGCCATGTGAGGACACAGTGAAAGGGAGCTATCTGTGAACCTGGAAACACAGCCTTCCTTGACCCCAAATCTACTGGCACGTTAATCTTGGATTCCCTTCAAAACTGGGAGCATAAATAGCTGTAAATAAGCCACCCAGACTATGGTATTTTGTTATAGTGTCTGAAAAGACGAACACCCTGTCATATCACTATCTATTAATAACTCTTAAATTTGTAGTGTACTTAACTTTCAAGTTTTTTGGAACATACATGCTTTTTTCCTTACAAAGTTATACTGTGAATATAGCTTTATGCCTTCCACTCGTCCTCTAAACCATAGCACCAGCATTTTCCCATGTCATTACAAATTCTTTGTAAAATAACTTTAAGAGTTATGCAATCATCATGAACAGTGCTAAAAGAACATTTCTGTTCATACGTCTTTATCTGCACTTGGATTTTCCCCTTGAATACCGGGACCCTATATTTTCCTTATATAGCACAGTTTCAAGATGACTTCAGTGTTTCTTAGCAAATAACTGAAGAGATATTTTTCTTCCCGAATGGAATGGACACATCCCACTGTTTCACATGCCAAAGCTGGCGTTGCAAATGGGCCCATTTCCTCTCTCTTGACAGTCCTCATCTATCCCCGTTTCCGTGTGGGCGCACAGGACAGCCAGACTGGGTTGGTTTTGCAGTGACTTCACCAGACCTAGAGACAGAGCTGTGCGTGTTCCCACGGTCACCTCTTTCTCCACACCGTGGAAAACTGACTTTTTCCCATAACTGGCACAGGCTGTGTTTGGGTCAGGAACCCAACATTAACTACAAAGACTGACCTCAACCCAGGGAACTTGAGAAGAAACTAGATAACAGTGTTGGGAAATTGTTCTCTTGTGTGAATTGGCACTTGAAATATGGACCAGTATTATGTCAAACTTTTTTTATGCCACTGAATCAAATGGAATGGAAAATAATACACTGCCCTTAGCAAGTCAAAGGACTTGGCCTGACTTGGGCATCTCAATAAGGCCATCCAATTTCAGCTAATTTTCTCACTCATCACACTCTCAGATTCTCCAGATTCCATGTAGGTTCCCAGTGTACAAATTAATGATGTGAGAGAGCTCACAGTTGGGGTAGCAGGCTTAATTGCACATAACGCGTTAAGTGTGAATCTCATGGGATCCAAATACAGAAGGAGGGGACCCTGAGATTGACTAGGCAGTCCAAGAAGGCTGGTTACTCAGACTGTACAAGCAATGAGGGCCCCTCAATGCATTGATCCTGTGAGGCTCACCTCACAAGGTGCTAACAAAACTGGAGCAGCTTCCCATGATTGAAACTATACCTCACTCTAGATTGCAATGCAACAGAAATCCAAAACATCAAGAGGGTTACAGCTCCCCTTATTCTTTAGTAGTGTCCATGATGGTTTTTACTCACTCTGTTATTTCCTGTCCTCTGTCTAAAGATAGAGGTCATAGGACCTCAAGCTGGTTTGGAATTAGCTCACTCAGCAACAAGGTAGACAAAAAAGGGGTGTGTCCTGGATCTAGAGACCTTCTGCCAGCTCAACTAGGTGACTCTTGGGTGTGGAGAGGCAGGGGCAATGTCCTAGTTCTTTGTTTCACATAGAAACTGAGAGTGCACAAATTAATGATCACAATGTATATGCCAGTTATTTGAAATGCCACTGATGGCATTTCTCTATATATAGCTATAGCTCTTTTCCATCTATCTATTGGCCAATTAATTATCAAACTTGCAAGGAAAATTCTGGAAGGATTTTAGACACAACATAACTCTGCTTGCTCACTGCAGAAAATCAAACAGTTTTTCAGAAGGTATTCATAGCCCTCTACAGAACGTGCTGAAGAATAATTATAGTCAAGGCCATCCGGCCTCTCAAGATCTTTTGCTCTATTCGAAAGATTTTACAAGGACCTTTCAAAAGGACCATATACATTTATAACTAACTTCATGTCATATGAGATAAGGATTATAAAAAAGTCCCAAGCACCCTAGGGTGCAGGCATTAGGGAGGTCCTATCCAGCTAATGTGAGAAAAGGAAGCTTGTGAGATGGACCTTAGTGGGTAGGTTTTCAACAGGAAGAGATGGAAGAATGAGTTGTTTGGGGAGGTTGATATGGATAGCCTTCATCTGCAAGAAGTAAGAAAGGTGTGTATTGGTGGTTGGGCTAGGATGTCAAGGCAGAGCAAAATGATGGCATCCAAGACAAAACTGAGAGAAGCCCAAGAAGTTGTAAACATGGGCAAAGGGTAATGTATTCCGATAGAATCGCTACATTGCTTTACCCTAGAAGGAGACGCATAGGTTGAAGAAGCACATTTATCCATGTAGGCAGCTCGTGGCAGCTGCAAGAAAAATTCAAGGGCTGCTCAGACATCTGGGCAGGAAATCATATGCCCCTCATCAACCCATACCCTGTATGTGAAGATGATATGCTTCAGGGACTCTGCTGCCTTGGCAGAACACCGCTCCTTTGAACTTCACATGTGACTCATGTTTACAGAGACATCGCTGGACAGTCTGTTTGGACAGTCATGTAGTGACTGTGTGACCATGGAAAAAATGAGAAAGACATCCTCGCAGGACGCCAGGGTGCAGTTGAGGAAATCCTGTGGTGTGTCATCCATGAAACGCTAGAAGGTCACCAGAGCACTGGGCAGGCTGAGTGGCGGCCCCCATTCTTGAAATGTCATCAGGACTTGGGAGCACAACTTTCTCCTGGGCTCAGGTCACGTTTCCAGCGTCTCAGAGAGGGAGTGGTCAGGCAAGCCAGGACAGGTTTCAGATGGCCATCTTTTCATAGACATAACTTCCAGTAGAGCCCTTGTAGTTGATGCTCTCCTGCTTGCTTCCCTGGCCATTTTGTTACCAGGTGTGTCAGAAAAGCATCAATCTTGGTCTCAAGGTCACTGAAACGTGTTTTATCCTCATCCAAAGCTCTTTTATCTCTTCCTTCCCCCAGCCACATGCATTTCCATTAAGAGTAAGTACTCTTGGCCTATGTCTGTTTCTTTCCAGCAAGCTATCCTTTATTGTGCCCCGATCACAGTCAAAGCCTCAACTTGTCAAATCACTTTGTGGGCTTTGCACTTGGTCAGCAAAATTCCGGGGTGCCAACATGTAAAACAAAATATATTTTTTAAAATGTTATGCATATATCATTTTCCTCTAGAGACACTTGTTTGTAAGTAGGCTTATGCATCACACAGTGGATAAGTCAGAAGTCATGAAAGGATATTGGCAAAAAGTAAATGCCTGTCACTACCCCACCCTCCTTTGTCCAGGTCCTCTTAAGGAGGTAATGACCTTCCAGTTTCAGTTTTGTGTGTACTCTCCACACTTCGCTGTGTTTACTTTAAGGATGACTCCTCCCAGCAAACATCACTAACATTACTCCCACCTCATCTTCAGTCACATGGTTAGCTTACTCCTGGTCACAGGAGAGCATGATCAGAAGGATGGAATCGGAGACCCAAGTCAAGAGCAGAGAGTCTGACAGCCATGTAACAGGCTGCAGGAATAGTGATACTCTCTCTTGCCCTCTGCTTGCACACCTTCATATGGACACTTCATCTGATTCATTCACATGTTCTTGAAGGTCTGAAAACCCTCTGAGATAATTACTGTGTGTTCTTTCTATTCTTTCCTTTTCAATGATGATATTAAAAATATATGCACAATCTGGATTGTCTGGCTGACTCTCTTATCATAGAGGGCTATTACATGATTTGTTACCTTACAAAAATCTTTTACTGCCAATCAAGCAAATGTCTAAAGGGTCAACACTGCACTTCTGATGTGTTGATAAGCACTTTGGACAGCCATTATGTTGGTTTGACCTTCACCTCCTTGGAGAAGTTGATGCTCTGGTCGTTGGTCCCATCATTCAAGCATCAGTGATACATGATTATCTCTTGGGAAAATTTCCTATCCTTTTAATTTGAGATTATGTTCATGTTTTAAATTTTATTGATTTATTATTAAGATAACTTTGGTTTATAATAGTGTATATGATTTAGGGAAATCAGTTCAAAGGCAATATTCTTTGCAGACCCTCCCTGGTGGTGCAAAGTGTTAGAGCACAGCACCGCAAGCTAGCTACAGTCGCTTCAGTGCAAGTTCGATCCCCGGCCCGGGAGGTGATCCACAATGGCACAGCAGACCTCTCCTGTCTTGCCCACTGCTCCCCCTCAGCAGTGTACTTTGTAGGTTTGCCTTTTCTGCTCCCCACGCTGTCTATGGTGAATCCTCACTGCCCCTGCACTTCTGGCCTGTACCCCAGTTCTATATGAATAAATAAATCTTTAAAAATATATATTCTTTGCATATATACATTGGAGTCTATAGGACAGAACCTCTAAAATGTCATTGCTTATAACTTTCTTATAGTGAATCATAAAATACAGATCCTTGAGTCCCTCAACCCGGAAAGTCTGAATTGAGGCCAAGAGACTGAGTTCTCACAGAAATTCTTCCCCCAAGGTGATCTTGACATGTAGGTCCTGGATTCCACTTTGAGAAATGCTGCCTGTAGTATAGTTTCTCATTCTCCTCTCTGGAATCTTCTATTACTGATTACTGAATATTTATTTCCTTTGTCATGGCTGATTTTTTTTAAAGTCATGACCTCTATATGATTATTCTACATTGCCAAGGTGTTTACCTCTCTCTTCTGTTTCCAACATATAACCTGGGGGAAGTGGTTGGGTTGGGAGACTGGAGGAATCATTTGCCCTGGGTTTGTAAGCTGACACTATCCCTTGTAGAGGATGCCAACTTAAATGCCAACAGCCAGAATTCAAGACACCAACTTCCTTACTGCATTGCTCAAGGTTTTGCTTTGCTTCTAAAACCACAGCATCCTGTTGATGGAAGCATCCTGCAAAGCTCTGAGTTTCCAGGGCAGGGTCTCAAAGTCCCTCAATTTACATTCCTATTCTATGTGACAGCAAATCTATGTGATGGTTCATTGGTCCATTGTGGTCCTTTTGGGCCTTTTGCATATCTGTAGTGTGGGCCCCAGAAAGTTTTCTTCATTTTTTTTTAAGGATTTATTTATTTATGCATATGGAACTGGGGTACAGGCCAGAGGTGCAGGAGTGATGAGAGGCTTCACCAGAGACACAGTGGGAAACAGAACAGGCAGATTGATGAAACACACTGTTGAGGGCAGCAGCGGGCTGGTCAGAAGAGGTCTGCTGCACTGTGTGGATCCCTCCAGGGCTGGGATTGAATTCATACTGAAGCGGCTGCGGCCAGCTTGCAGAGTTGAGTCCTAACCCATTGTGCCACCAGGGAGGGCCCTCCTTTACTTCATTTTTTTTTTTTTTAAGATTTATTTATTTGTGCATATAGAACTGGGGTACAGGCCAGAGGCTCAGGGGCAGTGAGAGGCTTCACCAGAGACAGAGTGGGGAACAGAACAGGCAGATCGACGAAGTACACTGCTGAGGGGAGCAGCGGGTGGGTCAGGAGAGGTCTGCCACACCACGTGGTCACCTCTGGGGCAGGAGGGAATCGAACTCATGCGGAAGCAGCTTTAGATTCTCAGTGCTGTGCTTTAACCCGCTGCGCCACCAGGGAGGGCCTCCTTTCCTTCATTTTAAAAAGTGATTCATTTACTTATTATTTATGCATAGAAGACCTGGAGTATAGGGAGTGAGGGGGTAGAAGGATTCACCAGAGACAGAGTAGGGAGCAGAAAAGGCAGATATGCTGAAATACACTGCTAAAGGGAGCAGCAGGTGAGACAGTAGAGGTCCGCTGGGCCAGATGGGTCAGCTCCCTGGCCCTGAATCAAACTCAGGCTTTGAGGTGATAGAACTGAGACTTAACCTCTAGGCCACCAGGGAGACCTTCTTCTTCTCCCTTTCCTAATAAACCTGTCTCTTTTAAAATGTAATGTGTGTGTGTATGTGTGTGTGTGTAGTATGTATGTGTGTGTGTATAGTGTGTGTGTGTGTGTGTGTGTGTGTGTGTGTGTATAACCTAGATTATCTGCCTGGAAATATCTGTGTTTATGGTCTCAGCATTGAATGACCCTTTAAAGGGTCAGCACTTAAGTTATGATGTTATGACAAGCACCTTGGGCAGCCATCATGTTGACCTGGCCTCTATGTAGCTCAGACTGAAAGGCTGAATTCCTTCCTGGATCCTTGGGTTTTGATCCCTGGCACCTCTTTGATCTCATACCCTATAGCTACACCAGCCTCCTTACTCTACATATGCTCCCTTAAGGACCTCATACTGGCTAGTCCCTCTGCCCAGAAGACTCTTCCCCCAGATATCTGTATATATAACCACCTCATCTTCTTCAGGTCTTGGCTTAAATGTTTGCTTAAGTGATTATATTTCTCAATCCTAATTTAAAATTACAGTTCCTTCTCCACCTCACCTCCATCACGCTCCCATTTGCCCTTACCTTGCTCTTTTAACATATAATACAATTCACTTATTTCTAATGATTATTGTTCATTGTCTGACACACCCTATTTGAACGCATGCCCAAGAGAGCAGATTGGTTTTGCATTGTTCTCTGATGTCTCCTAAACAATTAGAGCAGTGCTTGACACACAGTAGGTGCTTAATAAATACTAGATGAATGGATGGATTACAATCATTTAATCTCCACCCTTGTACTCATGTTAAGTTTGCTCATCAGTTTTATAGACAAAATTCCCTTTTTCCAGTGATAATTTACAAATGACACTTTTCAATGGCTAAAACTTTAGCCTTCAAAATTACACGTTTCTTGGGCTTCCCTGGTGGTGTAAGGCGATAAAGTGCAGCACTATGAAGCTATCCACAGCCACTGCAGTACAAGTTCGCCAGGGAACTGACCCACTTGGTGCAGCAGACCTCTCTTGTCTTGCCTGCTGCTCTCCTCAGCAGTGTATTTCAGTGACTCTGCTGTTCTGGTCCCCATTCTGTCTTTGATGAATCCTCTCAAAACCCCTCCCCAACCCCTCGGGCCCTCCCCACCCCATCTCCATCACACTTGGTGTTTGCCCTTCTTCTTGCATGCATAACGACATACAAGTTCTCCTATTTATTTGCAAGTTCTTGCATGCATAAATAAATAAATCTTTTTTTTTTTCAAAGTTACATATTTCTTAAATGAATCCAGGAGTTGCAAGAATACAAGTTAAAGGGGTAAGGGGTCCAACCTGGACCTAGCACTTCTGAAGCAGGCTCCTTCCTTGACCACAGACCACTGCTGTCTCCCCCTCCCCCTGGGACCAGAAACAGACTTACTGTCACCATCTGCCACTCCTGGGCAGGCAGGGTAGTTTTCACCCTCCATGAAAGAGCTGCTAACATTGGTAGAATTCCAGAGTAGCCAATGTTCCCTCTCTTTAAATCATTTTCTTTGGTGTGCCAACTTCTAAGTTTGCTTAATTTTTCCTGCTAATAAAAGAAACCCACCATAATAAAATTTAAGGCTCTATAGATATATATACAGAAAGGAATACCCAAGGACCTGAAATTCTCCCACTTGTGAAAGGTAACTTTTAGAGCTTGTTTCTCTGCCTGTAAGTAAAATGCTCAACACAGCCACTGTTCACATTTTGGACACTTCTTTCTAGTTTTTTTTTTTTTCTTCTATGTGTAAGTATTAAGTTGAATTATAGGAACTTGCTGATGCTTAACCACTGGGGACTTATAAAACGGCAACCTCACTTGGTGAAACCTAGAATTCACACCATCAAAACTATTCTCTGCATGTAATTGTACATTATATTCTTTTCACTTTCATTATAACAGCGCCACTTGCCCATGTATTTATGAAGAGTTGGGCCCTTCTTGAGCTTGCATTAATAGCACAAATAATTGATGAGCATTAGCAATTCATTTGGGAGCCCTGCCCTGTAAATCATTGAAACAGTCCACGTGATTCCCAGGCTTCCTGGGTCTTGAAGTGAATGACAATACTTAGTGATTCTTCCAGGAAACTCCTATAAATGCCCTAGCCAATTATCTGTGTGCAGTGCCTGGCCCCAGATTTTCTGCTCAAATGGTAGCTTCTGGGAATGCTGCTAATAACTATGTTCAGATGCTTATTTCTCCTGTTACTTTAAGTTGGATGAATCTGATCTATTACGAGGGATGCATATTTGGTTGGAGGAACATCTTTCTCTTTAAGATGGCTTTCTTTGGCATTTTGTATTTCTTGTTAGTAGAGGTTTCTGGAATTCTGGGCCAGGTATAACGTACCAGCACTTTTAAAAGAGAGAGGTGACACTTTTCCTGCAGTAATAGGGAGCCTTGGCTTCCTCTTGGAAAACATCAGCAAGAATTTCAGCTCCATATATATCTTTTCATTGCAGCAAGTTCTTGAGGAGTCCATGGACTACCTTGTTCCACCATTGTGATTTTGGCAATATTACTAAAGGTCCTCTCTGGACCAGCCTTATTATCTAAGATCTGAAACAACCCTGTTCTGGATGAGGCTTCTATTTGTTCCAGATTTAATTGGGTTCAACCATAGACTAAGAAGATTCTATGTCCATGCAAACACGTCATTTGCATAAAATTGGGGAGGTTTATGATACAAGATCAATTATTGTTGTTCATAATACTATCTTGTCACTTTAGGTATAATGATTTAACAGCATGGGCTTTAACATTTAGACTCCAGTAAAACAATAAACATTTAAAGGTAATCTGTAGACTACAAACATATCAGAGACTAAAAAAAAAAAAGGCAAAACTGGTGGGGGGGATTAACAAACACAACCTAAGTTATCACACAGAGACAGTGTATTCTAAAACCTAATGGCCTGGCTTTGAAGCCAGACTCTTGTGTTTAATTCTCACACTACTTCCTACTAGTTGTGAATATCTACTGTGAAAACTAAGCTAAGAACCCAACTCTGTAAAAAGACTGCAAGAATTGAAGACAGATTGTGTGGAAAATATTGATCACACTTGTGCTTTATAATAGTACTGGTTATTGCTATTATTAAAAAACTTAAAACTTCAAGAACTTTTAAGTAGAGCTTTTAAGTTTTTGTTATTGCACCATAACATTCTGACATTAAAAACTTGAAGAGAAAAACCAACTTCACTACACCAAAAATCAAACCATCGATATTTTCTTTTCATGGTGAATGTGTAGATATAATTTTACTCACCGTGATTTGCTTTTTTTCCATTTAACATAGTAAATTTTCCCCTGTTTCGACATGATCTGTAATGTAAGCTAATTATTACTTTGTCAAATATACCATAATCTAATTAATAATCCTTGACTTTTGGATATTTGTTTCCAATGGGGTTGGGGTTGGTAGTCTTTCCTTTTGATCCTGTTACAGTGACTTAAAAGATACGATTTTAAAAATATCTAGCTCTTTTCCCTTAGGTGTGTGGATAGTTTTAGATTGGATTTGAAAACAGGGTTTAAGCTAGTGACTGTTCATAGGGGTTGTGAATAAAGGTGGTTTCAGTCCAGTATCTAGTGGGCAGCACATTGAGACAGCGCCAAGAATTCAAGTCAATTTTGGTTTCCTCATTTCAGCACTGGTAAATTAGCATGCGGATGACAAATAATTGAGACAGGCACTCAAGAAGTTGTTCTTTAAAGTGGACTAAACATCTTCACATTCTTGATTTCACTGTATCTTCACAGGCGGCCCAGCTGGAGGTAGTGGCTATTGGTATTATTTGAGGCACAGAGAGGGTGAGGTGATTCCCTCAGATCACACAGCAGCTGGGAGAAGACAAAAAAACCCTGTCCTGGACTGTGAATTCCCTGTTTCCCAACGAAGTAAGAAAGGGGGGGGAAACCCCCCGTAAGCCCTATGAGAGGGTGGGAACAGAGAAGAGCAGTGGGTCATGGGACTGGGTCCTGGGCATCTCTTGCCCAGCCCAAAAGGCTCCTCCTTCCTGGACATCCGGCTCTCCCGGCCGATTTCGAGCATGCCCAGTGCGCTCTCCGCCCGTCCAACTGGTGCCGGGAAGGAACAGAGGCTCCAGGTTTTGCCGGCGACCGGTGGTGGGGTGGGGCGCGGGGTGCGGGGCGTGTCCAGTCCCTGGGACTCCCTAGCTCAGTCGGAATTCCCCGGTCGCGGTTGCGACGCTCTGACGGCGCCCTTTGAGGTGGAGCCTCCCAGCGACGTGCGAATTGGGTACTAGTACTTAAGTTTGGCACCAGGCGTGCCACCAAATAGCCCTGGGCCGACTGGACCACCCTGGATCTCGAGTACCCTAGGCCGGCCAGGATGGCTCCAGCCACCTGTCCATCACTCACATTATTCATTCACATTTTCATCCAACAATTAGATTTTTGCGCACCTACTGTGTGTCAGGCGTTGCTGTAGGAGTTGGGACACCTACTGTTCTGGACAAAAGCGAATCAGAGGCAAAATCAGTTACGGACCTGTTCTGCAGCTTAGCCGTCCAGCCAACCCCTAAGCAGTTCTGCGCCTTAGAGTCTTTTTGATTGGCTGTTCTATCTCCCCTTGACAATTTATCTCTAAAATGTCATCTTCTCAGTGTCTTAGTGCAAAGCCCAGTCTGACCACATCATTACCATTGCACTCCCTCTACCTCCAAGTCTCCGGACTGTATCCTTTCCTCTCAGAGAATTTACTTGCTACGTTTATTCATTGTCTATTGCTGCATCTCTTCCCCCAAACTCCACCAGGGGACAGGGTGTTTGTCTATTCATACTTGAAGAACTGGAGTAGGAGATCATTAATTATTTGTTGAATCAATTAATGGATAGTGAGACTGTGAAGAAAATAAATGAGGATATAGAGTGTCCAAAACAGCAAACAAATTCAGAGATCAGGAAAGCCCGCTCTGAGGAGGACGTGTACAATAAGACGCCAGCCACGTGAAAATCTGGCCAAAAAATCTGGGAAAGGTGTGTGCTAATATCCTTCAGCTAGCTAAGTTCTGAGTGTCTGATGGACAGAAAGGTGCTCAGGGAGCTGCAGAAAGGCAGGTCTGAGATGATGTGGAAGCAGCAAGCCGAATTAAGGGTCAGGTAGAGGCTCCACTCTTCTTAGGGATGAGTTAGCCCTGGAGACTTATCAGTGCACCCGGATGAGCAGTGGACCTGGAGTCAGCAGGACCTCGGCTCAACGCGACCGCGGCGCAAGACTCCTCGGGGCAAAGATTTGTCGAGCTTAGACTGCCTGCCGTCCTCACACGTGAAATCAGTAACGGCCGGGTACACAGTAGGTACCCAATTAATTAATGGCTATGGAATGAATGCCTGCGTGCATGCGCGAGGGGACTCCCCGCCGCCCGGAGCTTGGCAGGAGAGTCACGGTGACCCCGGGAGGCTAGTCAGGGCGCGCCAGTCCCCCAGCAGGGGGGAAAGGGGTGCCCCGCTGGGAGGCCCAGGCGCCCGCCCCCCG
>NW_004567107.1:17750438-17775671 GCF_000260355.1 Condylura cristata
GCGGGTGCAGCGGGACCGGGTGGAGCTGGGTTCTGGGCGGCGGGCTGGGTCCCGGGCTAAGGGCTGGGACGCGGCGGCGGAGCGTGGGCGTGTGCTTCGACCCGGGCTGGGCGGACGCTACCGGCGGAGGCTGCACTGCCGGCAACCCGGGAGGGCCCAGTGCCGCCGCGACCCTGGCCGGGGCCCGAGGGGGCGCACAACTCGCGGAGAGCAAACCTAGAGCCGCAGCCAGACCTCGGCTCCCAGGGCGAATCCGCCTCTCGGCTTTCAAAGATGGCATTTCCTGGGCCTGGCACTAAACTCCAGCGCCAAGAAATCCTCCCGGTTCCGAGGACGATATGGAATGATTTATCAGGTACCTGCGGTGAGACAGCTGCAGTGGGGAGTGTATGGGCGATCTTCCAGCCCCCAGGAAATTCCTATTTTCAGCACCCTAAACTTATTAAGAAGTTGTGGTTGCCTTAAAAATTCATGGGAAGTTGAGACAACTTGACACCTGGGTTTTCCGAGGTGGTGGAAAGAGCTTGTGACTTGGAAACTGGAGCCCTCTGTTGAAGCGGGTCTCCCCCTTGGCCAGCTGGTGACCTTGAGCAAGTTGTTTAACCTGTCTGATCCTCAATTTCCTCCCCTGCAAACAGCCGGCAATAATGCCCACCTCATTGGGTTGTTGGGTGGATTAAGTGGGATAAATTATGTGGAGGTGTTTGGCACCGTGCCCGGCACAAAGCAGGCGAGCAGTTGGCGTGATGTGAATTTAATTCGTTTAGAGACCCTCCTGGCTCCCATTTCATCAGGAAATTAGAATTACCAAAGCATCTTTAGGGCCTAGTGGCATAATGACAAGCCCTGTCTTTGTGCCCAGGACTTCTGAAGTCAAGGACTTTGGAAAAACAATTTAGCCAAATTGTAATAGGAGAACATCTTCTTTAAAAGCAGTTTTATACATTCAGAAATTCCAGAAGTTGGCAGTTCAGCTTTACTTACAAAAGAGCTGCTTTGCAAGATGATCCATCTTGCAAATGTTTAAGCAGATGATGCTAGGAAGTAAAGCCTGGTTGGGAAGGTTTCTGTTCTTAAAAGCTCCCAAACCCAGCCTCCAGTGATTATTCAGATCAGGGTTTGGCAATGTTAACATTTGTGGTTCCGTAATTCTTTGTTGTGGGGCCTGTCCTGTGCTTTGTAGGCTGTTAGCAGCATCCCTGGTTTCTATACAGTAGATTCCAGTAGCAATCCCTTTCCCTTCCTCATTTGTTTAACCAAAAATGTCTCCAGACATATCCGAAGATCCCCAGGGGGGTTGGGGACAAAATATCCCTTCCGTCCTTTTAGAACCACCCTGCTTTCTGTCATTAGCTGGCCTCAGTTTTTGGAGAATCTCCTCTTACATTTTTCTGTAAGAACTCAGCCTTGTAAGGTCTTAAAGGTCTGCATGCAGTGCTTCCTCATACATCAGATCATTTACATTTTATAACTCCTCTGTAAAAGACTGGTGTTATTCCCATTTTACAGAAGAAGAAATTGAGGCTTCTACTAGCAGATAACACAGTATTGTGGTATAGCTGGGATCTGACTCAAGTGTTCTGGTTCCATGGGCAGGTCTATTTCTTTTATATCAAGCTCTCTTTTGTTGTATGGAAACTTTCAAATAGATGACTTTTCTGACGATTAAATCAAGATGTAAAGTAGATTGAGGCTGGAAACCTTCCTGAGATTGACTAGTTGAAAATTAACAACAGTGAGCTATTATCTGACAGAGAGTAGGTTGTTCTAGTTGAATATTCTAGTTTATAATGAGCGCCCATAAATCCCACATACAGTTAATGGAATACCAATTTGCAGAGAATTAGAGTTGAATAAAATGTGCCTAATACTCTGTATTGATCCTGAGTTGTCTCTGGTGATTTGCTGTCTCCCAAACAGACTCCTATATGCAAATTAGACATTAGCCGAGAACTAAAAGGTCAGGTTACTGAAGGTTTTCTGAGTGGCTGAGCCATTCCTTTCAGGAAGCTTTTATTGAGCTGCTTCTATAGGTCAGGTGCAGTGCTGGAGGAGGGGGTGCAGAGTAAGTGGGTGAAACCAGAGTGCCGGTGCCTGGTGGAACTTCATTGCTATAGAAGAGGACAGCTTCTGGCCAAGCCATACCCATCCAGACAGGCTCTCAAGGTCAGCTTGGGACTGGAGAAAGAAGCAGGGTAACACAATCTGAGCCTTCCTTTCCACATTTTATCATAGAAAAGTTATTCTGATAGTTTTTTTAAAATCTTTTTAAAATCTTTTTTATTTATTTATGCATGAAGAGCTGGCATACAGGCCAGAGGTGCAGAGCTAGAGTGGGGAGCAGAATAGATGAAGTACACTGCTGAGGGGAGCAGAGGGCAAGACAGGAGAGATCTGCTGCAGTCTGCCGCAGCATGTGGGTCACCTCTGGGGCCAGGGATGGAACTTGCACTGAAGTGGCCACGGCTTGGCTTAGCTTCGCAGTGCAACACTACAACCCGCTGCACTACCAGGGAGGGCCCTATTTGGACCGTTCTTAACATTGTCCTTCAAGTATCAGAAACTGGTGTGAGATGGATCTTATCCTTGAAAGAAGTTGGGCTTCCAAGCCAGCAAATGGATCAGGGAATTGAAACCAACTCCTTAATTGTTGACTGTGGACTAGGAGGTTTTAGATACCTTCTTTAATTCCAGTGTCACACCAAGCCCCCCTACAGACGAGGAAACTGAGGAGCTAGGCCAGTGTGTGCCTGGGGAACAAGAGGGATGGATTGTGAACACCTGATCCTCAAGTTCAGACACTCCAGGATTTGTATTGGAGGGTGGGCATGCCCCACTAGAGACGCTTAGCTTTAGCGATGGGAAGGAACTAGAAGACATGACACCTACCTCGTTCACGCCCTCAGAGTCTATGGCAGTTCAGGAGCGGACCTCCCTCCCACCTCGGCGGTGGCCGTTGACCATAATCTAGGCACTCATCTTCTCCCACCAGACAGTTCCTGGAAAACCAGTCCCTCTGCATGTGTCCCCAGGGTCTGTACAGGGGCTGGAATGTCAGAGGCCCTCAGCACTTGCCCTGGCGTTGACAGGCCAGGGGTGCGGGGCAGCCTGCTGGTGTTTATTCCCCAGCCCAGGCTCTTCTTACAACTCTGGTAGAGACGGAAGAGGACCAGTCAGTGTCCACACTTCCCTTGTCTGGGTCCTGGCGACTGGGGCTCTGAGCTCACAGGTGTCTCCTTTCATCGCTGAGGGGGAACTCAGGGGAGTGACTGGTAGGCCCCTGGCTGAAATCTAATCTGGTCATGGGTTCCAAGAATCAGATCTTGCCTCTACATAGCTTCTGCTTGTGTATGCTCCTGAAGCCGCTTTCTGCCTTCAAGCTAAGATGAGCTGTGAGCACACATTTAACTGTGGATTCAGACATTTATTGAGCCTATGGTATGTCAGGACTAAGCACTACAGAATAAAAGCACAACCCCTGCCTGGAGGGCTTCTTGATGGAATTGGGAAGACAGTATGCATCTCCACCCGACTGTCTGTCTATCATCTATCTCTGTCAACTAGCCAGTCAATCATCTTTCTACTGCTTTAAGAGAGGTTAAAGCCAGAAGGAGCAGAGGCCAATAGAGGCAGCCACTGATTCTGATGGACATGAGGAAACACCCTAAGGAGCACATGGCATTTGAATGCAGCCTCAAAGGTAGAAAAGATGGCATTCAGGAAGCAGAAACAAAAGCTCAGAGGTATGAAGAGGTCCTGCACTTTAGAAGTAGGGCTCTTCCCTCTTCTCCCCCATCTCCACAGAGGGGCCCAGCTTCCAGCCCTGGGCTTTGTACCCATTCTTGTTTATCCTGGGCTAGGGGCAGTACCTCTGGTTGTCTAAGGCATGAGCACCTTCTGCCAGGGTGCCTCTGATTTTACTTATGAATGCTGATATGGCACTGACTGGCTGCCAAGTGTTGGTCTGAGTGCTTTCCAGACATTAACTGATTCATTTAATCCCAGGCAGCCCTCTGGCCGCCCCACTGTCCTGGGTGCCAGCTGCTCAGGAGGTTGGTGAGGACAGAGCCCACCCACTCGTATGTGCCTCTGTGGGTGAGGCTGTGGTCATGGGTGGGTTCTCCTAGCTGCAGATACATGGATGTGCCTGAAACTAGCCTGAGTCTGGGAGTTGTGCTAGAGGACCGTCTGCTTTGGGGTTTCACCCGTACCCCAGTTCCTTCAGAGGCCAGCAGGGCTCCACAGACTGTATTTTGTGAAGCAAAGATGGAGATCTGTACTCTGAAAAAGTATATTTGTGCTGCTGCTTTGTGTAAGAGCAGGCCTGGGAGGTGTTGTTTGGATACTGAGAGAGTGGAATTTTTGAGGCATTTCGATGGTTTATGTGGAAAGTTAGGACAGAGGATTTGAAGTTGGGATAGTCCTGGAAAATTCAGATCCCATGATTTACTGTCAGGATACACAAACTTTTAGTAAATATTTAAGCAGTGTGTAGTTTGGAGTGAGTTTTCTGTACTGGGTTTGTTGGGGCCTAGAAGGGACTAAATGGTGGTTTCTGGCCCCAGATCTTCTTTAATACCACCAGCCCCATTTTATAGATGGGATGAGAGAACTGAGGGTCAGAGAGATGAACTGGCTGCCTGAAGAGACTGCTCGTAATGGGGGCAGCCACAGTTTGAACCCCAGTCTGTCCTTAGACAAATCATTTAACTGCAAAATGAGGATAACAATCCAAGCTAGTTCCTTTAATTTGACTGTGGAAGGAGCGAACTGAAGGCTGACCAGGGTTGAACGTGGTGCAGGAAAGGGTGCTCTCCTTTAGCAGTGGGCTCCACACACGCTCTCATCCTCATCCCAGCACCAGGAACCTGGTTCTGCCTAAGAATCAGCGCCAAGTGTCACTGTGGTAGGGATCACGCAGTCCCCACTGCCAGGCCAGGGCCCCAGGGTGCTGGCTCTCAAGGATAAAGGGGGCATTCCAGGAGGCAGGAGCCAGGTCCAGGAAGAGCTTGTGGCCAGCTGGTTGAGGAAAGGCAGTGGTCTAACTTCACGGGTGGGTGTGAACCCCTGGCCCCTGTACTTGAAGTGAGTCAGCCCCAAGGTCTCAACCTGAGGTTCTTGATGAAACAGATGGCAGCCAACTCCACAGCCATCCCTTGATCCTGACCACTGGTGGGCCTGGAGAAGGGCAGATGACAGCTGAGCCCAGGTCTCAGCCCCTTTGCTCCCCCCAGTTCCCTCACATGGTCTGGTTATCAAATTTATACAGTTGTTGTAGAAAATTAGAGGCAGGAAGCAGAAGAAAAACAATTCACGATGTTCTGCATGGAGCAGCTGTTGTCACCACCCAGCTGCGTGGACTCCATGGGCCCGCTCACCTTCCAGCCTGTTCTGAACGCATAGCAGGGGTCTTTCACTCCCCCTTGCTCTTAGAATAAAGACAAAGCTAATGGCCTCTACCACAGGCTCTGTTGTGCGAGCTTCAGTCCTCAAGCATTTCCAGCCTTACCGCACCTACTGGGGGACTTGAGGGCCTGGAACCTTCTCTTCCTCTCCAATTAGTTCATCCTTTGGGTCTTAGCACCATGTTTGTAGAGACTGTCTCTCACCTTCCTGAATTGACTAAACTGCCTGCGTCAACACTCAGGCCTCCAGACCTGACTCCTTGTGCTGCACTTTCCACGCTTGCAATTCCATTTTGTCGTTATTTCTATTAGTGCTGGGCTCCCCCGCTGCACCTCAGCTCTGTGAACTCAAGGGCCATGTTTCTTTTTAACAACAGCAAAAGAAGTCTCTGAGACTTAAATATTTTTTAGCTTCTATTTTGACCTAATGTAGACTTAGAGAATATTGCAAGAACAGAACAGAAAATTCTCATGTACCCTTCACCCACATTCCCCAAATGTCACCACTTTATCATATTTATCTTTCTATCTATGCATATATGTATATTTTCTGAACCATGTGAGGATCATTTTTAGATTCTTCCTTTCCTACCAAATACTTCAGTGTATTCCTGAAAACAGTGACATTTGCTTGCATAAATACTGGCAATTTTTAAAATCAAGAAATCAATATTGATACAATACCATAAAACCTAAACTGGAATGCTTGCATGGGTTTCACCAGTTGTCTCAATAATGACCTTTGTGGTACAGGAAGCCCCAGATCTTGCCCGCTGTGTGACTGTGCTCAGTGTCCAGGCCAGCTCCTCCACCTCTGTCCCTGATGACCTTGACATGGCAGGCCTGTTGTATTGTAGGATGCCACTCCACGTTGGTCTTTTTGTTCAGTTCACTATCGTGTCCACACTGTCCTTGGAATACCAGATGTGCTCAGTAAATGTCCAGTGAAGAGGCAGTAAGACGAAGAAGAGAGAAGGGGGAAAGTCAGGAGGTTTTCTTGTCTCCCCCACTCCTACTCTGCTTGCGGAAAGACATTACTTAGCTGCCACCATGCTGCGTGTGAGTTTGAATATTGTTATTTTTATAACACAGCTTCCCCCAGCCCCATTAGAGACTTTCTCAGGGGATAGTGAATCTACTGTTCCTGCAGGTATACAGCTGATGTCCGCTGGGGGCTCGTTGGCCTGATGGGCAGCTTTCTTTAAGTGCAGCTCTAACTTGAGAGCCCCCAAACAAGGCAACTTGAATGTATGACCCACGCCAGAACATTTTGAGAATTAAAGGGGATGCTATTAATAATTGCATCTAATCAGCAAAGCTCCTCTGGCACTGCCCTAGACAAATCAAATTGGGATGTTGGTCACCCCACCCAGCTGTGACTTTAAATTGGAAGATTAGTGCTGTGGAAGTCAGCTTGGGAAGCCTTCTAGCTTTAGGAGCTCTTTACCTGAAAATAGACACAACTGATTTCTTGATGTTGCATGCTGGGTCGGTGTTCTTGAATTTGGTCCATGCACAGGTCTGTGGCCGCTCCTCCTCAGGCACGCCCTCCAGCTTTGCCTCTGCTGTATCAGCCTTGATGCACTCCTTCCTCCCACCGGGAGGACTGGCTGGAGGAGGAGGGACGGATCTTTGGTGGACACACCAGGGGGAAACACAAGGCAGCTGTGCTTCCCACCAGCTCAGTGCTCATGGAAGTTGAGTCAGGGTGTGTGAGGTGAGACAGAAGACAGGGTGTCCCTAGATCTTATCTTCCTTTTTTTCCTGGTGTTTACACTCCCACCTGTCCTTTCTACAAAACCACCCACATCCCTCTCCCAGCCTTAGGTTTGAGATTAGAAGCAAGCCTTCTGCCTTTAGCAGAGCCAGGGAAGCAGGTGATATTGGCCACCTCTGCACAAGCACTGGGTGGGCATTGGGTGGCCTGGAGGTGCAGACAGGGGCTTGCATGCAGAGAAGTCAGGCAGGAAACCAGCATTGTGGCAGCAGGGAACAAGGTGAGTACAGGGCACCTACCAGGAAGTCTAGATTGCAGTATTGACCCCCAGATACACCAGTCCAAGGGGCAGGCTCTGGGGTGCGTGCCATGCAAGTCTGTAGCTCACTTCCTCATTAACATAGACACATGCAAACACACACATGCATGTACACACACACACACACACACCTTCTCTAATTGCAGAGTAGCATAAAATGAAAATGTGAGGGTATAGAGTTAACTTCTGGGGCACCCCAGTCCTGGGGACTTCACAATAATGTTGTAACTTGTCCCATCGGTGGCCTTTCATGGGTAATAAACCAGTTAGTGAAAAAATGTTCTAGTTCTTAGGATGCAAGATGCAAGCTCTCACTGACCTAGAAAGGTCTCCTAGTCTGCTGCGGTGATAGATTTTACTGGTTGAAGTGCTCTGCTCCTCACTGCCTCCTGCAGACACAGCTCTGTGAAAGCATTTAGTTTGAGGTCACTTTTTATCAGACAGAAAGAATCACAGTGTTGGAACTAGAAGAAACCCTAAAAACAAACTTTCCCAGCTCCCTCTTTTCTCAGTGGGGCAAGCTGAGGCCCTGAAAGGGATGACATGCTGCAGGACATACAGGCTGTCAGACTTGGAGCAGGGAGCAGCCCCCAAATCTTAGTCATATTCTGGGTCTGTTTCTCACCTAAGGAAGTTTATCAGGTGGACTCTATGGTGTTACTAGCATCCTTTGGCATTTCTCTGCCTGAGAAGAAAAGCCTGCTCCCAGCTTTCCTCACCGTTACGTCCCCACCCAATTACTCTCTCCCTGGAACAGCCCAGCCTACTGGAAAGGGCCACAGTGGTGGATTTGCTCTCACCTGTCTTGAAACCTGCTATCCAGTTCCAGGAATTGAGATTTTCTATACTTATAATGAAAGACATCATTAAATATATATTTATATATATATGTATAATATTTTATTTTTTTACATGATCTTGTGCCTTTTTCCATCTCAGTTGTAATCCCTGTGGGCTTCCCACCACCAATTCACCTGTGTGCCATCACCATAGTCCCATGCATTACCCCCCGCCATTCTCCACTCCACCCCCATAAAATGTCTGTGGTATATAGTTGTTCATTATTATTATTTCCCCCGCCCCGGTCCTTTATGCCCCTGCTATGAGGGAAACCATCTGGCATTTTTCCTTTTCTTTCTCCTTATTTCATTAAGCATGATCCCTTCCAGCTCCATTCATGTTACTGCAAAAGGCATGAGTTTATCTTTTTTATTGCTGAGTAATAATCCACTGTGTGTATGTACCACATCTTTTTAATACAGTTATGTACTGGCATGTGGGTTGATTCCATGCCTTTTCTATTGTAAATAAAACAGCAATAAACATGGGAGTGCAGGTGAAAAGACATCATTTTTTAAAATTTTAGTAAAATACACATAAAACTGACCATCTTCTCCATTTTTAAGTTCCATGGCATTAAGTCGTGCTGCCATCACCAGCTGCCATCTCCAGAATGCCTTATCTTGCAAAACTGAAGCTCTGTTCCCATGAACCCAGCCCCTGCCCTCTCCCCTCAGCTCCTGGCAGGCCCCTCTACTCCGTCTGTGAGTTTGACTGCACCTCCTACTGGCATCTCCTGCAGGCGGAATCACACAGTGTCCTTTTGTGTCTGGCTTGTTTCACTTAGCGTAATGTACTCCAGGGCCATCGCTATTGTCATATTTTTTGTCAAATTTCCTTCCTTTTTAAGGTTGAATAATAGTTCACTGAATATATGTGTATGTGTGTGTGTGTGTGTGTGTATCACATTTTGTTTATTCATTCGTCTGTCGATGCACATTTAGCTTGGAAATCTGCTGGCGGTTGCAAATCATGCTGCAGTGAGCATGGGTCTACAGAAAGGTATGACTTTGATTAGAGGGGACTTGCAGTTCAGGTGATACATTTAGGGATTTGGATAGCAGTCCTGTGATTCGGATCTCCCCTCTACCTCCCAGCCCATCTCATCTCCCCTGTTCCCTCCACCCTCCCTCTGCTCATATAGTCCCCTCAGGCCTTCCTCAGCAGATCCCATGGTCATCTGCAGAGGCTCGCAGGTCTTGTCTCTGGCCTGGTCATTCTGGGCAGTTTTGGTCCTGAGTATATCACATCTGACCCTCCCTCATGGGTGTTCCTCAGGTCCCTCTGCCAGGCCAAGACAGAGCCCAGCCTCTTCTTTAAAAATGCCCCCTCCAAGTGACACAGTCTTCCGGCTTAGAAACCTCCATTCACCCTTCAATTACCGCCTCCACCCTCAACCCCAGTACCTGGGCTGGGCAAATCCTGCCCGTCACACCCAGAAAGCCCTCGTCCCGCCTGCCCTGCCCCTGCACGCCCACACAGACCTGGTTACTTCCTAGCTTCTCCCATCAGCTTCTACTGCTGCTGCTTGTCAGCTCTAGGCCTCCCACACCTATACTTCCCTCACGCTGCTATTAGAAAATGACCCCACACAAGCACCTGATACAAGAGCACCTCATTCTCTAAGGGTTCTATAGAACATGGCTCCATCTCCCCCCAACTCCACCAACCATATCCTCTGTGCCAGGACTTCCCAAGTTTTATTGTTATAATGCAGATTCTAATTCTAGGGGCCTGGGGCTTGCCCTACATTCTGCATTTCTTTCTGCATTGCTGACAGGCTCCCACGTGGTGTTAAGAGTCCCCAAACCATGCCGGGAGTAGCCAGATTCTGGAATAGATCTGTGGTCACAAATAAAGTTCTGCCAACATAATCTATAAATAATGCAAGACACTTTCAATTTTGTGTTACAGTTTTATCATTTTATGTTGTCATTTTTTTCAGTCATAAAGACTCAGGTCTTGTTGCAGTAGCTATTTGCTTTTCAAAGACTAAGAGTTTGAATTCCTAAACAGGTCTGGGTGCTTAAGGCATGGGGTGGAGAGGAGTCATGAGAATGTTTTCCTTTTGGAAGGTCCCTGCTCAGGTGGGGAGGGCCTCCTGTGAGACCCTCCAGGGCAGACTTTTTCATTCAGTTCCATCTTGCACAGTCCAGCTGAGCCTTCTCAGGATGTTGGCTAGAAGAGAACCTCCGGTTTTCCTCTGGGGGGAGGTGATTATGAAAACTAGTGATTTGATGCGGGGCATCCATGCCTGGGGAAGGGCTGCCAGTCAGGAGGAGCAGCTGCCCCTTGTGCAGGGACAGGGAGCCCCATTTCTTTCGAAGGCTTTGCTGTGGAGGAGCCAGTTGGGACACAGCCGCTGGTAGAGGTTCCCCCAGAGCTGAGCTTCAACCCCGAGGGCAGGCGGTGGCCATGGAGGGCAGAGGACTCTAGAGCCAGGTGGACTTGGGAGAGTCTAACGGCACTTGCCTCGTTGGGAGGGTGGGGAGATCGATTCCCAAAGAGTGAGAATCAGGTTTTGAGGGGTGAGGGGAGGGGATGGATGTAAGGAAGAAAGTGGTGGTTTTGACCAGCCAGCTCCAAGCACCTCACCTCAGTGGAGTCTCCGGCCACTCGGTGTTTGCATTTCCACACGAGTGCCAGGTGTCACCTCGCAGAGGCAGGTGAAGATGTCGTGATGACAGGCACTTGTCCAGGGCTGCCTGAGTGTTCGGAATGCTGGTTGTCAGTCACTGCCTGCCATCTGTCCTTGGTAAGTTTGACAGAAGGACTGCAGTGTGACCTTGCTCTCAGGTGGAGATGGCCACCTCAGACGAAGAGCTGGGGCTGAGCTGGCACTGCCACAGGGTGGGAGGTGAGGTCGGCAGAGCTGGGGAGGTGGGCACTCTGCAGGCTGAATGTCAACCCATGGCCGGGTGTTGGAGGCACCCAGAGATGGCAGCTGGGAACGGAATGAAGAGGAGGGAGCCCAGGGGAGCTGAACGGGCAGAGAGCAGAACTCTCAGACTTGCATGACTTAGAAGACTTGAATTCTGGGGGTCAGAGGTGGGACCCAAGCTTCCAGTAGGCACCCCGGGGACCAGCTGATGCACCTGTCTCTGATCCAGAGGTGGCATTGAGCACACTGGTCCAGAGCGGCTTTGGGGCAGGAGATGCCTAGACAAGACGGGCAAGAAAAGCAGAACACACACACAGCCGCGCTCTCCTGCTCAGCTCTGTGGAGGCCTCGGAGTGGCGGGTGCGCCCAGGGTCTCTGGGGTCTCGTGGGTTAGCCTGATCAGATTGTGGATGAGATGACTGGGGGCTCAAACCCCTGAGGGCTTGGGGTAAATGTTAGGTTGTTTGAATTTGCTGTTTGAGACTCCATCCTTCAAGATCAGGGAGAACCCCTCAAAAGCTGTTTCTTCTGTCCCAAGCTATGCTGTGACCTCACCCTCAGCCAGTGGTACACAGGGTCCTTGCAGTGCTCACCAGACTGAAAGGTGAATTTGCACATTTCTGTGACCAGCCTGTGAGTCCCAGAGCAGGGGCCCGTGAGGCGTCTTACTCACCGACACCTGCAGTGGGGCCCAGCTGCAGCTGGGGCTCATCCAGTGCCTGGGGCCTTACAGGGAGGCTGAGTGCAGAATGCTCACGGAGGGAGAATGTGGGAAACCTTGTGACTAACTGCAGGGCGCCAACGCTGAGTCCAGGCACCTGGGAGACTTGGTGGGGCTGGGAAGGCAGCTTACGGAGTCAGCAGGACGTGGGGAGCATCAGAAGGGCGTGGGGACTCTGGAGGGGGCAGAGCTGGGAGAGGGACATGGGCATCAGCTTTGAATGAGTTGGGCTGTGCATTCTCTGGAGGAGACCAGTAGATCAGTCTCCTCCAGAGACCCAGGAGAAACCTGCTTTTCTCCCTTCAGAAACAAACAGGTGCCCAGACTTAGGCTGAAGATGAAGAATTTTCTTTCTGAGCATCAGTGTGCCATGCAGTACTTCACAGTGCAGGGTGGACTCAGGAGGTCGGGTCAAACACGTGGCAGGGTCTGGAACACACTCAACGGCCTGTGGCATGTGATACTCACCTTTAGCAGGGCCAGGAGGAGTGGGTCCATTAATTCCCAAGGTCCTGTGAAGTAGAGGCCATGGGTCTTCGGTGCCCCCTGTGAGTTGGGACAGCCAGCTCACAAGGAAAAGGAATGCCAGCGTTTCTGTAACTACCCCTGCCACACAGCTGGAAGCGGGACAGTCCAGCCTCCAGAGTGCTGGGGGCGGGAGTGGCCACAGGTGTGGCTGGCAAGGCCTCAGCAAAGACAGGGTAGGGGGACTGTCAGGCCAGGTTTTGGGGGCAAACCTGGGGAGGCCTTGAAAAGAGGTGGCCAGGGTAGAGGTTTAAACAGTTACTCACCCAGACACGCATAGTGTACCAAGTGATAGCGTTTTTATTAAAGGGTTGACTTTTGATTTTCTTCAGTCTTATTTTTGCTTATAGAAAACTCAGGAAATAGAGAAAGATTAAAAGGATAGAAAAACTAGCAGTTTGATTTTCATGGTCTTGTGAACTTCTTATCTATTTTTTAAATAGCTGCGATCCCTCTGTAGGTAGAGCGTCATAACTGGCATTCCTGGCCTGCTAACCTCACCCATGTCTTTAGCAGTCTTCACGGGCCCCTCACGGCCTTTTGTGATTTTCTTTCCTGGCTTTCGAAAGCTGGAAATCAGCTTCTTTGGATGGTATTTTCCAATATTACAGATGTGTCTAGCAGGATAATTTTTGCAAATTAACTCATGCCTGGGTATATCCTGGCGGTATGTTCCTTGAATTGGAATTGCTCTGTCAGCCCCTCCACCACTGCTCGAATGATGATCTGCAGGGCACACCTTCTAAGGATGCAGGTGCACGCCGCGCGTACCTGAGTTCCTGAGCGCCTCGTTCCTGAGTGTGTTGCACAAGCATTTAGTAAACACCTGTGGGGGAGACTCCATTTTTCTGTGGCCAGCTCAGCAGTGACAGCTGCCAGCACCTCGGGCTTGCCTGAGGCACGTGGGCGTATCTGCTCACACAGCCGGGCCTTGCCTGCCCGGGTGCCCCTGAGCCTGGTACAGACTCTGGGCTTCCAACTGCAGGGTCCAGTCCCGGCTCCCCTGTGAGTTCGGAGCTGCCTGCCTGCCCCTCTAGCTTTTTGTGATGTGGTAAATTTGCAGTAGGGTGTTCCCCACTTCACCCTTTTACCCATGCATTTACTGGATACCTCCTCTATCCTGGGTTCCAGGCGCTAGGGACACAGCCGCCTACTAATTGGGCCCTGCCTATTATGGAATTTCCATCCTAGTGGGAGGTAGGGTTGTGGGGATTGGGAGGAGCCGGCAGTAAGCAAACAGTTAATGGGCCTGGTGTAATTATGTTACAGGGTAGCCCAGAGTGGCCTGGACCGCCTGTCTGTGGGGCCTCACCCCCAGGCTCACAGTTCAGTTACACTGCAGATACACACAAAAGGGTCAATAATGGGTTTATTTACAAAAGGGAAAAGAAATAGGAAACAACCCAGGGAAAGAGAGTGGGATAGAAAGTAACTGGGATACTTTACGGCTAGGCTGATGGAACACACGGAGTCCTGGGTTCGGGTTCGGGAGAGCTGTTTCCAGAGCGAGATGCAATCGCATCCTACTTATCCCCCAAATGTCCTAGAATTCCTGCTAGCTCCGCCCTTGGGTCCTCGGAGTTCTCTCCCTGGTACTGCTGGGAGTTGTAGTTTCCAATCACTGGAGTAGGGGGTAGGGTCCAGAAAGCTGGAGTAGGGGGTGGAGTCCATAAGACTGCAGAGTTCCTTTAGGACATCCTTCCCCTTAACAATTAGTACAGGGGACAGTAGAGTTAGCAGGTGGGAGTGATTGGGAAGGGCTCACTGATGAGGTAGAATTTGAGGGAGGGCTGAAAGGGAGGGTGTCCCAGCAAGAGGAACTTCTGAGGTGGTGTCTGGCTTGGCACAGGGAACGAGAAGGTGGAGGGGCAGTGTGGCTGGAGATGAGTGACCGTGGGTTTTCTCCCTGAAAACAGCAGGAAAAAAGAAGCTTCACCCCCCCCCCAACTCCTTACCCCACCCCACTAGGTTGTGGAGTCAGGGGACCCCTCCTCCCTCTGCAGTAAATAAGTGACCACTGCATTACTGAGGCCTGTGTTTGGTGTGGAAGGCCCTGGGAATTGAAGCCCAGGGTTTGGGAAGTTACTGCCTCCATTTGCCCCTTGGTTTCTTCATCTTTGCCTTGAGGGACTTGAACCAGGACACTGGTGAGGACATGTTGACTCTCTCAGGGCTGGGGTGCTATGCCCTGTTGTTAACCACATTAGTTAGGACTAGGATCACTTTAGTTTAACAAAGTGCAAATGCAGTTGTTGACATTGATTCTTCATATGTTTAGGCTATTGTGTTTACTTCTTCCAAACACAAGTCTTTCAGGAAGTTGGGGGTGCTCTTGCAGTAGGGATGAGAAGCAGGTGTGTGCCCCAGTGCTTTCCCTATTGAACCAATCTGTTCATCTCACTAATTCTTGAGTATCTACTAAGGACTAGGCACTGGGTTGACTTCCTATACGGGAGTGATGGTTTGTAAAGGGCCTGCCCCTGAACTTGAAGTCACTGATGGAATGATGCACACTCTGCCAGAGGACTGGTGGGAGGGATCCTGAAACACCAGGGCAGTCCCTGCCTCACACCAGATGCTAAAATTAACTCCAAAGGAGTCTGTGACCTAAGTAAAAGTGCTAAAACCATTCAACTATAAGAGAGTTTTCTGTAAGAAAAAAAAAAAAAAAGACTTTGGACTTGGCATTGGAATTTTGCATATGACACCAGAAACATGAATGACTAAAGAAAGATAGATGAATTGAATTTCATCAAAATTAAACTTTGGTGCATCAGAAGATACGACCAAGAACGTGAAAAGACAACCTCCAGAATGGAAGAAAATATTTGAAAATCACATGTGATAAAACCCCAACATTCAGAACACCTGTAACTCAACAACCCAAATGAAGAGAAACAACCCATTTTAAAAATAGGCAGAGGGCATGAAGAAACATTCCTCTGAGGAGCTCCAAATGGCAAATAAGCCAAAACAATAAAAATAAAAAAACTTCATTTGTCATTAGGGAAATGCAACCCATGACCGCAGTGAGCTGTCTCTTCTCCTTGCTTGGAGGGCACAGGCAGCGGCATTAGTAGGAGAAATTGGAATCTTCCGTTGCAGTGGGATGTTACATGTTGTAGCCCCTGTAGAAATGGTTGGTGTTCCCTAAAAAAAAAAGCTAAGCATTGTTACCATGGGGCCCTGGGTATAGACCCAAAGGAATTAAAAAATGGCTCCAAGTGCTTGTTCAGCAGTATCCGATGCAGCAGTATCCACAGTGACCAGACAGTGGCCACGGCCCAAGTGTCCGCCTACGGATGGGTGGAAAAACAGGACAAACTGGAGCCATACACTGGCATCTTCCTCAGATTCAACAGAGGATGAAGTTAGGATACGCGGGTCAACATAAAACCTCAAAAACATGCCATTAAGTGAACAGAACAGATACTAAGACAAAACTTTGAAATTCTAATTACAGGAGCTATCTGGGTAGATTCATGGAAACAAAGTGAATTGGAGGTTACCGGAGGTGGGGGACGGATGGAACAGGGTGCTCTTGCTTCATGGTACAGAGTTCCTGTTTGGGGTGATGAAAGTTTTTGGAAATAGATAATGGTGGTAGTTGCACAATATTGTGGATGCAATTAATGCCCCTGAATCGTGTGCTTAAAAATGTTAAAATTGGCTGATGTTGTGTTCCATGTGTTTTACCACTAAAATGTGGGCGTGGTAGCTCAAGGTCTGAGAGGCACTGGCTTTGGGTCCTGCTTGCCACCAAGTCACCTCAGGTATGGTCCTTAAGATCTGTAAGCCTGGGTTCCTTTTTAGATGTGGGGTCCAAAGAGGGGACAGGTCTAGAGAATCTCATGGAAGGGACGTAGAGATGCCTTCCCAGCGCCTTCAACTTCGTCCTTCCCCCAGGGAAAGGATTGGTCTTCCTGCTGGAAAAGACAGAATACAGTTATACCAGTGGCTTTGCCAAGTCACCCACGACATGCATTTTGCCAGCTGGCACAGGGCAGGTTCACCATGGATTCAGGTAGTTGGATAAAGGAGAGTCCGAGAGCCCTTGGTAGATTTTGTAGGCTTTCAAGCTCTCTCAGGGAACCAGGTACACTGCCCCCCAGGTGGGGCGGCTGGCATGCAGGGAGGCAGGCCTGGGTCAGGCAGGGGCTGGGAGGCGGGCAGGCAGCTGAGCCTCCCAGCTCCCACCCAAATCTTTCTCTCTCTGGGCTCTCTGGCTTTCGCTCATGGTCTCGCCTCTCCTGTAATTACATCGCTTGTCTCCTGTAGCCATCCTCTGTCTCTGAACGACGCGGCCCTTATACCCTGGCCTCCAGGCTCAGGTGTGCACACTTGCACAAGCACACACACTCAGACTCAGGTGTCCACAGACACACGTGCCCTGTGTCCGTGCTCCCAAGCGCCTTCTGCATTAACATGATCAAGGCCACAAGGGATAGCCAGAGGCCAGTGGTGTAGACACCTGGCTAAGTCACTTACCCTACACCTGTTTTGTCTCTTTCCTCCACATGGCAGTCTGGCCCCTCTGGTCACTGTTGGGTGGTTGCTGGGCCCACCTGGGCCCCCTTCACACATGTTGGTGCCAGTACATGCTCCCTCTTTGGGTTCTTTTGGATGCTCGAGCCTTCATCTGAACACACAGCTACAGTTATGCATCCACCAGAGCAAAGTGTCCATGGCATAGTGGCGTGTTTAATAGTGGGCCAGTAGGAAAACGTGGATTATGTGGACATTGACATGAGAACCACTTTAAAATATACCCCAAATGAGAAACGCTGTCTGTAGGCTTGCTTCACAGAACAATACTGGACACGAGCACATCCGCGTTCACCCTTCTAAGCAGCTAGTCTCCCCAGCGGTTCTCGCAACCCTCCAGGGCAGAGCTTCTGGTCTTTCATGGGAGGTAGGTTCTGTGCCTCCCAAGCCCCTGCCACAGCCATCTGGAAGAGCCCGAAGGTGTATTTGCTGTGCTGTGAGGCTGTCCTGCATCCTCCCGAAGGCTCGGACAGCCCCCACTCACCTCAAGAGCCCCCTGAGTTTACCAGTTACCCACACACCCAGACTGTCTTCATGAGATCCTTGGCTTTCTCTGGCAAGGACCTGGTAGAACTCAAGCTCACTGAGAAGCCTCGCCTCCAGGGAACTGTGGGGAACCCGGCCACCATCAGGAGTCAGTCTCAAAGTCCTGGGGCGCCTAAGGCAAGTGCAGTGGAGGGGGGCTGCCTGGCCCCCTCCGAGCATCCTGGCAGGAGTGCTGTTGGTCACAGGGCAGGACAAGGGCCCAGCCCACCCCAGGGCCTCGCCTCAGGAAGTGAGGTGGCCAACTCCTGCTCTCCTGCTGCTAATAATTAACCCGGGGTGACTGCTGTGGAGCTGGAAGGGCCTTTAGACGTCATGTGCATTCCAGCCCACGCCTTTTGCAAAAGCAAGAGGAAGTCTTTGACTTCGTTCCCTCCATCCTGAAGAGACTGTCCCACATTTTAATTTTTCCGAAACCAGCATGGTCTTTGTAAACAAATTGTACTGTGGATGGTCTGTTTCTTTAATTTTTTTCTGAAACACCTGCTGAAGCAGTTGTCATCTTAGAACAGAGGGACTATGGTAACAAATCCCCATGTTTTGTTGTTACTCAGGTTTCTGGTGGTGCAGAATGATCAAGGGAAAAAAGGTTTTCTGGACCATTTTCTTCCTAAGAGGAAGTTTACCAACATGTGAGCTGTGGGGAGTGTGTGTGAAGATTAGCTCAAAGTGTAAGGAAAATCCCTTCAGTTGCTAAATCACAACAGTGATTAAGCGGGGCCTTTTGCCCCTCTGTGAATCACTCCAAACTCACCTTCCACCTAGTGACATGGGCGCTGGGCTCAGCAGGGAGGCGAGAGTGCCCGGACGCTGTGTTGGGTCCTGTTTGGAGACTGACCACCGTGCACACCTCTGAGCCCCATGGCACCATCTGTACGAAGGAACCGTGGCACCGCCCAACAGGCCCGCTCGGAATGAATGGAGTTGGGAGGGAGGGATGTGAACGAATCTGGAAGACGCCGAAGCCCTGTGGGACCCTGGGTTGCACCCCACGACAGGGAGCCTGGGAAAGCAGCCCTAGGAACGAGGTGGGTGGGAAGGGCAGTGACAGAGGCAGTGCTCATAGAAGCCAGTGTTGAGCAAGCATCTGGGGGCCGGACACAAGATCCCTGCTGCTCAGAATTTACAGTGAACAAACAGCTTAGGAAGTTTCACTTTCCACTTTCGTATCTACTTGCAAGTAGCCCAGCAAAGACTGGAACTGGCCTCACTTATTCCTTTAGACTTCCAGTTGGCCCTGGCCTGCCGGCACCCCAGGCTCCCCAGAGCCCTCAGGTCCACGTCACCGATGGTTTGTGTTTGTGCCTGCACCCCAGCTCCCCGGCTGTGGGGCTGCAGTACCAATAAGTAAGCGCAGCAACAAGATAGATTCTTTCCGTCCAGTTCCTCAGTATTGTTCTAGTCAATGATGTGGTGAGACTTGGAGTCTTTTTTTAGAGGTAATAGTTTTCTTTCATTCCCACCCCATCTTAACCAAGTCTCAAAGCCCTGGAAATCTGACAAGGTTGCATAAAAATACTTTTTATCTTGGTTTCTCAAGGCACTGGCAGCCAGCAGGGTTACTGTACCTAACATAACCTGAGATGGCTGCTCGGATTAAAACCTTGCAGGTGGAGGATTGTAGAGCTGGAAGGAGACAGAGGGCCCTAAGCTGGGAAACCGAGCTGAGAAAAATGGACGAGTGAGTTCCTGGGTCGCCTGACTGATCAGTGACAAATAGGGTGATGCTTTGGGAGGAAAGGGTGTGGGTATTTTTCTGTGTTTCCTTGAGATAAAATTATGGCGAGCGCTGCTGGTGATGAGGATTGAGTTTCTTTGGCCAGGCTGCTGCTGGCCACACACTCTTGGCCAGGACCAGAGCTGGCCGACTGATCCGGTTGTGACATTCCAGCTTCTTGGCAGGGATGCGCTGTGATTAGCACATCTCAAACCTTTCAAAGTGACTTTAGCTGTTTTCTTTTCTGAAGACTTTTGCTGCTTTTGGCTGTAAAGGGGTGGGGGCTAGAACCTAAGATAGAAATATCATCCACTAACACCCAACTGGGCGTGTCTGTGCTCTGAGGGCAAATATTAGCACAGTATTTTTGTCAAGTTTATGCAACTTGATTCATGTCCCTGTAGAGTAAATTTATTCTGTCCTGCATTCTAGTCTGTTTGGTGTCTAGTGGAACTAATCGGAGGCAGAATGAAGAGAGATGGCTACCTTGGTTTTAGGTAGAAACCACTCCATAGAAAACACATCCCATCATCCGAGTCCATGTTGAGCATTACATACTGCTTTTTGTCTGCTTTTATTCTTTATGCCTCTTTCATGGTGTGGGGCATTTTACTTGTTGTCCAAGAATGAGTTATCCATTTAGAACTATTTCCCATGAGAGAACTCTACAAAGCTACCCGTGGTAAACAAAGCTGCTTTGAGTAGAACTCACATGTACAGAAACCTAACCTTGCTTGGCCAACACTGTGTTGAAACAGAACTCATAATACAGTCTCGGTCCTGGAAGCACAGTTGCTAGAGCCAAATCGCCCTCTACAGCCTTCTCACCAAGGGTCCAAGCAGCTTCCCTGCTGGATGACCTCTCACCTGAGGCAGCCCCTCCCGGGGACGTGGGCCGCCTCAACCATTCTAAAGCCGTTTCTGCCAACGGAGGGCCACCTGTCTCATTGAAGCTTGGGGCCTGAAAAGTCATTCTGATAGTGGTAATAAGTGCAGTTGATGGGGCCCTGCTGGGGCGGGGTCACCTCATTTGAATACACATATCTCAAGTGCTTGAGACAACTTTGGGAAGCAGAGAAAGTGCCTCCCCCTTTTAAAGACAGAAGAAACTGTCTTGGGCTGAATGACCTAAGTACACACAGCAAATACATGGTTAAGCTGGATTCCAACCCATTTCTCTTGACCCCATCACACCGACCTTCCCACAGCCTCAAACCATATCCCTTGGGTTTCCTGGAGCCTCGTCTGTGGGTCTGGGGACCTACAGGGACTCAGTTGTTCCTCAGCCGCGTCTGGTTTGGAGTGTGTCTGTGTTTCTGCCCAGTCTGTGCGCGTGGTGCTTACTTTCTGCAGGGACGCTTCTCTGCCTGGAGGAGTTCTCTGTATCCAGCAAGGTTCCCAAAGCCTTCATAAACTGGCCTGCCGCTCAGCCCACCCATCATTGCTGCACCTTCCTCCGGTTACTGGGGCTCCCTGGGTTTTCATCTCCTTAGAATTGGACCCCAGCACCGCTGCCTTCCCCACCCCTGATGTGGTGCAGAACAGCTCCTGAAAAATACTGAGTGAATAAATGGTGTACTTTTATACTTTTTATGCTACTTTTTCCTCTGCCAAAGTAGTAGTAATGGGTAAAATGTAATTACACTCAAGATCTGTGGGCCCTGAAACTCCAGCCCGGGTCCGATGCGGTGATTTGGCTGCCGGCTGGGAGGCTGTGGAGATGGCTTGTCGGGTCCTAGAAGTCATTTTCCTCCTTGTTCCACCCCTGCAGGGCTGGGGCAGGTTCCTGTTCCTCCCAGGAGACAGCTAGCTGGCCTCTAAAGTTTCTGGGTTCACCAAGGTCGCCTGTAATGGGGAAAGTGTACCAGTCTCCCTTTCAAAGACAAGCTCTTCTTTGTGCCCATGCAGACTGAGAAACAGCCCTGGGGGTGAGTCCTATAAAAAAGTAACTTCTAAAAATCTCATGAAAGCAGTGCTAAATCACAAGTGTGGTCACCTCCGCAGGGAGGGTGTTGTGGGGTGGGGGGGGGCTTCTGCTGGGTTTCTTGGGAGCTTGTGATACTAAAAGAAAAATAGGGGGATTCCATTTGATAGACCCTCAAGTTTAACAGGGATGTTCACTTTGTAAGGAACAAAATCTGTATTGCAGTTTGCTAGCTCCTCATCCCTACCTTGAAAATTCAGCTCCTGGAACATGGAGATTGGTTGCTCTTTATAGTCACATTACCTCTTTCCTGAAACTGCCTGCAACTCCCACAGCATTCTTTTTCTTGCCCTTCAGGGAGCTTAAAACTACTTCTTGTTACACTCCCAGTATCAAGTATAACTTTTTATTTTGTTAGTTTTGCGAGTGTCATGGTGTCGAACCTATAAATAAACCCCGACTCCATAATAAGAAAACTATTTGACATTTTGAAGTTGTATGAGAACAAGGACACTAATTACAGGTCTCTGTTTGAATACAACTAATCCTACAAATTATCCCCCCCCCCCCCCCCCACCTACTTCCCAGGGGCGCCAGCACCAGTTGGAGAGCTGCTCCTTACAAGTTCTATGGAATTTATGATTGCACTCAGATTGTGCTTCTGGAGTAGTAGTGTTAATAATTGCAAGCTAATTTGAATATCAAACTTTTGTGAAGGTGATTTGTATGAGCTATTTTCTCCTGTTGTAGAGAATAATGTGACCTCTGAGAGTTTAAAACTTTCATAAATGACAAAATAGAAACACTTTTCAATAATGGTATTAAATACTTTTATATATGCATACGCAAGTCAAAAATTACACCTCCGTGTTCAGCTGTGGTTATTGTATTCACTAGCCGAAGCTCCCCCTTCATGAATTAGATGTTTTTATCTTTTTCTAATTTAGTAAGTAGTAGCGGTTATGCCCACATTAGAAGCTAACTGTTAAAGCAAGTTAGGGCCTATGTCTTTGTACTATGCACTGTTGTACTTTGGAAACTGAAAATGACAAGTAAGGAGGGGAGGGGACATGACAGTAGGTAGTGTTAATAAACTTGAGGGAGTTGTCATCTTAAGGGAAACATTAAATGCCATATATCAGTTGGATGGTAATTTTGCTTTCAGTTACAGTTAATTTGAAGTTAATAAGTGAAATAACACACAGAAGTGTTTTCTAAGATATATGGGTGATTCACAAGTGAGAGTTCAAGTCATCAATTTTTCAGCAGCCAGGCTGAGTTTCACTGAAAGCATTTGCAAAGCCCGGTCACCCAAAGTGCCCCATGCCTCTTCCTTTCCTTCTGACTCTCCCTTCCACCTTCTGTGGAAGGTGCACACCAGGCCCTGCTTCTGCTCTCCAAAGTGGAGACTATGAATTGTTTAGGATTGTTCTCAGTGAAAGAGTGAGCTAATCGGACTGCTCTGGAGCTAAGCCAGGTCTGGCTACATCATATCAATGGATAGACTCCTTTGAAACTGTTGTTTTCTTGTTGGGTCCTCTGGGCCATGACAGCAGTGTAATCCAGGCAGGACATAAAGACAGAGCCTGTTGCTGCAGCATAGGCTGAGTGATGGGACAGCTGCTGGCAGGAGAAACTCTAGCCCTGGGAAGCTTGTAATACTGACAGGAAAACTGACATAGGGTGTAGCTTAACCCAACCCTGTAGACATGAGAATCAAAACTGAAAGAAACCCTAGAGACTTTCTATTTGAGTGTTTTCCACTGTGTGGGCTCAGAAGGCCTGGGTTACAGCCCTCTGGGGTTCTCATTAAAAATGCAGCCTCTCCGTGACAAAGCAAGGCTGGGCCCTGGCTTGGATTCTGGATCAAGAGGATAGAAATACGCACCACCTATTAGATAAGCGCTTTGTCCTGCTGAATTTCCTCAATGCGGTAATTACTCTGTGGTTCTGAAATGTCCTTGTTTGGGGGGATGCATGCCAAACTGTTTAGCGGTAAAGGAGCACGATAGCTTATTTTCAGAAAGAAAGCCCGGATTGGGGGCGGGGGTGCAGAGAACATATGCAGCAAAATCTTAACAGTTGAATTCAGGCCAACTGGGGTTTGTAGATTTCTAGTTTTGCAGCTTTTCTGTAAATTTGGAAGAAGTTTTAAAATGCTGTTGTCTGGGATCTTACTTAGCCAGCATCTCTGTTGGTGCCCCCAAATCTTGATTTTAATAAACTTCCCAGATGAATGTTTGATCTAAGCTTAAAAACCTCATCTCAATTACTTTTTTGGGGTATCTTACAAAACATTCTTACAGTTTAATATAACCAGCACCTAGTGCTTAATAAATCCTCATCCAGACCTTTGTAAATTTTCCCTTTAGGGTAAATTTTACCCTTTAGGGTAAAGTATCCCCCTTTACCTCAGAGGCATTTAAAGAACACTTAGACCTGAATTTAGAACAGACTATTCAAAATGGTCCTGTAAGGTGCAGGCACCATTCAGAAACTGTGGCTTATACTTTCTCATCAGTACATGCTGAAGCTGTGAGTGCTGATTAGTAGAGATTATTAGGGCCCTGTTAGCCCCCTCACCCAAAACTTAACCCATTTCACACCCAGCATGTATGTGTTCATGATGCAAAAGAGCTATAAGCAGCAAAAGAGAAAACATTTCTCTTAAATACCTCAAGTACTGGTATTGAGATGCACACTTCAGTGATGTATCATCTGCTTAGTATGGCTCACAGCACATGAATGTTCATTACTTTTCTGTGGTAGATTCCCTTCCGCTCAAAAGCTATCTGTTGGGGTTTACAAATGGAAGGAGGGGAGGGAAAGGAAGAGAACTTTCCTGAGTTCATTAGCAAATCTAGAGAAAGGGAAGGAATTGAGCTACGGGAAAACCCTTTTATGTCGTGGCACTTTTTGAAAATTAGCTGAAGTGAATGAAGTATGAGGAGGGAGCATAGCCATGTTTCCCCAGAGCAAGAAGGCAGAAAGGCAGAGGGCGGGTGGCAAAGTGTCGCTCGTCCTCTGGCAGCCACTAGGTGGTAGCATTGGCCTAGGTCCGCGGGATTCTAGCATCCTAAGCCACCCTGGTGCATTGTATGCCCAAAATTTGCCCACAAATTGTTTCACTTGTCAGGACAGCTTTTTTAAAACTGAAACTTCATATTCCAGAGTTAGAGGCCTATGGTGCTTATTTTTAAAATAGATATGAAATAGCCTTAATACTTTTAAAGTGTTGCTTTTTAGCTTTCTCTAATGGAGGAGTGTGGTTGCTGGGTAAATGAAGTTACCAGGCTTTTCCCCTCCCTCCCACCTTTCACCACTATGGCTAGCACCCACGGTGTAATGGACACCTGGGCCCGGAGAGCGCGCTGTGCACACATGTAGGTGTGCGTGGATGAGTGTGCACACCTGTGGTGAGAGGCTGTAAGGGCAGCGTCGCTCAGATCCGGGAAGGAGACAGCCAGAAGAGTGCTGAGGAGAAAGATGTCTGTCCCCTGATTCTACACTAAAGGCCTGTGCCGATCTACCAAAGGCTCCAAAAGCATCTTTTTGTCTGCAAGGAGCAACCATGAACCTACCTGGCCTGGGGTGGTTGCACAACAGTGGTCCTCTTCTCCTGTCTGTGGTTCACTGGCCAGGTCGACATGTACAAGGAGCCCAGGGCAGACGGGAGCTCTGGTGTCCCGTGTCGGGCCATGGCGCGTGTGGCCCGGTGCTCCTGCTTCTGGCTCTCTGAGGTTGGAGAGCAGCCGGTACCCATAACGAGCACTCTTTACCTTTAGCAAGGTAATAAATTATAAAAATATATTAATTTTTATTTTACTAAAATTTTTAAAACTAAGAAAAATGTTAAGAGATGGGACATTTCTGTCTGTCTGGTATTTGAAATCAGGATTGCCTGCAAAATCCAGAGTCCACAATCAGCACCTGGTGGTATCGGAAGCTTCTCATTGTGACTAACATGCCTTTCACTGAGTACCTAGTGTGTGTACACCAGTGTCTGCAGCGTGTATTGGTTCCCTTCTGTGTGTAAAGTGAGGTGTTTTCTCTTTGTGTCATGTGCCTTACGAGTAAAATCTTTGATAGCGACTGT
>NW_004567107.1:17776861-17809275 GCF_000260355.1 Condylura cristata
GGTCTAGAGAATCTCATGGAAGGACGTAGAGATGCCTTCCCAGCGCCTTCAACTTCGTCCTTCCCCCAGGGAAAGGATTGGTCTTCCTGCTGGAAAAGACAGAATACAGTTATACCAGTGGCTTTGCCAAGTCACCCACGACATGCATTTTGCCAGCTGGCACAGGGCAGGTTCACCATGGATTCAGGTAGTTGGATAAAGGAGAGTCCGAGAGCCCTTGGTAGATTTTGTAGGCTTTCAAGCTCTCTCAGGGAACCAGGTACACTGCCCCCCAGGTGGGGCGGCTGGCATGCAGGGAGGCAGGCCTGGGTCAGGCAGGGGCTGGGAGGCGGGCAGGCAGCTGAGCCTCCCAGCTCCCACCCAAATCTTTCTCTCTCTGGGCTCTCTGGCTTTCGCTCATGGTCTCGCCTCTCCTGTAATTACATCGCTTGTCTCCTGTAGCCATCCTCTGTCTCTGAACGACGCGGCCCTTATACCCTGGCCTCCAGGCTCAGGTGTGCACACTTGCACAAGCACACACACTCAGACTCAGGTGTCCACAGACACACGTGCCCTGTGTCCGTGCTCCCAAGCGCCTTCTGCATTAACATGATCAAGGCCACAAGGGATAGCCAGAGGCCAGTGGTGTAGACACCTGGCTAAGTCACTTACCCTACACCTGTTTTGTCTCTTTCCTCCACATGGCAGTCTGGCCCCTCTGGTCACTGTTGGGTGGTTGCTGGGCCCACCTGGGCCCCCTTCACACATGTTGGTGCCAGTACATGCTCCCTCTTTGGGTTCTTTTGGATGCTCGAGCCTTCATCTGAACACACAGCTACAGTTATGCATCCACCAGAGCAAAGTGTCCATGGCATAGTGGCGTGTTTAATAGTGGGCCAGTAGGAAAACGTGGATTATGTGGACATTGACATGAGAACCACTTTAAAATATACCCCAAATGAGAAACGCTGTCTGTAGGCTTGCTTCACAGAACAATACTGGACACGAGCACATCCGCGTTCACCCTTCTAAGCAGCTAGTCTCCCCAGCGGTTCTCGCAACCCTCCAGGGCAGAGCTTCTGGTCTTTCATGGGAGGTAGGTTCTGTGCCTCCCAAGCCCCTGCCACAGCCATCTGGAAGAGCCCGAAGGTGTATTTGCTGTGCTGTGAGGCTGTCCTGCATCCTCCCGAAGGCTCGGACAGCCCCCACTCACCTCAAGAGCCCCCTGAGTTTACCAGTTACCCACACACCCAGACTGTCTTCATGAGATCCTTGGCTTTCTCTGGCAAGGACCTGGTAGAACTCAACCTCACTGAGAAGCCTCGCCTCCAGGGAATTGTGGGGAACCCGGCCACCATCAGGAGTCAGTCTCAAAGTCCTGGGGTGCCTAAGGCAAGTGCAGTGGAGGGGGGCTGCCTGGCCCCCTCCAAGCATCCTGGCAGGAGTGCTGTTGGTCACAGGGCAGGACAAGGGCCCAGCCCACCCCAGGGCCTCGCCTCAGGAAGTGAGGTGGCCAACTCCTGCTCTCCTGCTGCTAATAATTAACCCGGGGTGACTGCTGTGGAGCTGGAAGGGCCTTTAGACGTCATGTGCATTCCAGCCCACGCCTTTTGCAAAAGCAAGAGGAAGTCTTTGACTTCGTTCCCTCCATCCTGAAGAGACTGTCCCACATTTTAATTTTTCCGAAACCAGCATGGTCTTTGTAAACAAATTGTACTGTGGATGGTCTGTTTCTTTAATTTTTTTCTGAAACACCTGCTGAAGCAGTTGTCATCTTAGAACAGAGGGACTATGGTAACAAATCCCCATGTTTTGTTGTTACTCAGGTTTCTGGTGGTGCAGAATGATCAAGGGAAAAAAGGTTTTCTGGACCATTTTCTTCCTAAGAGGAAGTTTACCAACATGTGAGCTGTGGGGAGTGTGTGTGAAGATTAGCTCAAAGTGTAAGGAAAATCCCTTCAGTTGCTAAATCACAACAGTGATTAAGCGGGGCCTTTTGCCCCTCTGTGAATCACTCCAAACTCACCTTCCACCTAGTGACATGGGCGCTGGGCTCAGCAGGGAGGCGAGAGTGCCCGGACGCTGTGTTGGGTCCTGTTTGGAGACTGACCACCGTGCACACCTCTGAGCCCCATGGCACCATCTGTACGAAGGAACCGTGGCACCGCCCAACAGGCCCGCTCGGAATGAATGGAGTTGGGAGGGAGGGATGTGAACGAATCTGGAAGACGCCGAAGCCCTGTGGGACCCTGGGTTGCACCCCACGACAGGGAGCCTGGGAAAGCAGCCCTAGGAACGAGGTGGGTGGGAAGGGCAGTGACAGAGGCAGTGCTCATAGAAGCCAGTGTTGAGCAAGCATCTGGGGGCCGGACACAAGATCCCTGCTGCTCAGAATTTACAGTGAACAAACAGCTTAGGAAGTTTCACTTTCCACTTTCGTATCTACTTGCAAGTAGCCCAGCAAAGACTGGAACTGGCCTCACTTATTCCTTTAGACTTCCAGTTGGCCCTGGCCTGCCGGCACCCCAGGCTCCCCAGAGCCCTCAGGTCCACGTCACCGATGGTTTGTGTTTGTGCCTGCACCCCAGCTCCCCGGCTGTGGGGCTGCAGTACCAATAAGTAAGCGCAGCAACAAGATAGATTCTTTCCGTCCAGTTCCTCAGTATTGTTCTAGTCAATGATGTGGTGAGACTTGGAGTCTTTTTTTAGAGGTAATAGTTTTCTTTCATTCCCACCCCATCTTAACCAAGTCTCAAAGCCCTGGAAATCTGACAAGGTTGCATAAAAATACTTTTTATCTTGGTTTCTCAAGGCACTGGCAGCCAGCAGGGTTACTGTACCTAACATAACCTGAGATGGCTGCTCGGATTAAAACCTTGCAGGTGGAGGATTGTAGAGCTGGAAGGAGACAGAGGGCCCTAAGCTGGGAAACCGAGCTGAGAAAAATGGACGAGTGAGTTCCTGGGTCGCCTGACTGATCAGTGACAAATAGGGTGATGCTTTGGGAGGAAAGGGTGTGGGTATTTTTCTGTGTTTCCTTGAGATAAAATTATGGCGAGCGCTGCTGGTGATGAGGATTGAGTTTCTTTGGCCAGGCTGCTGCTGGCCACACACTCTTGGCCAGGACCAGAGCTGGCCGACTGATCCGGTTGTGACATTCCAGCTTCTTGGCAGGGATGCGCTGTGATTAGCACATCTCAAACCTTTCAAAGTGACTTTAGCTGTTTTCTTTTCTGAAGACTTTTGCTGCTTTTGGCTGTAAAGGGGTGGGGGCTAGAACCTAAGATAGAAATATCATCCACTAACACCCAACTGGGCGTGTCTGTGCTCTGAGGGCAAATATTAGCACAGTATTTTTGTCAAGTTTATGCAACTTGATTCATGTCCCTGTAGAGTAAATTTATTCTGTCCTGCATTCTAGTCTGTTTGGTGTCTAGTGGAACTAATCGGAGGCAGAATGAAGAGAGATGGCTACCTTGGTTTTAGGTAGAAACCACTCCATAGAAAACACATCCCATCATCCGAGTCCATGTTGAGCATTACATACTGCTTTTTGTCTGCTTTTATTCTTTATGCCTCTTTCATGGTGTGGGGCATTTTACTTGTTGTCCAAGAATGAGTTATCCATTTAGAACTATTTCCCATGAGAGAACTCTACAAAGCTACCCGTGGTAAACAAAGCTGCTTTGAGTAGAACTCACATGTACAGAAACCTAACCTTGCTTGGCCAACACTGTGTTGAAACAGAACTCATAATACAGTCTCGGTCCTGGAAGCACAGTTGCTAGAGCCAAATCGCCCTCTACAGCCTTCTCACCAAGGGTCCAAGCAGCTTCCCTGCTGGATGACCTCTCACCTGAGGCAGCCCCTCCCGGGGACGTGGGCCGCCTCAACCATTCTAAAGCCGTTTCTGCCAACGGAGGGCCACCTGTCTCATTGAAGCTTGGGGCCTGAAAAGTCATTCTGATAGTGGTAATAAGTGCAGTTGATGGGGCCCTGCTGGGGCGGGGTCACCTCATTTGAATACACATATCTCAAGTGCTTGAGACAACTTTGGGAAGCAGAGAAAGTGCCTCCCCCTTTTAAAGACAGAAGAAACTGTCTTGGGCTGAATGACCTAAGTACACACAGCAAATACATGGTTAAGCTGGATTCCAACCCATTTCTCTTGACCCCATCACACCGACCTTCCCACAGCCTCAAACCATATCCCTTGGGTTTCCTGGAGCCTCGTCTGTGGGTCTGGGGACCTACAGGGACTCAGTTGTTCCTCAGCCGCGTCTGGTTTGGAGTGTGTCTGTGTTTCTGCCCAGTCTGTGCGCGTGGTGCTTACTTTCTGCAGGGACGCTTCTCTGCCTGGAGGAGTTCTCTGTATCCAGCAAGGTTCCCAAAGCCTTCATAAACTGGCCTGCCGCTCAGCCCACCCATCATTGCTGCACCTTCCTCCGGTTACTGGGGCTCCCTGGGTTTTCATCTCCTTAGAATTGGACCCCAGCACCGCTGCCTTCCCCACCCCTGATGTGGTGCAGAACAGCTCCTGAAAAATACTGAGTGAATAAATGGTGTACTTTTATACTTTTTATGCTACTTTTTCCTCTGCCAAAGTAGTAGTAATGGGTAAAATGTAATTACACTCAAGATCTGTGGGCCCTGAAACTCCAGCCCGGGTCCGATGCGGTGATTTGGCTGCCGGCTGGGAGGCTGTGGAGATGGCTTGTCGGGTCCTAGAAGTCATTTTCCTCCTTGTTCCACCCCTGCAGGGCTGGGGCAGGTTCCTGTTCCTCCCAGGAGACAGCTAGCTGGCCTCTAAAGTTTCTGGGTTCACCAAGGTCGCCTGTAATGGGGAAAGTGTACCAGTCTCCCTTTCAAAGACAAGCTCTTCTTTGTGCCCATGCAGACTGAGAAACAGCCCTGGGGGTGAGTCCTATAAAAAAGTAACTTCTAAAAATCTCATGAAAGCAGTGCTAAATCACAAGTGTGGTCACCTCCGCAGGGAGGGTGTTGTGGGGTGGGGGGGGGCTTCTGCTGGGTTTCTTGGGAGCTTGTGATACTAAAAGAAAAATAGGGGGATTCCATTTGATAGACCCTCAAGTTTAACAGGGATGTTCACTTTGTAAGGAACAAAATCTGTATTGCAGTTTGCTAGCTCCTCATCCCTACCTTGAAAATTCAGCTCCTGGAACATGGAGATTGGTTGCTCTTTATAGTCACATTACCTCTTTCCTGAAACTGCCTGCAACTCCCACAGCATTCTTTTTCTTGCCCTTCAGGGAGCTTAAAACTACTTCTTGTTACACTCCCAGTATCAAGTATAACTTTTTATTTTGTTAGTTTTGCGAGTGTCATGGTGTCGAACCTATAAATAAACCCCGACTCCATAATAAGAAAACTATTTGACATTTTGAAGTTGTATGAGAACAAGGACACTAATTACAGGTCTCTGTTTGAATACAACTAATCCTACAAATTATCCCCCCCCCCCCCCCCCACCTACTTCCCAGGGGCGCCAGCACCAGTTGGAGAGCTGCTCCTTACAAGTTCTATGGAATTTATGATTGCACTCAGATTGTGCTTCTGGAGTAGTAGTGTTAATAATTGCAAGCTAATTTGAATATCAAACTTTTGTGAAGGTGATTTGTATGAGCTATTTTCTCCTGTTGTAGAGAATAATGTGACCTCTGAGAGTTTAAAACTTTCATAAATGACAAAATAGAAACACTTTTCAATAATGGTATTAAATACTTTTATATATGCATACGCAAGTCAAAAATTACACCTCCGTGTTCAGCTGTGGTTATTGTATTCACTAGCCGAAGCTCCCCCTTCATGAATTAGATGTTTTTATCTTTTTCTAATTTAGTAAGTAGTAGCGGTTATGCCCACATTAGAAGCTAACTGTTAAAGCAAGTTAGGGCCTATGTCTTTGTACTATGCACTGTTGTACTTTGGAAACTGAAAATGACAAGTAAGGAGGGGAGGGGACATGACAGTAGGTAGTGTTAATAAACTTGAGGGAGTTGTCATCTTAAGGGAAACATTAAATGCCATATATCAGTTGGATGGTAATTTTGCTTTCAGTTACAGTTAATTTGAAGTTAATAAGTGAAATAACACACAGAAGTGTTTTCTAAGATATATGGGTGATTCACAAGTGAGAGTTCAAGTCATCAATTTTTCAGCAGCCAGGCTGAGTTTCACTGAAAGCATTTGCAAAGCCCGGTCACCCAAAGTGCCCCATGCCTCTTCCTTTCCTTCTGACTCTCCCTTCCACCTTCTGTGGAAGGTGCACACCAGGCCCTGCTTCTGCTCTCCAAAGTGGAGACTATGAATTGTTTAGGATTGTTCTCAGTGAAAGAGTGAGCTAATCGGACTGCTCTGGAGCTAAGCCAGGTCTGGCTACATCATATCAATGGATAGACTCCTTTGAAACTGTTGTTTTCTTGTTGGGTCCTCTGGGCCATGACAGCAGTGTAATCCAGGCAGGACATAAAGACAGAGCCTGTTGCTGCAGCATAGGCTGAGTGATGGGACAGCTGCTGGCAGGAGAAACTCTAGCCCTGGGAAGCTTGTAATACTGACAGGAAAACTGACATAGGGTGTAGCTTAACCCAACCCTGTAGACATGAGAATCAAAACTGAAAGAAACCCTAGAGACTTTCTATTTGAGTGTTTTCCACTGTGTGGGCTCAGAAGGCCTGGGTTACAGCCCTCTGGGGTTCTCATTAAAAATGCAGCCTCTCCGTGACAAAGCAAGGCTGGGCCCTGGCTTGGATTCTGGATCAAGAGGATAGAAATACGCACCACCTATTAGATAAGCGCTTTGTCCTGCTGAATTTCCTCAATGCGGTAATTACTCTGTGGTTCTGAAATGTCCTTGTTTGGGGGGATGCATGCCAAACTGTTTAGCGGTAAAGGAGCACGATAGCTTATTTTCAGAAAGAAAGCCCGGATTGGGGGCGGGGGTGCAGAGAACATATGCAGCAAAATCTTAACAGTTGAATTCAGGCCAACTGGGGTTTGTAGATTTCTAGTTTTGCAGCTTTTCTGTAAATTTGGAAGAAGTTTTAAAATGCTGTTGTCTGGGATCTTACTTAGCCAGCATCTCTGTTGGTGCCCCCAAATCTTGATTTTAATAAACTTCCCAGATGAATGTTTGATCTAAGCTTAAAAACCTCATCTCAATTACTTTTTTGGGGTATCTTACAAAACATTCTTACAGTTTAATATAACCAGCACCTAGTGCTTAATAAATCCTCATCCAGACCTTTGTAAATTTTCCCTTTAGGGTAAATTTTACCCTTTAGGGTAAAGTATCCCCCTTTACCTCAGAGGCATTTAAAGAACACTTAGACCTGAATTTAGAACAGACTATTCAAAATGGTCCTGTAAGGTGCAGGCACCATTCAGAAACTGTGGCTTATACTTTCTCATCAGTACATGCTGAAGCTGTGAGTGCTGATTAGTAGAGATTATTAGGGCCCTGTTAGCCCCCTCACCCAAAACTTAACCCATTTCACACCCAGCATGTATGTGTTCATGATGCAAAAGAGCTATAAGCAGCAAAAGAGAAAACATTTCTCTTAAATACCTCAAGTACTGGTATTGAGATGCACACTTCAGTGATGTATCATCTGCTTAGTATGGCTCACAGCACATGAATGTTCATTACTTTTCTGTGGTAGATTCCCTTCCGCTCAAAAGCTATCTGTTGGGGTTTACAAATGGAAGGAGGGGAGGGAAAGGAAGAGAACTTTCCTGAGTTCATTAGCAAATCTAGAGAAAGGGAAGGAATTGAGCTACGGGAAAACCCTTTTATGTCGTGGCACTTTTTGAAAATTAGCTGAAGTGAATGAAGTATGAGGAGGGAGCATAGCCATGTTTCCCCAGAGCAAGAAGGCAGAAAGGCAGAGGGGGTTGGCAAAGTGTCGCTCTTCCTCTGGCAGCCACTAGGTGGTAGCATTGGCCTAGGTCCGCGGGATTCTAGCATCCTAAGCCACCCTGGTGCATTGTATGCCCAAAATTTGCCCACAAATTGTTTCACTTGTCAGGACAGCTTTTTTAAAACTGAAACTTCATATTCCAGAGTTAGAGGCCTATGGTGCTTATTTTTAAAATAGATATGAAATAGCCTTAATACTTTTAAAGTGTTGCTTTTTAGCTTTCTCTAATGGAGGAGTGTGGTTGCTGGGTAAATGAAGTTACCAGGCTTTTCCCCTCCCTCCCACCTTTCACCACTATGGCTAGCACCCACGGTGTAATGGACACCTGGGCCCGGAGAGCGCGCTGTGCACACATGTAGGTGTGCGTGGATGAGTGTGCACACCTGTGGTGAGAGGCTGTAAGGGCAGCGTCGCTCAGATCCGGGAAGGAGACAGCCAGAAGAGTGCTGAGGAGAAAGATGTCTGTCCCCTGATTCTACACTAAAGGCCTGTGCCGATCTACCAAAGGCTCCAAAAGCATCTTTTTGTCTGCAAGGAGCAACCATGAACCTACCTGGCCTGGGGTGGTTGCACAACAGTGGTCCTCTTCTCCTGTCTGTGGTTCACTGGCCAGGTCGACATGTACAAGGAGCCCAGGGCAGACGGGAGCTCTGGTGTCCCGTGTCGGGCCATGGCGCGTGTGGCCCGGTGCTCCTGCTTCTGGCTCTCTGAGGTTGGAGAGCAGCCGGTACCCATAACGAGCACTCTTTACCTTTAGCAAGGTAATAAATTATAAAAATATATTAATTTTTATTTTACTAAAATTTTTAAAACTGTAAGAAAAATGTTAAGAGATGGGACATTTCTGTCTGTCTGGTATTTGAAATCAGGATTGCCTGCAAAATCCAGAGTCCACAATCAGCACCTGGTGGTATCGGAAGCTTCTCATTGTGACTAACATGCCTTTCACTGAGTACCTAGTGTGTGTACACCAGTGTCTGCAGCGTGTATTGGTTCCCTTCTGTGTGTAAAGTGAGGTGTTTTCTCTTTGTGTCATGTGCCTTACGAGTAAAATCTTTGATAGCGACTGTATCAAAGTCAAACCTCTAATGTTGCTATGCAAAACAGATTCTAAGGCTGCGCTGTTTGATTTTAAAAAACACACATGGACAAGCCTGGCTCCTGGGCTGTAAAGTGCATCAGCTACAGCTGTGGTCACATGTGGTTGGAGCACCCCGAGTGTGCCTGGGTGGGTTGTGGCTTTAGAATTAAGAGGTCCATAAAGGAAGCCATGGCAAGCCCGAGTCCCCAGTGGCTCTGGCCCAGGAAACAGGGCAGTTTCTCACTCAGCATGCATAGTCCTGACCAGACTGTTGTAGCGATCACTGCAAGACAATCTGAAAACCCCACGTGGCTCAGTTATGAGGCTCAGTTATGTGGTTGCTCAGTACCAGGTGGGCTTGTGTCAAAGTCAGCTTGGGAACAGTCATGGGAAGGCCAGGCCTGCAGCTTTTATGAGTATGTATTTACGACATGGTCCTCAGGTGTCAAGCAAGCCTTATGTAACATATCGATCGGAAGAAGAGAAATCATACCCCTTCCGTGTTGCGGGTATCCTTTGTCAGCTGGATATGGGATTCTGCTACTTAATCAGGCTAACTGCATACTTGCCACTGGTACCCACGCCAGTGCTGCCAGACTGAGCCACACAGGTGAAGAAAACCAGCACCCAAGGTTGATGCAGCCGCAAGTGACTTCCCTTTGCGGCTCCTGTCTGAGTGTCTCATCTGGAACTAGCCCATCCTTGTGCTTGTACCTGTGGACAGTTGCTCAGATTACTCAGTTCATTTGCCAGATCTGACCTGAGGGTCCCTGAAAACCCAACCCCTACTTGCTGGCTGCCTGGAGTAAAAGGCATCTGTGCCACCCCTCAGCGCTGCATCACTGTCTGCAGATGGGACAGGGCAGCGACTCTGCCACTTCTGAAGATCCATGCTGGCTGAAGTTCTACTGGATAAAGAAAGTGAACTCACCTGAAATTCTTAGACGAGGACTTGCAGATAAATTTGACATTTCCAAATTAATAGCACTAAAGCATTATGGAACACATTTGTTGTTTTTTGATAACTTTTGGCATTACTCAGAAATGCATCTCTGCTTCTGATGACATTTTTATTGGAAAGGGCAAGGTGGAGGTGGTGGGGTGGGTGGAATTTTACAAGAGGCTGAATAAATTTCTACTGTCAGCCCCAGGAACTTTTTAAATGATTTGAGATTCCCTATCTGCAAAACCAGCCTGCTGCCTGGAGCACTTTAACTCAGTAAGGGCCCAGGTACCCCCTTCCCTGGCTGGACCTTCTAGAGGACTTATCTCCTTGGTGATTCACTCCCTGCGGCCAAGTTGTGCCTCCAGGCGCTGCTGAGGCTTGCTCAGCAGACCAGTTTTGTATCCTGGTGAAGCTCAGTATCCAGTGGGAGAAGCAGATATCAAATAACTACATCACCAGCTATAAAGGGGAAATTGCAGCGAACACTATAGAGCAGCACCTTTGACACAAGTGAGTGGTTGGGGACACCAGAGAGGGCTTCTCTCAGGAAGTAAAGCTTGCACTGAGCATTGAGACCTGAGTAGGAGTCAGGTTGAAGAGGAGCAATAAGGGTTTTCCATACAGAATGCTGGCGCAAAGACCCAGCTCATCAGACAGTGCAGCAAATGAATAAAGAACATTAAACTTCTCTGAAGCCCTTCATCTTTATCTGCTCGTCCACCAGCTCATCAGATTTGCTCCTCTCGGCCCCCCACCTGCTTGTCTGCACCCCTTTCAAATTTCATCTGCCATTCCACAGCTGCGTTCAGCGATACAATCACTCCCCTTTCCCTGAATAGACCTTGGTCAGATTTTAAACTTCCCTCTACTTCCCTCTTCATAGGTCTATTTTTAAGGAAAATGTTGAAATATGTGTGTAAGTCATGAGGTGGAGCCTGATGAATTTCCAAATTGTCGGCCCCCAGGGGCTCTTCCTCCCTCCTCCTGGAGGTGGCCACTAGCCTGTCCTCTGTTAGCAATGATTTGTTTTGCCTGTTTCTGAACTTATGTAAATGGCGTTGGGCAGTCGGTCACTTATTGCGTCTGGCTGCTTTCCTCAGCGTGTTGGAGGAATTCACGTTGCATCTAACAGCAGTGGCAGTTTCCTTCACCGAGAGGTTGTGCCGGGAGGCCTGTACCGGTTCAGCCTTTCCAGTCTGGGCTGTTAGGAGATTCCGGTGCTTGTCTTTTAGTGAAGGGATGTTTTCTCTCAGAGAAATGATGTCACTGCATACGCACAGATCGACGTTAGTGGTTACTGCCAGTAGATTACCCCAAGCAGTTGCGCTGATGCCTTCTCTCTGGCGGGGCTGGGGTGCAGGCTGCCCCACACCCTGGTCAGCTCTTGGTTTTGCCAGATTTCATTGCAGCCCTTCCAGTGGGCATGTAGGGCTTTGTTTCTCCTCGACCACTAATGTGGTTCCCATTTTTAGCTGGTGGTTTGTCTCTTAGCTATTTGTAAGATTATATAAAGATACAGTCTTCATTAATCTATGTTACAATATCTCTGTGAGGTTCTTTTTTATTCTTTTAAATATGGTGGTATTTTTTTTTTAAGATTTATTTATTTATGCATAAACTGGGGTGTAGGTCACAGGTGCAGGGGGAGAGTTGTGAGACAGATACAAAGTGGGGAGCACCACAGGTGGATCTACTGAGGCACACTGCTGAGGGGAGCAGCGGGCAGGGCAGGAGAGGTCTGCTGTGCCATGTGGGTCCCCTCCCTGGCCAGGGATCGAGCTCAGGCCACAGTGATGAGTAGTGCTGAGACTTACCCCCTAGGCCACCAGGGATGCCCTGCTATGCATTTTGATTATTATCAAATGTAGTTTGTAGTGTGTCTTAGGGTAGAATACAAAAATATCTAAGGTACAAATAAAAATGGAAAACCTAGGAAATTAGAACTGGACCAAGGAGATAGAAAACACACAAATAAATGATATGATTCTTTAATCGTGTGATAATTTATCGTGTGATAATTTATCATGTGATAATTGAGCAATAAATTCTGCGTAGAAGTAAAAACTCAAATGGAAACATGGACTTTATCGGGTCTCATGATCTGGGTTCCTGTGAAGATCAGAGCCACGGGACAGAAGGCTGCGTGGACTGAGGTCCGTTCACCTGTAGCTGCTGATCTGCTTGGCAGCGCTGACAGCTCTGTCTTCCTTACAGGTCATTCAGCGATCGTTATGACCTCCCGGTTACGTGCGTTGGGTGGAAGAATTAACAACATACGAACCTCAGAATTACCCAAAGAAAAAACTCGATCCGAAGTCGTCTGCAGCATCCGCTTTTTAGATGGCTTGGTACAGACCTTTAAAGTTAATGTAAGTTCTCTGACTTGAATTTTTTTTCTGAATTGATGACCCTAAGGAAGCGTTTTCATCTCTTGGCTAATTAAAATGAAGGAAAAAATTATGCTACAATAAAAGCTTGAGGTATGCAACCTTGTATGTTGAGCTTGGATTGGCAATGACCTCGAGTACTTTGCTCTCCTCCTTGCCTGGCCTGGAGTGGACCTGCCCTTTCCCGGGCGGGGAACTGAATGACTGAGGTGTTACTATGTCTGTGACAGCATCCACTTCCTGGGCTAGTGGCGTCCTCGCTGTCATGACGGCCCTCACAGTAGGTTCTGTGCCACTTTTCCAACTGGGCTCCTGTAGGGCGGGAGTGAGGGTCTGCGCCTACCTGACATGTGGCTGGCGCACGGCAGATGCTAGTGAAGAGTGCAGGTGGTGGGGGACAGTATTAGCCTCACAACTGGCTTCTCACCCTTCACGACCATGGCAGAGCAGGCCTGGAAATGAGGGCTCATCTCAGTCTCAGGCCAGGCGTACCTTGTTTGAACAACCCCTCCCCACGGCCCTACCCATCCCAGTCGGCATCCCTGGGCAAAAGCCCGTAACCTTTGCCTGCCTCTCCCATTCTCTGGCCAGTCCTAAACCCTGGACTGGCTGCGAGCATCTGCTCCCTTCTGGAACGTTCAGTGTACAAGGAGATGGGGTGTGAGAAAGCTGGGGGTAATGAAATCCATAATTTAAAGGCTAACCCAAGGTGGTCCTTTGTTCTTCTGCTTGCCTCCTGCTCACCAGGTCACTCTGGACCTTGATGGTTGGCAGATAAGGGGGGAGGGCAGTGTGAAGTCACTCACAGTGGATGCTGTTTTCTCTGTCCTGGCCCAGGGACAGGACAGCTGCCCAGGGGGTGGCACCCCCCCCCCCACCTCCCCATTAGTGAGCAAGACTTAGACTGGAAAAGTTACTAAGGATGTGGGTCTGTGGGGTCCTTGCCTGGCACAGAGTGGAAGGGGACAGTGGAGAGGGTGCTTCCTCAAATTTCTACCCCACTCCCCACCTATTTCCATACCAGCCCAGGTCTGTTCCTAAGGACAGGACAGGGGCCATGTTTTTTTGTTTTTGCTTTTTTTTTTTTGCAGGTGGGAAACTTACTCTAATAAGCAGGAGAAACCCCAACTAGGGAATGCAATTGTCTAGTTATTTCTCCAAAATCTAATTGGGGACATAGAACCCATTCCTTCAGTCACTTGGATGAGAAGCATATGCTGGGAATGCACTATCAAAAAGTACTTTCTGCAATGCCAGAAATGTTCTCTATTCACACTTAGTACAGCAGCCACTGGCTCCTTGAACACTTGAAATGTGACTGGGTTTTTTAAAACTTTAATTAAACTTCAAATAGTCTTGGAGCACATGGCTTCTTTTTGCATAGTATGGCCCTAGCGAATATTTCATTGAGTAACTTGACATCATCTAAGAGGCCTGTTGGGATAGACTTACTGTGCTTTCTGGGTGTTTGAAGCATGTTCTCTAGTGGTGGGACCTGAGAATATGCATTAGACATGCAGTCTTGATGTAGCGTTACAGTTTGAAGAACCACTGATGTTAGGGTCTTTGGTGAAGTCGTGCATATTTCCTTCGAAAATCAGGAGCTTTGGTTCTAACAAATTTTGTGTCTTACCTCCTTTTGAAGTGAGCTTCCATAGAATTTTATGTTTAAACAAAAGCTGCAAACATCACAAATGTCTCTTCCAGATGCTGTAAACTAACAGCTTAGTGTATGTCTGGCTCTTGTGTTAGTTAAAATGTTTGTTTTCCATCTTGGAGCTAGTCTTCACCTCCAAGAATCCATCCTAGGGAGAACATGAATATTTAATTTAAAAACCTGACTCACTGAGCACCTACTGCCAGCAGGGCTTGGCAATACCTATGTGGCAGGTTTGACTAGGGTACAAAAACTACAGTGGTTAGGTTCTCCCTAGTGGCTTAAGGGGTTAAGTCTCAGCACAGTGAAACTATCTGGATGTAGCCCCTGCAGGACAAGTTCCATCCCCAGCCAGGAGCTGTCTCAAACTGTGCAGCAGACCTCTCCTGTCCCATTCAATGCTCCCCTCAGCAGTGTATTTCACTGGATCTGCCTGTTCTGCTCTCCACTGTCTGGTGAATCCTCTCATCCCCTGCACTTCTGGTCTACACCCCAGTTCTTGGATGCATAAATAAAATCTAAAAAAAAAAAAAAAAACACTGGTTAACAAAACAGCAAAATCCATGTGCTCTCAAAGCTGACACCCCAGGGGGAGTAAACAGACCATAAACAAATGGGTGCTGTGTCTGGAGTGGAGTGAGCAAGGTGTTGTGGGAGAGCAGACTGTGGAAAACCTTGTGAGTCAACTGGGGGGCATGCACTTTAATTTTGAGTGAGGAAGGAAACAATAGATTAGGGCAAGATCTGACATAGTCAGGGTGCAGTATCACTCAGTACCCCCCGTTTATTTTGCACAGGGTAGGGGAGAGGCACAGCTAAGGGGCAGGAGAGGATGATCATTGCCTGGGTGGCTGTGGGGCCGGAAGGGAGGAAACCAAGTCTGGAAATTTTGAAAATGGGGTCTAGGAGACTTGCTGACTGGTGGGGCCTGTGCTGTGAAGTGTCCCAAAGGCGACGCCAGGGATTTGGCCTGAGCCACTGGCAAGATGGAGTTTGCCGTTTACAGAGAGGGCAAAGGACACAAGAAGGTGGAGAGAGCCAGAGGTCCGGCACCTTGAGTTCGAGTTGCCCGTGAAACTCATCAGTGTAGAGATGGAGTTTGGTTTCGGAGTGGAGTTAGGAATTCAGGAAGGGTCTGGCCCAAGTGGGTATGGCCAGAGTAAGGCTAGGATTTCCAGCTGTGAGCAGTGAGAAGAGAGGAGACTCGGTGTACAGGTTGGAGAGAAGAGGAATGGGCAGTGACAGAAACAACTGCCCGGGGAGATACGGAAGTAGAGCATATTTCAAGGAGCCACGAGCCCCGTGAATTGGGAGAAGGAACGCATTTTGCAAGGGCAGGCCCACATAAAGCCTCGGGACAGAGCCGCGGGTCCTACAGAGGCTCCCAGAGGGGTGACTCACTTGAAGTGGGCCCCTTAGAGTCCCCACTACTTTGGATTTCAGCTCCTTTGGAGAACCCAGAGAGTCGTGCGGAGCAGACACAGGAGCGGATAGGTCGCGCACTGCGGAGAGAGGCAGTGTAGTAGGGCAGGCGTTGGCAGCCGACCCACCTGAGTCAGGCTGTCAGACCATCCCTGGCTGACGGTTCCAGCCGCAGAGCCGCCCCTGGCTCAGCCGCGGGCCGGCCATGGCAGCTCGGCCACACTGGTGCAGAGATTAGAGATCCCCTATGAAAAGCTCAGAGGATATCGTGTCTGGCTCCTTGCACACTGCAGTAGTTAATCTATATTAAACCTAACGTATCATCACATAGAAAAATAATGTCAGCAAGAGGAGCAAACAACTCTTTCACACATCAAGGTGGGCGGTGTGTGTCATTGTTGAGAATGCATGGACCGGCCGCGCTTTCTGTCTTGATTCCTGTGATGGAAGGTGGAGACCCGGGAAGCAGGAGGGAGCAGCAGGGTGGCCCCTGGCAGGACAGGGGATGAGCGCCTGAGCTGGGCGTGTCTCGTGCTGCCACACTTCAGACCAAGCACTGAGAGGCCCTGCCAGAGTGGCCGCCGCAGGGGCTGACCGCTATTCAGCTCGCCTCGTCCTTGTCACGGTGACCTATTTTAAGGTGTATTTTTGCTTGCAGGCACTCAAAAAAAAAAAGCTACCTGTGCTTATTCTATACAGTCTATTTCTGACTCCTATTGTCCTTAAGCTAAATGGGGTTTCACCAAAGGGGTCCTGAGAAGTCTGCCTGTTAAAGTAGGAGGTCTGGTGTCCCAAACGCACCCCACTGCTGGCCACCCCCGCGCCTTTCTTAATGCCTGGCCCTCTGCTCACCTTTTGTTGGTTCCCACACCTGGTGGAAGGTGCCTCTTAGCCCTGCATCCTCCTGAGCCAGGTCAGGGGCGCTTCCCCTGGCCCCCGAGTTGCATTGACCCCTTGCCCGCGGCTGCTGCTGGGAGGGCTGCGGGTAGACAGTTCCCTGCCTGTCCAGCCGCGGGCCTCCACCGTCAGCCCTGACCTTGGGGTGAAGTGTGGGCGACCATCCCCAGGGGCATCTCACTTAGGGAACGGGGAGCAGGAGCTGGACAACCCCACAGGGTAGCCCTCGCCAGACCACTTTGAGGTTCTCTGGAAGGGACTGGAGTGTTCCAGGCCTTCCTTCTTCCGTCACACGGCTCGTGGCATGTTCCCTGTACACATGCATGACTTCTGAGGCACGAACAGAAAGCGACTTGGGACTAATAGCATTTTGCTGAGGATGATCTGTGGGTAGGTCACGGAGACTTGTCATTGTGATATCCGCATTTTCAACACGAACCTTGCCACTTGGGAATTTCAGCTAAGGGGAAGGGAGAAGTCTTAGAACATTAAACTCCTATCATCCTAAATCATATTTGTGCTGTTCTTTTCCTTAGCTCTGCTTCCTGTATGTGTTATATGGCTTCTTCACTCGAAATTTATTAAATCATCTTTTTGTGGGACAAACTCTCTCAATGTTCTCACTCCTTTAATGGCCATAGGATTTTAACCAATTGTTCTTAATGTGTCTTAAAATTTTGCTGTCTTGGCATTTCCCCCACCCCCCAGAAACAAGACACTGGTCAAGTTCTTCTGGATATGGCACATAACCACTTGGGCGTGACCGAAAAGGAGTATTTCGGCTTGCAGCGTGACGACGACACAATGGAGTCTCCCGTGAGTGACGTCCCTTTAAGATTTGCTGGACTCCTGCATGGCTTGGTGTTATATCTTGTGTTTTCTTACCCAACAGAGATGGCTGGAATCCAGCAAACCCATCCGGAAGCAATTAAAAGGTGGGTGTGGCCTTCTCAGTGTGGTTACACCTTAGTGTGAGTGTGGCACAGCCCACATCTGTCCCCTGCGCCCTTGACATGTGGCACCTGGGCGCCAGGTGGCCCCAGAGGCAGGGCAGGGGTGAGCAGATTTCCCCAGCTGACTTCACAATGAGCAGAGATGCTTCCAGATAAGTCTCCAGGTGCTGCACTAGGGAAGGAAGGAAGGAGGCAGCGAAGAGCCCAGGGAACCCACTTTCTTCTTGCAGGGAAGGAAGTGGAAAGAGACCAACTTCCTTTACCCTCTTGAGAGAGCCAGGGTGGAAAAGAGAGACAGACAGCCATCCCCCTAGAATTCTCTAGCACGACTTCATTCACCGGAAATGAAGGCGTATTTCGTAATGTCACACAGAGAACACAGCTCATCAGCCGTGAGTGCGTCCCAGGGCTGAGGCCAGCGCCTGGTCAGGCGGACACCTTGCCCACCTTCTGTCTGCTTCTTTTCTCAGCCTGGTTTTCCGACACTGCTCTCTGTTTGTCTTTTTGCACCTTCTGCCCCAGATGGGTCTGGCTGACCTCCAGTGCTGTATGCGCTCCTCTTTGTCCTCTCTCCTCTGTTCCCTCTGCTGAAGAATGCTGTTCTCTCCCATCGTCCTCTGCCCCAATCTTGCCATCGCCAAAGCTACTCAGATCCCTTTCCCTCTCCTACTACAAGCTGTGACTCCCTTATATTTATCACTGCCTGAGCCCTGGCTCAGAACATGTTCTTCATGTAACAGTTAGTTGCTCTACCTGCTCTGCAGAATGCAAGTGCTTGAAGTTAGGGCCCTTGGCACATCCTCTCTGCACCCCGGTGGTGCCCTTTATACAGGACATGGCCTGGGAATGGTGCACACAGGTGGGTCTTGACACACAGATCTGCATATTCATGATGCTGCCACATGCCCCCACTCTTCCTGCATCGAGGTGAGAAAGGTAGAGACAGGTAACCTTGGTTCTGCTCTCTCTGGAGTCTGTCCTTCGCATGCGGAAGAATCCACACGAGCCACAGAGCATTAGCCAGGTGAATACCTGCACCTCCGCCATTTCAGTTCTCAGAGGGTACGCACAGAGGTGATGTCATTCACTCCCTCACCAATTCATTGATTCAATAAGCGTGTCTGAGCTCCTGTTCTGTCAAGGTCTGGGCAGAGAATCTGGCCCAAATCAGATTTAGACCCTGTCCTCAAGGACTCCCAGCCAAAGGTGGTGCTGTAGACAAGAGAAAAGAAAGTTCCAGGCACTGAGCACATGCAAGGGTGCTCTAGGTGCCCAGAGTGGGGGGAAGATAAGGGGTGTGCCTGGGCATATCAAGTCATAGATGGGGCGGGAGCCCAAGGGCATGCCAACGCAGTGAGAGGGCACCCCCACCGGCGTTACAGGGTCACCCTCTGCTACTCGGCACCTTTTCAGAGCTGTGCTGACAGAGTTACACCGTTGTGTCTGCACAGCCAGAGAAAACAGAAATCACCAAAGAAGGGGACAAGCAGACCAGGATGAAATGATGTAGAGAAGGGGATCAGTGAGGGGAGTGGGTGCAGTTTCAGAGGGCAGGAAAGCCCAGAGCACAGGTGAGCCGGCGACTGTTTCCAGGTGCTAGAAAGGGGTGGATCCACCTAGAGAAAAGGATGAGATGTTGGCAACACAATCTGATCACCTCAGGCGGCCAAAGAAATGAACTGATTTTAAGTCGATCGACTCTTGGTGGCATTGTGGAAAGCCATATTTAAGTGTAATTGTGTCATGTAGGTCAATACATTAGTCACTTTTGAAATTCACTTTGCAATGCAAAGTGTAAACTATTTTTTGGTACTAAAATGATTTTGAAGTGTGGTGGAACAGAATCAGAGGCCTTGGTGCCTCCGTTCAGTCTTGTCAACACCGGTGTGACCCCAGGCTGGTCCCCGCATCTGGGAGCCCGGGGTTCATCAGTAGACGGGGCTGTCTGTGGCAACCACCCTGCTCAGTTGTGGTGCGGTTTAACTTAAAAAGTGCTTGAAAACGTTTGAAAAGTATACAGTTGGAATGGGTGCCAGGGATTATGTCTTTGTGGATTTCATATGATCTGCTGATTCAAGGATTAAAGAAATTCCTAATACAGGAAATGGAGTGCTTTAGCTGAGCACATCCCTAAGTGAAACCTGTGGAAGGAGGTGAGTAATGGCTCATTCTGTGCTGATGTGACAAAGATAGTTTACTTCTTGTGCACTTGGAGGTTTCTGAATGATCATTTAACAATGTGCTCCTTTTGTGAAACTTGTCCTTTAAATGATGGAAAAGACTTTGGTCTGAAAGTCCATCACTTAGGGGAGTAGCTGCTATATGTACAATGACTTTTTTTTTTTTTTAAAGATTTATTTATTTGTACATACAGAACTGGGGTACAGGCCAGGGGCTCAGGGGCGGCGAGAGGCTTCACCAGAGACAGAGTGGGGAGCAGGACAGGCAGATCGACAAAGTACACTGCTGAGGGGAGCAGCGGGCAGGTCAGGAGAGGTCTGCCTCGCCATGTGGTCACCTCCGGGGCAGGCGGGGATCGAACTCATGCAGAAGTGACTTTAGCTTCTTAGTGCTGTGCTTTAACCTGCTGCGCCACCAGGGAAGGCCCTGTACAATAACTTTTTTAAAGAGGAAAATCTAACTTATTCTTGACATCTGTTGCAGGAGGTCCCCCCTGTACTCTGCACTTTCGAGTAAGATTTTTTATACCTGATCCCAGTTCACTGCAGCAAGAACAAACCAGGTAATAACATTGTTTAAGCTTTCTGTTTAGTATGCAAAAAATGTGTGTCCACTGAAAATGTGCTCTTTATTTTATCATTGTGGCCAAATACTTCATCTGGGGATGACTACACTGATGATTATGATCCAAGTGAAAATTGGGGGGTACGCTTACTGAAATCGTAGCTGGCGGATTAGCTTTCAGTCTTGGGCCTGCTTCTGTCTCCTGATTGGCACAATCCCCGGCACACTCGCCTGCCCTCCCTCCGCCTCCTCCCCTGCACCTGTGCTGAAAGCATGCAGAGTCACTTTCTACTCAGGCAGGCGCGTTTGGAAGACAATTTTGTAAAACAGTCATCTACTGACTGGATTAAAAAGATGTGGTACATATACACCAAGGAATATTACTCAGCAACCAAAAAAAAATAAGCACATGCCTTTCGCAGCAACAAGCATAGGCTGGAAGGGATCATGCTTAGTGAATAAGCCAGAAAGAAAAGGAAAAATGCCAGATGGTTTCACTCATAGCAGGAGTGTAAAGGACCAGGCAAGAAAATACTAATAATAATGAACAACTATATATCAGAGCCATTTTACAGGGGTGGAGTGGGGAATGGGATCAAAAATGGGAGGGGTGGGGGAGTGCCCTGGACTATGGTGATGGCACATGGGTGATATGGTGGTGGGAAGCCCACGGGGATTACAACTGAGATGGAATGAGGCACAAAATGATGTAAAAATAAAATATTATATTATTATTTTAAAAGTCATCTACATATCAAATATATAGGTAGGTTATAGGTGATAGGTTATATGTAGGTTATAACTGAGCTACTGGAATTGAAACTCTTTAGAATAACAAGTCTCTGGATTAAGACTTCTCAATCAGATCCCTAGATGGTAAGAGCCAGAAAGGAGACTAAGAAGAAGGACGCAGCTTCTCTCCTGGGTGAAACAAGTATAAGCAATATGTGAACCAGATGAGGGGAAAAGCACAGCCCTTGGGTTGTTTACCCTCCTGGGGATCTGTTGTCCTGGTCCTGGCTCTGTACTGGCAGGTGGGTGTCTGGGTGGGGATTATTATGGATTACTGTTTTCTGGGTGGGGAACAGAAGGGCGGGGAGGGTGGGCACAGAAAAGTTGTTGCCTTTTGAACTCAACCATGCCTGTAGTTCCCCTCCCCTAGGGCAACATTAAGTCCTTTTCATTTTTCTTAGGGAGGAAAAAAAAGCAGTAGACGTTCAGGATCATTGATTCTCTCCTGTGCTCACTGTGGCCAGGACGCCATTATTTGAAAGGCAGTATTAACTCAGCTCTCTGTCTTGATTTTTTTTTTTTTGTAATGGTAATCACATTTTACTCTTTGATATGTTTAATTATCCCTTTTTTAAATTTTTTAATATGTTTAAAGGCCAAATATCAGCGTGTATTTCTCTTCTTACCCTTTTTTGTGCACCTCTTCCCTCTGTAATAGTGAGAACTGGCAGTCCAACCTCGTTTACCTTTAAGGTTAAATCTTAAGCCAGTGTAAGAGGGGGCAGTACACACGTGCCGTGCCTTTTCCCCACAATGGCTCCCGGTGATAGTGGGCTGAGGGGTGGTGGGTCAGGGCGTCAGCCTCTGTGTGCAGAATGGTAGCATCATCTGTAAAACAGTGTGATTTCCCCAGGCCGCTACAACTATCAAGTGCTGTTCAAAGGCTGTTTTAGAAACAGGCTGATGGATTATATGTGTCCCATATATGTCTGTATAGACATAGGAGAGTGTGTATGTGGCTTTTTAATTAGAGCCCCACATTGTAAAGCATCTTTTGCTTCATAGCACAGGACATGCATATATGTAAATTACTCAAGCAAACATTTCATAAAACAATAGTAAGTGCAAAATACTTTCGGGTTTTCTATTCTATTTCCTCTTTTTTTAAATGCCAACTCTGGCCCACCTAAGTCCTCTTTACTACCACCCAAATGTGGACTGGGCTCCCTGGGCTTAGTGACTGGCACCATCATTGTGTCTGCTCCCTGCTCTCTAAGCCAGTGAACTTGAGGCCAGCTAATGCCGACATTCCCTTACGGTGCCCTGTGGGTCACTGGCTGCCTACTTCTGTACCTCATGGGGAAGAAGCTCATGGCCTCTAATAGCTGATAGAGCTCCTCTGGCCTCCCTGTCGCTTGAGGGACATTTGAGGAAATGCTGGGACTTGACGATGGAGAGAAGCAGAGACTGCTTCATTTCTGCATGCGTTGTCATGGAAAGCAGGAGTCAGACATACTTGGTGGTGTCATTGTGGCCAGTGGGTGGAGGCAACACAGGCAGCTTTCAAGATGAGTAACAGACTCATTTCTGTTCCCAACCTAGAACTGGATAAAATTCAGTCTGTCCACGTCCCTCCTAAAACCCACTGGTTCAGGACTGACTTCTCAGCCATGCCTGTTGCCCCACCGCCCTCACAGTGTGGAGTGGAGAGCAGTGGGCACCCCCTGGAAGTTGGGCAGCAGGAGCTGAGGCAGTAGCCACCCCCACGTCTCCTAGAAAGCTGTTGAGGAGCCAGGACCTCGAGATCTTTGACTGATGCCGGGCACGCCTTCCACCGCGAATTCATACGGCTTTTGTTGTTGTGTTCTGTTTACTTAAATGAAGACTTCTACCAGTTTTTCTGGCACATAATAGCTTATTAAGCCCCAGCTCTGTAATCTATTCAAAAGTAAGATCATTTTTTTAGAGAGATTCCACCTTTAAGAGTCAGAGGAGTATGTAGTATCAAGTAGTTCCTGTTCTCTGTTTAAAAGTCGAGGCAGGGACAGTCATTTGCTTTTTCCTGAAGTTGAAGTCATGAAGGGGTATGCCCATGATGGTGTTTCTCAAGTTAGGCACACCCGTCTTCCTTTAGTCTAGTGGTTAAGTAAGTGTCTCCTTTGTCATGAGCCTCCACAACTGCTGTTCCTGATAAATTTAGATCATTCTAAACAGAATTTCATTGCCTGGCAGCCTCAGAATTAGGCTTCTCAAGGCCCCCAGAGTGGGGCTCACTCCACAATACAGATCTGGAATTGGATCTGATGTTGTGGGGAGACTCAGAAACCTTGCTGACCTGGTGACGAGGTAGCGGTGGTCTCCAGGCTCATGTCTTAATTTATATCCCTAGGAAGATACACTGATTAGCGGGGCTCATGGGTGAAAGCCTAGATTTACCATGGGACTGGCTGCAATTCTCTCCCTTCTCTTCTTTCTCTCAGTAGCATTATAGAAGAGAACACTTAATTCTGGTTGATTGTCAGCTTGAATAAACATAGAAACAAACTAGAAAGGGCTGATTATGTCCTCCTAGGTGGAAAACATCAAGCTTCCAACGTGGAATAGACTCGAGTCAGCAAATGATTGTTAACTCATCTCGAGGCTGGTGTTCAACACATTGTGGGTAGTTGATGATAATTATGGTTGAGTTATATAATAACAGAGCTTTCAGTCATTAGGAGCATAAGAAATTTGTAGCATAGTCAGACTTTTTTCATAAATCAGTGCCCAGGTTAAAATAGAGAAGCCATCACTGACTCCACGTTATCATATCCGAAAGCCAGTTTCTCATCTATCAAAACAACAAAGGAGCTAGCAGTGCCTACCTCAGGCTTGTCACAGGCTGGAGTGAGACAGTAAGCGGTGAAATGCTGTGCACGCAACCTAGACCTCTGTGGATAGGCGGTTTTAATATCATTTGAAGCATTTAGACGATGACTTTTAATGGTATAAATTTGAAGGAATAGTGAGACTGATTTGTTCAAATTGCCAAAACTGTCTCTCCTGCCCCTGGACCTTTCTCCTGTGTCTAGATTATATTTCAAGAAGTTTCCCTTTTATCATCTTGGCCAGACACTGGAATGTCTATCCCATCTGAAATCCATGTTTTAAAAAAGAGTGAGAGCTCAGAGCCAAGTGTCACATGTAGGCCGCGTCCGTCCCTAAATATAACAGTCTCCAGGGCACAAGGTGTGTCCAGGCCTTGTGCCCCCTGGACGCCCCCTGGATGGAGGGGCAGCTTCACAGGATGAGGGCTGTGATGACTGGCCAGGCTCTGCCTGCCAGTCAGCCCTGGGTTCTGAAGTCCCATCACTGGAAGCTCCCAGAATCCCGCCTAAGGCTATGGCGACTCATAGTTGACTGATGTTTATGCTTTTGCTTGAGCACCCACAGTTCTGGGACACAGGGAAAACCCAGCTGGGTGCTTGCACCCCAGCCAAAGAGGTATCTTCACAGACCCTCCTCCTCACAGCAACTCCATACAGAGGGGACGTGGGTGTACAAATGCCATGTTCAGAACAGCGGCCCGCCAGTGTGTGTGGGCGCCTGTGCAGAATGCCTGTGGGTCCTGGTGCTCTCAGACACTCTCTGAGCTTGATCTGGAAGTTCAGGCTGAGTGTGGCGTCACTTGCTGGCAACAGTATGGCAGGCTGCGGATGCCCCACAGCCGAGACTAAGGCCACCTCCCCAGGCGTGGCTACTGAGGGGTAACTTTGCAGTGTGCCAACTCGGTTCTGGTGTGTTAGGCCACAGTATGTTTGTGTTTTGCTTTTCAGATGCACAGGTCTTGGCCTTGATTCATCAAATGTATTTATTTGTTTGCTTATTTCAATTTGAATATTATGAATTAACGAAAACAATTATTCCATAGGCATCTGTATTTCTTACAACTGAAGATGGATATTTGTGAAGGAAGGTAATAAGAATTTTGCTTTCTTCTTTTCCTGCCCATTGCCAGACTAGCAAAAATCCTGCTTTCATCAAATGAGCATGCATTTCTCGTAACAATATTAAATATAAGCAAAGAATGGCCGTTGAAAGCAGCATCCTGTACGATTATGCTTTGGACATCTGTTTTTAACCCATTCTTGGTTTAGAGAGGCTAAAGATTGGTAAACTTCATTTCATGTTATTTTAATTTTATTTTGAAAGGGGCAGTTATCTTTCTAGTAAAAATCTGAGACTTTAAAGGCAGGGAGATACCCCAGAATGTAAAACAGACTTCATTCAGGAAAGCAGATGAGGCCTAATTCAGGTGCACTTCCAAGTCCCTTAGTAGCTATAAGTGACTCATTTTTCTCTCTGGGAAGCTTTTTGCTCAAAGAAATGAGCCCATCACTCAGCACTTCTTGGACTTCAGGACCACGTCAATGGCTACAAAGAGAACAGCTGAACACTGGGGAGGAAATTTCAAACCAGTGGAGTCACAGCTACCCCTGACAAATCAGTATTTTTTTTTCTTGACTTATGGAAGAAAGTGCAGCAGGTAAACTGGTGGGATAGGCCAGCCAAGGCCCATGCTTCTCATCCGGCTTTTCCCCCAGTCTCGTTACTCTTACTGAGCAGTGCAGCACCTTGTCTAGGTGGCTGGGGAAATGAAGCGAGAACTCAAGAAGCGACTATGATGGGTATGGGCAGTGGCAACCATGCAGGCAGCAGCTTCTGGAGGATGTGCCAGAGCCGTCCCCCACTGCGTGGGGGATCGCAGTGCTGTGTCAGGTTAGGGGTTGGTGGAGAAGTGAGGACCTGATTGCTCTGGGCAGTGAAAAGACATCCTGCGCCACCCCCACCCCAGTATCCTAGCTGGAAACCACAAGCTGAGGGCTTATGCAGGAGATTGGTGAGGGGTGGGCGGCTCTCCGTGTCCAGGGTGGACATTCAGTGGGTCCAGCAGGGAGAGGAGGGCTGCTGAGGGTGTTTTAGTCGAAGGCATGTGACCAGAGCAGCATCTGCAGGTGGTGTCAGGAGGACGGGGGTTCTGGGAGGCTGAGGGACTGTGGAAGGGAGAATGCAGCCCTTGGGGAAGTTCCTGCAGTGGCCCAGGCCAAAGCCTGGGGCATGTCAGTGAAGCCGGGGGCGTGAGAGGAGGGGCGGTTAGAAACGAGAGACGTGTTGCAGAAATGAGCACCAGAAACTGTTGACTATTTAGTGATCATAGAATTAGGGAGTTTTTGTAATTTAGCTCATCCTCCCACTCAAGGGAGGAGCGAATCCCATTTCTAGCACTTCTAGCACAACCGGCAGGTTTTTGGGCTTCACTGCTTGAGCTCCCCTAAAATGAGGGAGTGTTCTTTCTTGAGGCAGCCTTCCTGCATCTCAAGGGTCCAGGCACCCCTCGGCATTTCAGGGGCCCAGGCATTCTCACTCTCTTCTGCACCTCTAGTTTGTTAGAAATGACCTTGCAAGACCCCCGCTGTGAAGCAGCACCGTCCGCTGGTCAGATCCTGTGAGGCCCCCACCCTCCAAGGGCTTCAGTCGAGTTCCCCAAGTATCAGAAGTTGGTTGTCTTCAAGTTTTGTTTCCCAAACAAATTACCCTGTGTACATTTTATGCCATTCAGAAGAAGTCTGTCGAGATCCATACCCAACTCTTGATTCCTGACATTCCTCAGGACGTCTGCAGGTGGTCCCCACCATCTCTCTGAGGAGAGGGCCTTCCACTTCCACAGCCTTCCTGGGCATGTATCAGGGTGACATCTGGCTCCCAGAAGGTCCCGGGGGGCCTTCTTTATCCTCGGCTGTTTGTAGCTGGCATTTCTCCTGGAAGTGGGTTGTTGGTGGTAGACAGTGCCCCAACACCCCTCCTTCCTCCAGAGATTAGTGATCTCCAGCAGAGGAGAGAAGGGTGAGTCTGTCTGGGAGCGTGTAGCCTGACAGTGGGCGAGTGAGAGCAGACTGTAGGCCGTCAGTGTTCAGTATGTATTTTCCCACCCATCCTTGGAAAATGCTTCTCTTTCTGACTTAATAGGTTGCCTCTGGCATCTTGACTGAACCCCCTTGGCCTCTCTTAAGTTTCCCAAGTTCTATTCATCCAGTGAGGACTCTGATTTAGGTTTCCTTGACGCCTTGCTTGGTAGGAGAAAGCATAGCTGATGTCTGCTCTCCCCAGGGTCTCTCTGCGTCTCCAGTCCCAGATGGGTGTTGAATATTCCTGAACGTCTCTCCAGACTTGGAGGGGTCATTTTGAAATTCTAACAGGAACTTGTAGTTGAAAGATGGGGTTGCTTGGATTGGAAAGGCGACTTCCACAGGCAGCTTCAGGGCCAGTACACAGCGTGGCGGATAGCCAGGGGCACCCCCGGCTGGCCAGCCAGATTGGTCAGAGTGGTGGGGGTGACTCACATCTTGGGAATCTCATGGGCTGCCATGGAAACGGCATGTTTTCACCACTTCCCACAGGGTTGCCCAGAAGAATGCTTTTACAATGTGTATCTGCGGCCCTCCCTGGTGGCACAGTGGGTTAAAGCCCTGCCCAGCTCAGCCAGCCATACCCCTAGGCAGACTACGGAATCCAGGGTTGGATGGAGGAAAAGGGAGTAATCAGAGAATTTGAAATATCACGAAAACAGAGATGGAGTCCTTGCCACAGATGGGGTGTTGGGGAGACCAGTGAGCTGAGGAGAGGAGAATAAGTCCAGCCTTAAGCCTGTGGGTTTCTAGCAGGTGTCAAAGAACAATAGACCTTCCCTTGTGGGCCAGAAAAGCATCAAGAAGCTAAGTAGATGTAGGAATCTTGAGTAATTGTAATTAATTAATTTTAAAACCATGGGATTTTTAAAATACAAAATGCTTCACCATTTTTCCTTCTTAGGATGTTACCCTTTTAGAAAGTAGGTCATCAGGAATCAGTCATCAGAAGTCAGGGATTTAGAGAGTCCTGTGAAGAATCTCACGTCTTTACTAGAAAGATATGAAGACTGCCCGCTGATCTAAGAGTACAGTTTTCTCACTTTTCCTCTTAGTGATAAGAGTCTGGCCTCTATTACCCAGCCACCTGGCCAACATCAGACTTTAATTTCAGAGTATTTGTATTAATGTTATTTTAGACATGAAAAACTTCATTTTTAAAAATGTTTGTTACATTTATCTTTACTATTTGAGGTTGAGTGAATCCTAAAATTGTCCTCATTCTTCTTCTTCTTCGTTTTTTTTTTTTTTTTCATGGTTAATTCTAGGGAAAAAAAGTTATTGCCATGATAGAGGTGTGTTTCAAGCTCTAGTTCTCATGCCTTCTCTAACATGTGTTTCTCCTGACAGGTTAACCTGCCCTCTTAACTCTGCAGTGGTTCTAGCATCCTATGCAGTACAATGTAAGTCGTGAAGGGGGCGTTTCATTGTGGACAGACTGTTCTGACCCAGATGTTAAAGTCAGCAGCCTCTCCTGTCTGACGGGCCTTCCCCGCTTCCCAGTAGTCTTGTTGGGCTAGCTGACCTCTGGTTGTCTGGATAGGCTCACTTTCACCCTGACTTACTCTCCTGCAGCTTGGGGCTTTTGAACTCAGGAAGGTGGTTAAAAGGGAATGAGTGGATGATGTGTGGTGGGTGTTTTCCACAGGAGCCCATAAAACAAAAGACGTGCATTGAACATGATACTTTCCAAAGTCTTCCCTCACCTTTCAGATTTTGATCTCCACACCAAACCCCAGCGGGACAGATATTTAAGTCACCTCTTACAGACTGGAAACTGAGACCCAGCTAGGTTTGAATCTACTGGAGGTCACCCTGGTGACTTATTTGGCATCACTCCCAAGCCCTGTGGGATTGTGGGAATTTACAGTTTCAGTAGAGCCAAATACTGGCCTAGAGCAGCACTAGCCAAGAGAAATACAATGTGAGCCCCATATGTAATGAGTAGTCATATTAAAGTAAAATGTAAAGGTAAGATTATTTTTAATAATGTAAAAAATTAACAAGATGTGATTATTCTTTTTTTCTTGCTCTTTGAAAACTTTATTGATTGATTGATGTAGAAGAACTGGGGTGTAGGCCAGAGATGCTGAAAGGGGAGGGGTGAGAGGACTCACTAGAGATAGAGCTAGAGTTTTTGAGGTGGGCCCACTGAAATACACTGCTGAGGGAAGCAGCAGGCAAGACAAGAGAGGTCTGCCGAGCCATATGTGGGTCAGCTCTCTGGCCAGGGATTGAACTCAGGTTGTCACAGTGATAGCGCTGAGACTCAGCTCCTAAGCTACCAATGAGGCCTGAAAACCAGACTTTATATTTCCAGCATCTTAATTTGGACTAGCTACATTTCAGGTGCTCAATAGCCACATTTGGTTAGTGGCTGCCATGTTGGATAGAAAATCCAGATGGCATTTTCTATCATATAAGCTGGAGTATGAATCCAGTCAGCAGATTTTATTGAACAGTATGTAGGCTCTGTTGGGTACCCACAACTACTGGAAGGCAGGGTATCATTTTGCTGTTGGCACTGTGGTGCCAGTGTGGTATAACTACATAGAGCTCTCCTACAGCCAAGACTTTAGCAGACCCTCTTCTTCATGTAACCCTAACTATCATGGCCTGTTACCTTCTTGGCTGACTGAATGGTAGGGAGTTGGACAAGCCTGAGAAGGTGTTGGATCTATTCCTCACCCTACTCAGATCTCAGGAGAGGCAGAATGGAAAGAGAAACCTGATAAGGTGGCTTAACTTCGCCTACTTCCCCAGCAGCAAAGAGCAGAAATCAAAGAGGTGATGAGCTTGGTTACTGGGCCTGCAGCTCACCTGCCCACCTGCGTGATGGCAGGAAGCGGAGGGGGGAATTGCAGCCCTACTTCTAGTCAGACCCGTATGCTTTTACTTCTGTTTTCTTGCCTTTGAAGTGAAGTGACAATGGTGATTTTGAAAACTTGCAGCATGGCTACTTGGTTCTAGTAATACGTGTGAAGGTGACATATAATTGGAAACTATAATGGGACCATTGCCATTACCTGGGTCAGTGAGGGCATGGACTGAAGCCATCTGACCTGAGTTTTGGTTCTTCACTTATCCCTGTGTGACTTTGAACCTCCCCACGCCATTCATCCATCAAGTAGGGTGTCACAATATCGACTTCATAGGTATAATAAAGATTAAATTAATTTTTGTAGAGCTCTCAGCATAGAGCCTGGCACATGGTAGGCATTAACCGTTCTCAGATTTTCATGTCTACCCAAAGGAAAGCTATCTTAAGAACTGCTTGTAAATAATAAACTCTTATTTAGAGTAAAATATAAGAACCAACTGAAATTCTGTTCTAAACTAATCAGGTTTCCCTCTGCAAAGGAGTAATAGCACGGGGGAATTTAAAGTTATCACTTAAAATGTACAGTGTAAATTAAGTGGAAATATTGGTATCAGTGAAATGCTAATAAAGCCATCTCAGATAAGCAGCTTTAAGTCTTAGGTCTTTATTCTTCCACCCATCCTCAGTAAATATTATAATCTTGTGTGCATTTCTTGGATATGAAGTTGCTGGCTCAAAGTTGCTGGTTTCTGAGTTGTGCCTCAAATTTTATGATACAGTTTACTAAGTTCTCCTGAAAGGGTTGTTCAGTATGACAATACACTGTTACACTAGTATCAGTGATCAATAAACCAAAGTGCATTTTCTTATTAGCTAAAAAGTAACATGATTAATGGGCAAATACCCCCCAAAGACTTATTGGTCAAAGACTACTGGGGGTCAGCCAGGATTTCTGAGGTTCAGAGACTGAAGCTTTTGGAAGTGTATTTATAGTGTTCTTTGCGTCTCTGCCACACCCCAGGTTCTATACCAGTCTTGGTGCACAAACAGCGGAAGCCTGAGGCTGAGGTGAACCTGCTGATGTGGTCAGGGAGGGTGGCCCAGGGATGCCTCTGTCTGCTTGGGGGGAGAAAGGCGAGCTTCCTAGGGATGAGAAGCTCAAGCTGGAATTGGAAGACCCGCTTGTGAAGGGTTTTCCCAATAGAACAACTTGAAATGCCACACATTTAACTAACAGGGATATAGGCTCCAGCAAAGTATAAAATATTAGCCAGGAGAATTTATGAAACTTAGAAAGACAAGGTGTTTCCCACACAATCACTTATTTCTGTTGCCCTCCCCACCCCATAATTAGCATTGCTTCCCCACAAACAGAAAAGTGTGTCACTTGGAATTTAGGGCCTAAGTAGATAGAATATGAGCTAGTCTCTCCAGGCTCTGAGATGCCTTCTGCAAAAGGACAGTTTCCTTCTTTGAGCTTCAATTCTTTCATTGGTTTGGTGGGATAAAAGCAATGCCTAGCCCCGGGTTCTCACAAGCATCCAGTGGGATGATGTCCTTGACATCAACATGGCACCTCACTGTGCCTCGCACATGGTTGCCTGTGACTGTTTGACTTTGTTTCCCTCTAGTGGTCAGTCCAGGACTTTGCTGAGTACGCAACTAAAATTTCAAAGGGAAATTCATCCGTCATCTGTTAAGGTGAAACACTTGTTGGCGACTTGTTGATAGCCCTGCTGCTCGAGTTTTCCCAAAGGCACAGGACTGGGCACTCTTAGTAATATAATGGATGACCAAATCAAGATCCGTGAGGATCTCTGTGAGCTAATGAACTCCAAATCCACAGAGTAACATTTAATAGGACTCCGCCTGAAGGCTCAGGAGGTCATTTGAAGCATTAGGTTGTCCTCTGGGACATGACCACTGTCATCAGCAGGTGGCCAGCAGCAACCCGCAGGCCTGGCAGGCCAGTGGGACGGTAGGAACTCTGCTGGGGCACCGATCCCCTGGGTGCAGTCTCGTCCTGTCATAGGGCCTCAGTTTCATCTCTTTCAACTTGAGTTTAGATGAGTTGATTCTAAAGCTTTATTGAGTTTTAGATTATAAATTCTGTTCTACAAATGCCCTGTTGTGCATGTCACCTTGCAACAAACTCACCTTTTTAGCCACATCTGGCTGGCCTTAACAGCCTGTGGCCTGTCCTTGACCAGGTTCTCTGGCCTCTGAGCACTTCCTGTCCCCTTTCTTCCAAACTTCTCCAAATCTCAGGGAGTGGGTCAAGATGCAGATAGTGGTGATGTCATCATGGCATTGCTCTGCCCACACTCATTTTTTAGAACAGATTGATCCAGTGATTCAATAACTTGGAGTATAAACAGTGGCTTAATAACTGCACAGTGCCTGGCATAGAAAGTGTGGCATTTTGAGGGGGTTCTCCTTTTTCTTTCAACAGAGGTATGAGTGCAAACCTCTGTACCAACCACAGAATACAGAACAGATGAAGGATTAAAACAGGATTTGAAAAGCCTCCCTTTCCTCCTTGGTGGCCTTGGGGAGAGTGGGAATGCTGGAGGAGGGAATGTGAAAGTCCTTTGCCCTGGGTTCAGATCATAAATGTGGAATCTGGAATTAATAAGAAGCTCAGGTGGTGGCCATACTTCTTGGAAGAGTATCTCCAATTATTGTTCTCTTGTGATGCTGTAGATGCTTGTTATGCAGACCATATTGAAAAGGCAATCTCCCCTTCATTCTGTCTTGATAGCTCATTTTGGAGACTATAACTCTTCCATACATCATCCGGGCTATCTTTCTGATAGTCAGTTTCTACCAGATCAGAGCGATGACTTTTTAACAAAGGTGGAAGCTCTCCATGAGCAGCACAGGTGAGAGGAGGGGCGGGTGGGGTGACC
>NW_004567107.1:17810105-17892770 GCF_000260355.1 Condylura cristata
GTTGAGAGCTTGCTAAATGAGAAGGGTTCGGTGAAGAAGCGAGTGGGCTAGGTGAGGTGAGAGTTGGTGGACAAGAAGAAAATACCTGGTTTAGTAGACTGTCGGATTAGGTTGCTTAAGATTAATACAAGGCACTTAATAATGTTGTAGAAATGCTGTCAGATTTTTATTAACTTTAAAGGTTAGATTAATGCTGTGTCTTTTGGGTGAACTCTACCTCTTTGTCCCATAGTGGGCTAAAGCAGTGCGAAGCTGAATCTTGCTACATCAACATAGCACGGACCCTCGACTTCTACGGAGTGGAGCTGCATGGCGGGAGGGTATGTGTCCTTGCACGTTTGCACTCAGGATGACTTTGATTTTGATTTCTGAAAGTTCAAAAACTTCCTTGGTACAGCTATTTCTTTTCTAGGATAATAAGCAAGGCTAATTTTAAAACTTAGAAAAGTTGATAACCTTACATTGTTTTGCTGATTACTTCCTGGTTTTCTGCATATTTGTTGTTTACATTTGAAGACTTTCCTGGGTGGGTGTTAAGTCAGTTGTATTAGAAACAAGCAATTTTGGGAAGATAATTTCATATTGTAATTTAAGAGGCTAAAAAACATATAAATTCATTTCCTAAGTGCCACAGTAATGAGTCAAAATGTCCACTGCACGCTGCTCAGACGAGAGCTAGTAACTCAGATAAGCTGGATTGTAAAGCTGTGATGATACACTACTGTGAGAAGCAATACAGGTTCCTCCTGCTATCTGATAGTGGCAGGAGGAACTATTGTTAGTTCATTCAGAAAAGTTTTGAATGTTTGCAGACTCAAAAAATCATTGATTAAGTCATATCAAATAAGCATCTTTTCATTTCAGAGAAATCTTTAAATATTTTAAATTGATTGTCACTTTTTAAAAATAGCTGACTTGGGTCTTTCACCTCCTGAGTAGTGCCGAGCAGTAAGGGTTGCCATTCTCCCATCTCACAGATGAGAAAACTATACTGGCATTCAGGAACTGAGCAGAGGTCGTGCAGCATGGAAGTGGTGGCTTCAGTGCCCAACTCTGGCACTGTCATTTTGGCATCTGAACTTTTCAGCTGCAATGTACTTAGCATTTTCTCCCTGTAATTAGCCCATATCGAAAGGAAGGAACTGTTGGTTGAACACCTACTATATACAAGCCGTTGTTCAAGGTATTTGCATATGAGCCTGTAGATCTCATTTAAAGATGACAGCAACCCTGTGAAATCAGTGTTCCAATACAATATTTTTTAATTTGTAGGAACACTTTCATCTATTTTGTCTACTTCAGTTCTGTAACTGTGAGGCAGCAAATTGTGACAGAGATTCAAGTGGGGAAAAGAAGCCAAGTCTTAACAAAAATACCAAAATTTACTTGATTCTTAGTTATTAGTCCATTAAAAATAGCATTTTGTCTGTAGCAGATAACTTTTGCCAGTGTTGACGGGACCTTGTTTCTGCTAGCGTTCACCTGTGCTCTCCCGGCTCAGCTCCATCCAGTGAAATGGCTTCCATGCCCACAGTTCCTGAACCGAGGTAGTTGTCTGTCTACCTGACTGACACTCCCGAGATGTGGAAGGATTTGAGTTTCTCCTGCCTCAGTTGCATCAGCCAAAACTCCCAAATCTCACCAACTTGATGCCAGGAAGTTCTGTCCCTACTTTTGTCCCACCGTCTCTTGAGCAATTAGGGAATGAACATTTATTGTATCTGCCATGTACCATGCCCTGTTCTGCATTCCTTACTTGCATCCTCTAGTGTCATCCTAATAAAAACTCCAGAGGCGTGCTCTATAATCTTTGTTTTACAAAAGAAAGAGTGACTCAGTATCTCAAAATGACACAGCCAGTGGCAACGCTAAGGTTCACACTCTAGGTGACTGAATCAGATTCCACCTCTTCTGGATAGTTAAGAGGACCCGATTGGGTAAATAAGTATACGTAACTCAAGGGTAAGACTAGTTTCATTTAAACATTTCTTTGCTAATACTAATCGTGCACCGAACAGATGACAACAGTTTGTAGTCCCCGTATCTTCCTTCTGTATCTTCTTCGTCTACAAAAATGCGTAAGGCAACATGTCCTCACACAAGTGAAAGGCACTGTATTTTTAAACAGTATTTATTTCTTAATTGGATTTAGAGACCGCAGTTTACACTTCATTATAATTGCTACAGTCTACTCTGTGATGCGAGTTAAGATTTGTCGACAGCTGGGCCATGGGCAAGACCTTTTTGGTTTGAATCGACTCTTTAATACTAATTGTTGGAAGTGTGAAACTGCACATTCATGTCTATGATTCTCGGAATGTGTACACTTGCCTGGTAACTTTCTAATCCCACGAAAGCCAAGTGTGATTGTCAGCCATGTGCATTTGCTTTGCAAGAATTTGGCTCTGTGGACTTGGATGTTAAGTCTCTGGTAAAGAGGGAGTTTTGTCTGTGTTCAGTAACATATTCCCTTTGGAGCATATACATATTGACGCTACTTATGAAAATACTGGAGGGCATAAGCATGGCTGTAACTTGCTGGAAACATGAGGTCTTCCTGTTACAGGATCTGCACAATTTAGATCTAATGATTGGAATCGCTTCCGCGGGCATCGCTGTGTACCGAAAATACATTTGCACAAGTTTCTATCCTTGGTAAGTGCAAACCAGTTCTCACTATTTCCTGAATCGTGCTTTATAAATATGCAGAAAAGTAATCATACCTCTCGTTTTAAATTTTTTTATTAAAGAGGCAGTAGAGACACCCCCCAGCACACCCTGCCCCACCACACACAATGTTTTTACCTCTGACCTCTGACTCTGATCCAGATTTGGTACTTGGAATATTAGAGTTTGGTTTCCATCAGCATTCTTTCCCCCTCAGTCACTCTATGGAATGAAGATGCCTTGGCTAAAGTGCCAAGTGGCAGATCTTGGAGTTAAGAAATCTTTCCTGGGCCATACATTGGCAGGAGTTGTATTTTCTGTTCCTTAGTTGCTCATGCAACTTTTGTCAAATGTCCAGCCCTGATATAGAAGCTGAGGTGCCCCCATCAGACTTGACTCCTCAGAAGACAACTGTATGAGAAAGGCAGTGCCAGCCCCACTGCTGAGAAGGCTTCAGAGTGGGCATCTTGGAACACAAGCTTAGGGCCTGGCACTCAGCATCCCTGGGAGAACACTCTTGAGCGCTTCATTGATGTCTCTGAGCCTCATTTTTTTTTTAAAAGATTTATTTATTTATGCATACAGAACTGGGGTACAGGCCAGAGGTACAGGGATGGTGAGACGCTTTACCAGAGATAGAGTGGGGAGTAGAACAGACAAATTTCTACTGAAATAACACAGCTGAGGGAAGCAGCGGACAGGTCAGGAGAGGTCTGCTGTGCCATGTGCACCACCTCTGGGGCTGGGGATCGAACTCTCACTGAAGTGGCTACAGCTCGCCTGCAGTGCTGTATCCTAACCCGTTGCGCCACCAGGGAAGGCCTGAGCTTCAATTTTGACTGCAAGGCTTAGGTGAGGGGATGCTTGTAATACTTGTAACAGAAGACCCGGCATATAAAAATTGCTGTGTTAAATGTGGCTGCACTTCTGTGGTGACGCACATGACACACCGCTGTTAAGTAACAGGTTCAGATGTGGACCCAGCTGGGTCTGTCCTGGTTCTGCCGCTCCACACTGCCCTCCGCTGTCTTCCCGGGTACAGGTCAGCTCATGCAGAGCTGCAGTGTCACAAAAGCAGCTGACAATAAAGACAGCACATTGCTCGTGATTCTCGTCATTTAAAAGCTACATCATAATCTAGTGGCCCTTATGGGACATTCGGCTTCAGTCAGCCACTTGGTGTTTGGTGGAAACGATGGGGCCGCCATCATGTCAACACTGAAGTGAAACTTCAGAAGCTGGGAGCCTCAGTCATCACGATCCTGGAGTAGGGGACATACACTGGGAGGCGCCAGCTCCAGCCAGCGGGTCCCTGATGGGCTTTGTGTGTGTGTTTTATTTTTTGCAGGGTGAACATTCTAAAAATTTCTTTCAAAAGGAAAAAGTTCTTTATACATCAGCGGCAAAAACAGGTGAGTTACATCTTGTCTGCCTTGTCTTTTGTGCTTTTAGCCACTGCAGCTCTTAGTCCTTGGCTGGCATATGTTTAACTGTATAACAGGGAAGAAAGAGTGGGGCAGGTGGTGGAAAGGAAACAGGCCCAGCACTGCTCTGTGCAGGTCACTCTGCTTTTCTGGTCAGGAAGGAGCTCGCTTTGGAGTCAAGGCAGTGGATTTGGGTCCCAGCTCTTCTGCTTACCGGCTGGACTGGTTACTTAGCCTCCCCTGGTCCAAGCTGCCTTGTTTACAGAAATGCACTAATGCCCCCTTCTCAGGGGATAATGGGGATTAAATAACAGAGCACTAGTCAGAGCGCCTGGCACAGAGTCGCCTGCACAGCAGCCATGAATGTCAGCAAGGTCAGTTCCTTCCCTTGATGTGTTTAAAATGCACCAAGGCCTTGTGTGCATCCAGAAGCAGACTCCGAACTCCCTAGATGACTTGTTTTAGTTATCTCCATGGAGGGGGGAGTTAGAGATGAGGAAACTGTGGTTCCCAGAGCTGCGGCATGGGGAGCTGGGATTTGGACCCTGGTTATTGTGAATCGCAGCTCCGTGACAGCATGGAGCTCTCTCGTTATGCTGCATATTTTTCCCTTAGAGTCACTGTGTCCATGTCCCAATTTTTCAAAAGTACCATAGATCATTAATCTGGCTCCCCACGTAAGTGAACACTAGGAAATGAGAATACTAAAGCCCCGAGCAAACCAGGACTAGAATCTGGGTCTCCTGATCCCCAGTGCAAGGTTCAAGGCAGCACAGAAATGCACAGGGTGGTAACTTCACATGAAAACAAAAAAATCTAAACTCAGGAAGGATCGAGGGAAAGGAAGCAATTTAAATGATTGTTGTATATGTGCATGAATTTAACTCTGTGCTTGGTGAAAAGCCAACAAGAGCCCAACAGGCTGATAATTGAAAGCTTCCTTAGTGCCGGGAAAACCCTCTCTTGCAGAAATAGCTCAGCTGCATGTACCAGGCAGCCCCTATATGGTAGCTCTGAATACATCCACCCTGGAAACACAAGCAGATTTAATATAAAAGTGTTAGATGATATAAAGGATGGACTGGTGGACTGGTCATCTTTATGGCCACGTCAGCAAGTTGGCTGGCGGCTGCGGCCCTTGCAGAGTCCTGGAACATGGCTTTGTAGCCTCAGGCACAGTGGGGCTGGTGTCAGCACTCCGTGGCCTCTTCCCTGCTTGCTACCGGGATGGGCATGAAGCATTGTGGGACCTTGCCCCTGCACCTGTGCAGATGAAGTTTCTACTCTGTTTTTCCTCCCAGACTGAATCCAGGGAACATATCGTGGCCTTCAACATGTTAAATTACCGATCTTGCAAAAACTTATGGAAATCCTGTGTCGAGCATCATACATTTTTCCAGGCAAAGAAGCTACTACCTCACGAAAAGAATGTTTTGTCCCAGTACTGGACTCTGGGTACTAGAAATCCCAAAAAGTGAGTATGTTTTTTGAATGTCCATACTAGACTGATAAGTAGATGTGGGTGGTGGACACCCTCCGAGGAGGGAAGGTTCCTCTGGCCCTCAGCCCTATTCCCAGGCACTGGAGCTGAAACTGCCAGTCCATCACGGAGCCATGGTTGAAAGTCTCCAGAGCAGTGATGTCTCTTTCCGTGCATATTCCAGTAGTTCTCAGATCCCCATTGTTCATTTCTGCTTCCTCCATGTTGCTGTCCTCAGCTCTCCCAAGCAGCTAGAACTGCAGCTGTTCTGCCACCGTGTCACAATAAGGGAAGCAAGTGGCAGTGACTCAAGCTGTTGTGGAGCTTCCTGCCATTTTCCACAAAGGCAGCCTCTCCCATGGTGCAGTAATTCCAGAGGGGCTCCATGTTAATGGATGAGTAGAAAGAAAGTTCCCAGAGTTGGCTGACTTTGGGCTCTACTCCACATCGCGGTAGCAGTCACAGCTGGCTTTCCTGTTCCCTGCCCATAGTTTACATCTAACTCTTAACCACAACCCCACGCGTGCTGTGATTCAGAGGGCTGGTATTGGAAATATTTAATGACCCATGCTATGAAAGAAATTAATCAATAAGTGATTAAATTTTAACTCAGATTAAAATGCATTCTCTGAACAAACGAGCCAGTTTCTGATTCGCATATTGCTTGTTCTAAGACTGCCTTCTAAAAATCAGACTACAGAAGTTCTTTATAAAATCATTCCAATAATGTCTGAACAATTTGCTGGTTTCAAAAAGTGTTTCTGTAGTGTTGTGGAGGCTGTTACCGAGCGATGCCTGTCTGAGGCTTTGCCAGAGAAGCAAGCTATCAGACTAGCCCCTAACTTTTGTTTTAGTGACAATCCTGAAGTAACTTTGCAGATTGAATAAGTAGCAAATTTCTGTTAGCATCAGGATAGTTTTTATGTTGCTAAATGCTCTCAGCTTCTGAAGAACTCAGAACAAATGTGTTTTCAGAGTTTTAAGCTCTTTGGATAGTGTCAGTATTTTTATATACTCCCTCATTCTATTCCTGGACGAGCCATGAACAAATAGAACACATGTCGGATGTAGTATTTACTTCAGTTGAACCTAATCCTTCAGGCCGGCCGCGAGGTAGCACAGGGAACGGTGGGGAACATGGACTCTTGCTGAGCAGCCTTGTGCATGGTAGAGTGACCTGAGGCTGGATCCACCTGCACCCCTCACCGCTCTGTGTGCTCCAGGTGTCTTCATGTGGACTGTCCAGCAGTGTCGTTGAATTCTTACACAAGAGATTTAAAGGCTAGAAACAGAATCGCCATAGTTCCTCTTGGTCACTGGCACTCACAGGCCAGTCCAGATTCCAGAGTGAAAAGAACCTGCAGCCACCCTAATACTACCGTGGGAGGCCATGAGGTTGTCGGGGGGAAGGGGGTGGGCAGGGGCAGCAGTTCTGTATACCAGTACCAGCTCCAGCATACTGCACATCTCAGCCCTCCCTTTATAGATGGAGAGAGAGCTTGTGTGGTTTGTCTACCCCTAGAGGTACACCTGGACATTGGCAGCTTGGGCCCTCTGAGCTCCTCCCCGTGAAAGGAACTTGCTCAGTGTTCTCCAAGCGTAAGGCACAATGGGACACTTTCCCCCAAGAGCACCTATTATAACCTGTGACACATGCTTGGAAACTGCCTCATGGAGCCTTTGAGGTGTCGGGCTTGCCTCCGGCTCCAAGGCTGTGCTCGCCACCGGTTTGGTGGCGTTTCCCTTGGACTTTCTCCTGGTGATGCTGCTGCGAGCATTTGATCAGGGCCGCAATGGCGTTCCGTACTGGAAATGAGAGTGAGGTGGAAATGAGAGGTGTTCCATGTTGCTTCTGTTCTTTTTAGTTCTGTTTTGCTTTGTTGGGCTTGTTGGTTTGGGCTGTGAGGGAATGTGTATTATTGTGGCAAAACATTAAAACATACTTTAAAATTTAGAAATGCCAGAACTGAAGAATTACCCTTGAACCGGCTTCAAAGTCTGTTCTCTAAAATAAGTCATTTTCTGGGGTGTGCAGTTGCTTAAAATTTAGATTCTCCAGGTATAAATGAAATTCAGAAGTGACCTGAGGGTAGCACGTTGGGGGAACCTGGTCTGTAACTCAGGTCAGTTCTTAGGCAGAACAGGGCGTGTTTCGCCTCCAGGCTTGTCAGCGGTCAGTGGTTTTCAGGGGAGGCTCCCGCTGGGGGCACAGTGAACCCCAGGGGGGTGGGAGGGTTAGTGTTTGTAAAGCGAGGATTCCTTGATCTTCCTTAATCTGTTTTCCTGTGTTACCCTGAAATTGTTTTTCATCTGTCCAGGTTTAGTTATATCCTGGAAACAACTCTGTTGCTTGAAGGAGTGAGGGCAAGAGACGATTTTCACCAGAAGAATTAACCCAAGGAAGAGCCAGGACAGAATGCTGTCACTTTTGACCGGGACCCCTCTCTCCTGGTGACCTTGACCCATGTCATCAAGGAGTTAGACCCAGGGAGCACGCGGGGACTGAGTGCTTCAGATAGACTGTAATTTCTTTCTTGTTAAACATGTCAGTGTAGAAACTGAACCTGCATCTGGTTTTTCAGGTCTGTAAATAACCAGTATTGCAAAAAGGTGATTGGAGGGATGGTGTGGAACCCAGCCATGCGGAGATCTTTGTCAGTGGAGCATTTAGAGACCAAGAGTCTGCCTTCTCGATCCCCTCCTATCACTCCCAACTGGTATGTCCTTTTCTTTTTGTACTTCCCACCAGTGAACACCTTATCTTTTTAAAAAGAAAATTCAAAAAGTAACCGTTTCCATGAACTGCACAAGCCTTTTTTTTTTTCCTCCATTTGCTCTAAATAAAATTAAGTACTTTTGGAAAAAGTTGAAACTCTGCATTCAGCAGCCTGCTGGAATTACCGTTGCACGTCAGCATTCTAACACCCCAGCGAGTCGTTTGATAAAAAAACACTGTTAGTAATCATGTTTCATTTCTTGTTTTCCCATAAATAGCATGTAAAATAAGCTTAGGGAAAGCCTAACAAAGGTCTGTGATAGAAGTGATGTAAAGGCAGGTACACAGTGAGGCCACTCTCTTCCGAGACGCCACATGAAGGAAGAAGGGCCCTAGGTTTGTAGGTGAAAGTGACTCAGATTTTGACTCTTCTGTTACTAAATAGGTCTCTTTACCTCTCTGATCTCAGTGTCTGCATTTGTGAAAGGGTATAGAAATCATTGCCAGTGAGACACATACCTGTGTTTTGTAAGCGATAAGGAAAAGGTCAGGTGAAATGACTATTGTCCTTTTATTCTAATGTTCTCCAAAGCGGCACTCAGCCAGCAAGAGGGGAAGCTGAGTATCTCCATGCCGGAATAGGAGGCAGGCCCTCTGCTCTTCACTCGAAAGTTAGGCGGCCTGTCAGTCCCCAGGCAGGAATCTTCTAGGACACCGGAGACTCTGAGAAGTAGACAGAGGAGAGGTGCCATGCAGGGGCTCAGGGTACGGACCCTGCACTGGGGCCAGATGCTGTGGGCAGGGATGATAGAAATTGTAACAAAACCCTAACATGCTGAGCAGATATGTCTCTTGATTTCCAAGATTTAGGCATCTCATCCTAACGTGGTAAATCATACTATGAAGTAGCAGCTTAATTTGTCTGAAGGTCTCTCAGGCAGGGATGCCAGGACACAGAGGCCCAGAATGGGATCCGGGGGAACAGCGGATTTGATGTTGCCACACCGTGGCCTGGAGCTCAGGCTGCTATTTATAGGCCCTCTCCGGAGGAGTCACAAGCCTTTCTACTTTGGACACAGCTTTATTGATTATTTGGTCACTGGGGACTGTGAAGATTGGCCAGCACAGTCCCAAGGAGAAATGGCTAACAAAGAAAGGGAAGTTGGAAAAACTGGGGATGGTGGCAGCAGACTCGGGACTGCCCCCCACACACCAGGAGCCCCGGCCCAAGCGCTGTGCGGGGTTCAAGAACACTGTCTCATCTGATTCACTCTCAGGTGTGAGCAGCAACAGCTGAGCCCAGAGAGGTGGTGGGGCTTGTCTGCAGTCACACAGCGGCCTCTGCTTTTGGAAGCACCGGGCGGTGCTCCTGTGTCCTCAGAACACCACACAAGTGTTGCAGAAAGTGAGCATTGCTCTGGGGTCAAGTGAAACTCACTCCATAGGGGTATAGTGGAAATAAAGTTTGAGTCTTGCCCAAAAAGGCACTTTGGCTTCTAAATCTTTTATTTATATTGTTCGAATTAATCAGAAAAATGGCCTGTTGGGCAGTCAGTATGACTTGTTTATGTCTTGAGAGCTGGATCCCTCCTGGAATTATGACTCACCCTAAATCACACTCACCAACTTCCCAAAGGGCAGAAACCAATGTCACCTGCCTCCTTAGGAAGCTGAGGCCACGGTTGCAGGGTCAACACCTCTGGGTTGAGTGTCCAGGGCCCAAGTGACCCTGGTGAACTCTGGGGTGGTGATGGGTGCACTTGGCTCCTTGTTGCCAACAGCCCGGCGAGGAGGCTTAGGTCACTGTTGTCGGATGCCATGTTTAAGTGGCTTTTGCTGCCAATGCCTCACTCTCATCCTTCTCCCACCCAGGCGAAGTCCTCGGCTCCGGCACGAGATCCGAAAGCCCCGGCACTCATCCGCTGACAATCTTGCCAATGAAATGACGTACATCACAGAGACTGAAGATGTGTTTTATACCTACAAAGGCTCCCTGTCCCCGAAAGACAGTGATTCTGAGGTGTCTCAGAACCGAAGCCTGCACGGAGAGTAAGAAATTCACGCTGTTCTCTGTCTTTGTACCTGCTTGTTTGGGCTGTTGAGACATTCGCTCAACAGTGGCTCAGCAGTTAAGGCCCAGGTGCTGCTAAGCAGTAGGGGCTGGCATGCACCCTGGGGTGCACTTTGCTGGGATGGACATGCTGCAGACACCTCCTCCCCTCACAAGAAGACAGCTTGGCTACATGGGGTCTGCTGCCTGTACTTCCTTTTGTCTGTGACAAAGACCTTCTCTTCACACACTTGTTAATGCTCTTGAACAGTCTCCTCTCTAGTTTGTGAGCAAAATGTGGTTAAAATATTCCAGAAGTAGGGACATGTTAGCTACAGTAATATTTCTCTAGAAGTTACCACTGCAGGATTCTAGACCACTCAAGATAGGTTTATTTCTGCTCTCAGAAAGCCTTCTCAGTACCATGGTGTGCCCTCAGGGGGTTCATTTCTTTTTTAAAGAATGGTACAAATATTACTGACTGTCAAATTTTTGTTATGGACAGTTTGCATTAAATTCTTTTATACCGAACTCCCTTCAAGATCAGGAAACATTGTGTCTTCTCCTATAATACTGGTATGAGTCCTTTTATTGTTCAGTAAGGTACATCTATTCACAAATTACCTTTTTGATTTGATCACCAGGGAACTCAGAACTCTGTTGTTTTTCTCAATTGTGCTTGCTTTCCTGATAGTCCCTTCTTTGTCTTATCAGTGGGTCTTATTTTTTTTCTTGTTTTGATGAGTTCACACTTCTACCATAGTTACACATGTTAGCATCAGCTCTCTCAAACTACATTTTTGAGGTAGAGAGACAGATCATAAATCAATAAATTGAGGTTTATTGATCAGAAATCAATAAACTGATGTTTACATGGTAAGAAGGTATCAACTTTTAGGAAGTCAACACGGTCACTGGATATCCAATTCTGTTAACTTCCAGACTGAGTGCAAAATACAGAAATAATCAAAAGATCGGCAAGAAGGCACTTAAGTTAAGCTGTCCGTTTTTACTGCTCTAGGTAGGAGGCTGAAAGCATTAAATGCATCCTGATTATACTCTAGGTGCATAAGTGAATTACAAGCTACTCTTCTGAGGTTACTGTCTCTCCTCTGTCCCCGGACTGTAGCAGACACACTATCTGTCTTCTTAACACCTCTTCTGAAATAATCCCTCTGGTCTTTATTTCTTTGTGATCTGAACATGGATGATGGTGTTGAAAGGATCATTCTCTCTTGCTCCAACTTGCTGCCCTACTGAAGCTGCAGCGGAAGGGTGTGTGTGCCTTTGTGTGACCCTGGGTTTGCAGGTCTAGAAATCCAAGGCAAGGGCACAAGTGTGTATGACTTGAGACATTTGCGTCTGCGGTGGTGCTCTGTGGCTTTGGCGAAAGATGCAACACCATCACAAGGTGCAGGTCACGGCCTCCACGGTCCAGTACAGTAGCCACAATCAGCTGTTTGGGTTTCACCTCGTTAACCTGGATTAAAACTTGAATTCCATTCCTCGGTCACACAAGTCTCATTTCAAGTGCTCAGAAACCACATCAGGCAGTGGCTGCCGTTGTGTGCAGGTCAGGTGTTGACCGTTACCATTATTACCATGCTGTTGATGGCACCTGTATAGACAAAATCCTTTATCTTTATTTAAATGGAGTGAAGCCAACCAGCATGTCTGTAATCGGAAAGGGCATGTCTCGAATAGAAACTGAGAGTGCATAGGTTTGGGATCTAGTGCTGCTCATTTGCTCATTGGTGGCCCCCGGACGACTGGGTGGCCCCTGAGAGCCCGACAGCCCAGTGCCAGGGGGAGGAGGGATAGTTTCTGCCCAGTGGTGTGGGGGGAGCATCTTAAAGGGCGACATTTGTTGCAGAATCCAGTGGCCTTTGCTGGTCATGGAGAAATAGCCAGGTTAGTCAGGCAAGTCTTTACCTTCTGGGGCCTCCAGCCCAGCTGGGCAAACAGCACATGGTCAGCCTTCATCATCCCCCTGTCATTTTGGTGAAAAGGAGAAGTTTGGGGGGACTATCCCAAGGTTCTGAAAAACCTGATTCCATACCTTAGCCAGCCTCCCCACTGTCACACCATGAAATTGTGCATTAGACTCTCACCGAACGATACAGGAGCCGTTAGCCACAAGGTCACTGAAATTAAATGAAATTTAATCTTTGCTTCCTCTAACTACGTAAAATAAAATTCACTTTCTCAAGTCCTGTTTGATCTAAGTAATGCTCTGCATATCAACTCCTCTCTAAATGCCTCCAGGAGACCTTGTACGACATGTCATTCTGGGGCATTTTTCTGTTTTGCAGTTTAGTGGTAAAAGTAGCAAATAATGGTCACTCGCTGCCAGCCCTGCTGGCCGTGGCTTTGCCAGATGCACGACGCTAGTGTCTGCCAGCCAGGTTAGCAGGTGTGTTTTGCAGGTGGAGTGAACAGCTGGAAAACTGCTGCCCCTTCCACCTCTGTGATGTGGGGGGGACCCCGTTCCTGCAGGGGGCAGAGGGAGGGATGGCCGTTGCCTGCTGCTGCTGCTTCTCCAGAGGTAGCTGAGCTTCCCTGAGGAGCCCAGGCCTTCTATTGCCCAATGAAAGAAGGTTGGTCTGCACTTGGTGGGGGGAAAAAAGCTGTGGTGGTTATTTCAGTGAGTATTTGCAAAATGTTTAAGAAATGTTTGACATGTTTTCTACAGCAGATTTGTGTTAAGAGGCAAAAAGAAGTATTCTGTCAGAGAAATGAGATGAATAATATCACAGACAACGAGGAGGGCTCCTTTTAGAAGGAATTAAGTGTAATGTTCTGTACCCATTTAAACAAGAAGCAAGAGAAAGGAAGGAAAAGAGCCGTGAGACTTGGGCTTTCACGCCAGAGTGCCGGCGCCGGGCGCTAGGCGCATTATCTCAGCGCATGAGTCACGCGCCCGTTGGTTCCGTATTTATAGCAGCACCGCGAAGTTGATGATTATAGTTATGAACCTTTGGCAGTTGCTTTGTGCCCAGAGAGAGAGCCTGTACTCGTCTGTTACCCCAAGGTTCTAAGAGCCGGTCTGTGCTCCTTCCCTGGCGCAGAGAGGCAAGTTTCTTCCATGGCAAAAAATAAAAAGCAGCCCACCCTCCAGAAGAAAAGGAGGGTTAGAGTGACTCTGCGGGGCAGGACCTGGAGCCACCAGCTGGATGGGAGTGGAAGAACTCTGCTGTCCTTGTTGACAGGTCACCAGCTGAGCTTCGGAAATGAGTGGAGCTTCCTGGTATCATAGCACCTTCCCTGTTTACTTAGAGCGCCTGCCCAGGCCCCTGGGTCAGCTGTTGCTTTGTGTTGCAGATCTGTGCTCTCACCAGTGTGAATGAAATTAATGCTACTGAGGTAGCTCAAATGCAGATAGGATGGTAAACTTGATGTCGTGGCTGTGTTACCATTGTGATTTCTGAACATCAGTGGGGACCCCCCCCAGGTCATGTGTGCAGTGCACAAGGCCCTGGGCACCTTCCCCAGCCACCCTGCTGGCAACAGAGCGCTCCCTGCAGCGTGGCAGCCCGGGACGTGTGGGAGGCCCGCAGTCCCCACAGTGTGGAGCCTCTTTGACCCTGGGCCCACGTGGGCATTGCCTCCGCGTGGTGTCGCCTCCCACGCTGCCTGCCAGCCCCGCTGCCTCCCTGCAGTTAGTTGACACCCTCTAACCTGGCCACTCTACCAGCCACCCTCTCGGTCACTTAGTGGACCCACGTCCTCAAGGGGCATTTTATTTCCATTAGCATCAGGGCCGAGGACTTATTGGGTGTCTGGCCTCATGCTCAGCCTATAGGAGAGGAAGAGCAGAGCACATGGGCCTTGCCTGACCTTGAGGCATTTCTCGACTCTGAGCCGCCCCAGCCTGGTCATATGTCCTACATGCCCCCTTGCCCGTTGCCAGGTCAGAGCCGTGAAGCTCAGGGAGCACGCTCAGCAGGTTTGGAGGGGAGAGCCTTTGTGATTCTCCAGGATTTAGGGTAGAGGGCGTTTTTATGTTTTGTGCCTTGACTCTTCCTCTCGTGGGCAAATCCTGCTGCTTGTAACACGGTTAAAAACGAAGGGGTGCATTTAGCATTGCTTCTCTTTGGAGAAACATGCTCAGTGACTTTTGTTTCTGATGCCGCTTGCATTTACAGGTCTGAGCATCTTTTTGCAGGTGACAAATACATACGTGTCCTGCTGATAGGTCTTTCTCCTCCCCTTTCTCCCTAGGGAACTGGGGTGGTCAGTATGGCGTGGCCATCCCCTTGTGCAGTGCCCCCGTCTCGTCCCCCTGACAAGCGCTCCCTCCTGTCTTGAGCAGACCGCCCGCTGGCAGTGCGCCCTGCTCCACAGGCTGCGCAGTTCCCTCCCGCTCCCTCCCGCCCCCACAGCCTTGCTTCCAAAGCCTGCTCCTTCACGGTTTCCCGGTGGAATCCTGGTGGCACCCACTGCTTCCTCACCTCCCTCCTCACCCAGTCGACTGTCCCTCAGTGCCACCACGAGCCCAGCTGGAAGGAGGGAGGAAACCCACTTGCTTTGGCATCTTCACTCCCGCTGTCCCTGAGTGGCACCCAGCTGCCACCCTAGCACTGTTTCTCGTCATTTCCTGTCCTCGCCATCTGTCTGGCTGTCCTGCACGCTGAGCGGAGCGTTCCTGCAGCCTGCGGGGAATGTCTGCACAGCCTGACGGCCAGAACAGTGGCGGCATGAGTCTAATAAATGCCTAGCTAAAAGTCACCTCTCCATCCTCCCTACAGAACGGGCTGGGCACAGCGTGCCTTTGAACATACTATTTTTAGTGCCATGGACTGTTTCAGGTAGACCTTTATATTTTATACTGAAAAAGAAAAATACATTCAAACTTTGTGACATTTTTCACAAATTTAAGATTTAGGTATTGGTGACTATAAAATGCACAGTACTATGGAGGTCAATTGTTCCTGCTTTGTCACTTTGCTCTTCCGTTTTTTATTTTTTAAATTCCTTTCACTCTGCCCAACACTGTCACCCTCCAGATTCTGCCGTACATTTGTGGAAGTTGCAGTGTCTTCATATTTAAGGCTCAGGTCAACCCCTGGAACATTATTTCCTAAACCCATCTGGCTTGAGTTTAATAACTGCCACTAGGAGGTACCCTTATAAACACTAAAACAGTGAAGTTGTCCCACTTGGGGGAATCTTTTCCCTTTATTGACATTTCCTTTTAATTAAATTAGTCTCACTAAGGGAGATTGAGACTCCTGTGTGGTGATTGCTGTGATGGTTAACCCCTGGGGTACCATGAGGTTGGGGGGGACAGGAGCAGACCTGGCATGGTCCGGAGAAGAGGAAGTGCTTGAGGCCCATGTCCACCAGGCCTCTGTCCATTAAGTGAGAAGTGTGGCCAGTGGCCTCCAGTGTGCCAGCCCCTGGGGGTTAATCTTTTGAGCTCTTGTGAGGTCTAGGGGGAGTGACAACCCTGGACTGCCAAACCTCGGCGGTCAGTGTCTCTCATTCTCTCAGACAGCCCTGACCTGCATTGTGGACATGTTCCAACACTACACTTTCCAATGCAGGGGGCACCAGCCACGAGCCGCATTCTGGCATTTTTTAAATGAGACTGATGTGACTGGGGGCTAGCTTTCCAGTCAGAACTGCCACTTACGTGACCTGTGGCTGCCATCGTGGGTGGTGGCCACCCTGAGATACAGAAGGGTCTGTATTGGAGGAAAGGAAAATGCGTGATCTCAGTGTGGGCAATTTTTAGTAGACATCACATTTAGTAGTAGTGATCTACTAAATCACACAAAGTGGGAGTAATAATTTGGCCTGGACATCCATCCCATGTCCTCCGCATTACTAGAAGCAGCCTGGGGAGCGATGGGGGTATGCACGTGAGTGTACTTGCTTGGCAATAATGAGACAGCAGACTAGTGGTACGTGTCTCACTGTCACTCTTCTGCAGCACCCAGGAGAGAGACTGAGGTTTGGGCAGCTCTTGCGTCACCCACCCTCCTTCCCTTCTGCCCCAAAGCTAAGAGTGATGGCCAGATGGGACCTGGGGTGGGGGGGTGAGGGGGGCAATGATCCATCTCTAGGTGTGCCAGAGCCTGGGGTTGACCTTTGAAATGCTTCTGAGGTTCCACAGACTTGTGACCAGGCCCCCAGTAGTCAGTGATATTTACTCTGATAAGATATTAATCAGGTCATTAAAATGTCTCCTCCTTCCCCATGATGAAGGAGCATATCCGAGAACAATCCAGCACAGAGCTACCTGACCCAGAAGTCATCCAGTTCTGTGTCTCCATCTTCAAATGCTCCAGGCTCCTGCTCCCCAGATGGCGTCGATCAACAATTCTTAGAGGACTTCCACAGGGTGACCAAAGGGGGTTCCACCGAAGACTCTAGCCAGTACTACTGTGACAAGGTCAGTGACACAGGTCCTGTGGCACAGAGGTGGCCATGTGCCCACCTCATGGACAGCTACGTAGTGTGACCCAGAGAAAATAACACCAGCCCCTGGAGAGGGAAATAATGGAACTAACCACTTTTTCAACATTTTCCAGAATGATAATGGTGATGGTTACTTAATCTTAATCCGTATCACACCAGATGAAGATGGAAAATTTGGATTTAATCTTAAGGTATGTTGTATGTAATTATAAACAATCTTTGGATGAACTTTTAATTTCCATTAAAAAAACTAAGTCCCATTAGGTTTGTGCCACAAACCGAAAGCTGTGTAAGGAAGCTGGCTCAGCCTTCAGCAGTGGGAGGTATATTTTTTGGCCGTGGCAGCTGCCTCATCCAGGAGCCTGCTCTGTGCTTGGTGTTTGCTCTGCACATCGGGGTGTCACCTTATCGAGTTCTTCTGAGTGGTGAAGCTGGTGTTTCTACATCCGTTTTATAAATGCATTGACTGAGGCTCAGAAACATGGGTACACAGTCAGCAAACAGCGCAACCCCCCTGCACTGGGGTTATTAAGAGACCCCATCAGCATTGCCAAGACTGACGAGAAAGGGTCCTAGTGGCTCTGCCTTGAAAACGTGCAAAGCAAGGCCCAGGGGCCTGTGCTCATTGTTTTATAAATAAAGTTTTCCTGGAAGCACAGCCCCTTGTACTAACAGTGGCAATGGCTGCCCTGGGGTGAGGTGGCAGAGTAAGGGCCGCAGAGCCCTCTGTCCCACAAAGCCGAATGTTCCCTCCGAACCTCTGCAGGTAAGGGTTGCCAGCCTTACCTGGCAGCGTGGCAAGGGCAGGTGGCCTTGGCTGCCCACCCCGCTGCCATCAAGCCTTCCTGTCCCCACCCAGCACCTATCTGCAAAACACCAGGGCCCTTTTCTAGGCCTCTCCCCCTGCCCCCCCCAAACTCCCTTTTCAGCAGCATTTATAAATAAGCAGTGCTTAGGGGTCCTTTTCCTGGGGGTCTTCGCCTTTTCTTAGAGCTAGCTTCAGCCGGATGGGTCTTCACCTGATGGGATGTGGGGACAGAAGCTGAACAGCCGTCGCCCACCAGACCAGAGGCTCAGGGCCTCGTGCTGGGTTCTGGCCGGGCGCTAACCCCTGGGATTAGAGCTGGCTCTGTGCCCTCCCTCTCCTGACAGCTGTGCACGTCGTCGTTGCTATGAACTGCTCAAATGAATTTTTTTTTTTTTCAATTTCATGTGTTTCCAGGGAGGAGTGGATCAGAAGATGCCTCTCGTGGTATCAAGGATAAACCCAGAGTCGCCTGTAAGTCCCCGTGCCCCATGGCTCCTGGGCAGGCCCTACATCCGACGCTTGTACCCCATGTGCTGTTTCTTGGCCAGCGGCAAAGAATGTCTGAGGATGAGCATGTGCAGATACAAAGCAAAAGCCCTGCTCCCCAGCAGCTACTGCGCCCCCTCCCTGGCCAGGCAGACCCTCCGACCCCCAGCCAGAGCTGCGGTCCAGCGCGCTCTCTGGCCCTTTGTGTGCATGTACAGCTGTGGAAGTCGTGCTTAAGAGAGGGGAAACTGAGGCGCAGACTTGGCTGGTCTGCCCACACTGAGCACGTGGCCCTGGGCCCCTTCCTACCACTGCACTCCCACCCTCACCCTCCAGCTGGGTCCCTGGAAGATCATTGGCATCGTCTGACCCCTGTGAAGGCCCCTGCTGGGGTGGGGGTGGGGGGCTTCCTCTTGCATAGCCTTCAGCTCTGCTTGGCGCCTCCCGCTGCTGTGACTGGAGTAGGCTTTGCCCTTGCAGTCAGTGCTCTTCTGTTGCCTTTGGCATTCAGCTTATCAAATCCTTTTTCACTACAAGTTAGATAAATGCATCCTCATGCATCATTTTCTAAGAGCACAGCTAGAAAAGATGGTCACAGTAGTAAGAGAGGCTGGCGACCGGCATCCGTCATTTTCGCTGCGATGCTCTGAAATGCTTCATGATTTAGCTCTGAGAAGTGCTTGTTTGCACTCCCATAACCTACTCACCTGTCAACAGAGCAGCAGCAGGTGTGAAAATAGTAACAGTGACCCCTGGGGGAGGAAATGCAAACTCCTATCTATGACTCCCAAGGCCCCAGCTTAGTTGAGGCCCTTGGTGTTAGTTGAGGTAACCGAGAACCTTGCTCTCCTTCCACCCAGGCGGATACCTGCATTCCTAAGCTGAACGAAGGGGATCAAATCGTGTTAATCAATGGCCGTGATATCTCTGAACACACCCATGACCAAGTGGTGATGTTCATCAAAGCCAGCCGGGAGTCCCACACTCGGGAGCTGGCCCTGGTGATCCGGAGGAAAGGTAGGCACAGCAGGATGCCGCCTGACACGGCTTTGGAAATATGGAGTTTGTCATCCACAAATCTTCACATCATCTTGGATGCCTGACTTCTGTTTTCACCTTTCTTCTTTTTCCTTTTTCTCCCCCTGCCCTGGATGTCTGTCTGACTTCTGAACTTGAAAAACTTGAAGCTCTGCCCTCATGGGGTCTGGCCCCTCTGGCAGGCCTTCTGCAGGTAGACAGCACCCACCCACCCCATAGGTGGGGCCTGAGCCCCGAGCCTCCCAAGCCCACCTTAGCACCACATCTCACACCCCTCTTAGCTTGGCCCTGCAGACACCTGCACTTACAGCCCCTTCTGAGAGGGTCAGGATGTAGTCTCTTCACGGGCAGTGAGTCTGGCAGTGGAATCAGGAACCTTAGTGACTCTGAGTCCGCTCCTACCAGTCGAGAGACCTGGAGTAAGTTACTTATCCAGGCTGTGTTTCAGTTTCCTTAGTGTAAAACAAAAATAAAGGAGCCCTAACCTCATGGGACTCTAGTGAAGATTGAATGGCACCCTGGAAAGCATTCGATGTGGGTAGGCATTTGACGGCTGGCCTCTACTATGCCATTGCTCTTATTGCTGTGGTTGTAAAAATAAGCTGAGGCCGTAATCTTTCTAGCTTTAAAATACTGAAGGCAAACGAGACTCAGAGCCTGTGTTCTGGCCTCACACCTATAGACACAGCCCCACGCTCATGCATACCTGCCTTTCCTCCTGGGCCAGGACCACCCACCCTGCTCTCAGCCCCCTCCTTGTGGCCTCACAGGGGCGTCCAGAGCCTTATCCAACACCTCGTCCACACCAAATCCTGGCCCCAGTTCTAGCACACTGTAGGCATTCAGCAGAGATGGTGGCCAGTGTCTAGGTGCACCCTTGATGCACCTTCCTGGGCTGATGGCCGTACCTGCTTCCTTCTCATAATGTTCTTGTAAGGTTAGTGTTTCTTTCTTCAAGTGAGGAGAGGGGAAAGCCAAAACGCAAAGTACGTGATTAAGTCTCCTGCTGCGTGTGATTGATAGGGGCCAAAGGAATCTGGTGACTGGAGCTGTCACTACATGCCCAGGCATGCTGCCCTCACGGCCCCGTGAGCACAGGTGGGGAGGACCACCCTCAGCCCATGGCCAGGGGCTGGTACCTGTTTGAAGTGAAGGAAGCATGTATATAGATTATTTGACCTAAAAGGAACAGTACCGATGGTTTTCTGTGTCTGTGATACCAGTAAGTTTGCTTTGAATTAAATACTTAAGAAAAAAACAATAAGTAAACATGAGCATAGGAAGTAGCATATATGCAGAAGTCACGAAAATAGCCAGAGAGTATAGAGCTGCAGTCAGTGAAGAGACATTGTGGTCTTTGGGGTCAGACAGATGTACAGGACACTGCATGTGAACCCCCATGGCCCCCCAGCCCCGAGGCTGGGTCACTGTGGACAACTTACTGGCTCTGTCTGAGAGTCATTGTCCCACTTGTGAAATGGGGATAAGACGACTAAGAGTTAGAGTTCAGTTCTACTCTGTGCAGAAGTTGCTAGTGTCCTTTCCTGTTGGCGTGAAGGCTCTAGGGAGCCGTTGTAGACTTTTGAATAAGGCAGTGACTCCTCTCAGAGTGAAAGGGGGAAATTCAGGGAGCGTTGAGTTCCATTTGGGGACTGGAAAAGGAGGTGATGGCTGACAGAGCATGTGAGACTGGGGAAAGGTGTGCAAGTCGGGGAGCAGGCACCCGAGGTTCACTGTTCCCTGTGCTGAGTCTCATGTGAAGGGGCGTCGGCTGAAGTCAGATGGGGTACTAGGACCGGAGATGTCTACTCGGGAGCCCCTCACAGGAAACAGCCCCGGGTGAGAGATGGAGGAATGGGAACCTGGTGTGACGGGAGCACACTGGGGCCTGGGGAACGCCTCTCTGAAGGGCGCACATGGACAGGACCTGAGAAAGGGGGGAGGGTAGGAGAAGAACTCAGGGAAAGCAGAGGGGAAAGACGTGTTTTCTTCAAAAACGTTCTCTCCCTTTCTCTTACCTTTGGCAAAAGCCTCTGAGTACTAACACCACCATCATTTAGAACTAACCAGAAAGATTAGTATATCATTTTGTATCATTAGCACATATTGAATCATTCAACAGAAATAGTGTCTTTGGTGAAAAGGATTCCCATGTGCTTAATCATTTAATAGGATGTTTGAAACCATCTGCATCCAGGTATCAAAAGTGCAATTGTTTGGGGGGAGCCCAGCAGCCTGAGTGTTGCTACACCAGCTCTTTCTTCTCTGCCACAGCTGTCCACTCATTCGCTGAGATCAAATCTGAAGATGAGCTCAATCAGCTTTTCCCAGAGGCCATTTTCCCCATGTGTCCAGAGGGCGGGGACACCTTGGAGGGGTCCATGGAACAGCTAAAGAAGGGTCTCGAAAGTGGGACGGTGCTGATCCAGTTCGAGGTAAGAGACGCAGAGGGCCAACCCTGAGCCTCCATGGGTGGGCCGCTTGCTCGCCACTGGGTCACCTGAGACGCTGGCCCTGAGCTTGGGTTAGCAGCTCCGCAGCCCCGGCCTGGAAAGCCGCACGTGGTTGGTGCCTCCAGCCCATCTCTGAACTCTGCCTCACCCCAGATTCTGGTAATGCTCTGTAGTCATGGAGAAATGTGTCAGAAATCCAGAAGGAGGGGCTCTGAGCACATGTAGCTGCCAACACAGAAGCTCTAAATGCTCAGCAGTACAAGATAGTGGGTGACTGCCCCCAGTGATAAAAGGGCAGGTCCCTACCCCCTCCGAACTCTGTAATTTGGAGCAGGTCTTGTGACCCCATGAGAGTATGGCGTTGGCCTCCCCAAGTCTCTCAAGCATGTGAACATAAGTAGCAATCAGTCAGACTCCATTTTCTTCCCCCAGGAGGGACAGCTGTCTCTAGAGTGAGACTCAACAAGGCTCCCACGGAGATTTTTACAAACTAAATAGGAGCAAAGGAAACTTGGTTGTTAAATCTGTTTTACTGCCTGCTAATAGAAATGGAAATAGGACATGTTTATCTTTCAAAATTATTGAAAGGTAGGAGAAAGCTGAATAGTGCATGCAATAACAAATAACAGAAGAGCCTAGAAAGCATTAAATAGGTCAATAAAAGAAAGCAGAGAAGGCCCTCCCTGGTGGCACAGCAGGTTAAAGCACTGCACTAAGAAGCTTAAGCCACTTCCGCAAGAGTTCGATTCCTGTCTGCCCTGGAGGGGTTCCACGTGGCGAGGCAGACCTCTCCTGACCTGCCTACTGCTTCCCTCAGCAGTGTACTTTGTTGATCTGCCTGTTCTGCTCCCCACTCTGTCTCTGGTGAATCCTCTCACCCCCCGCATCTCTGGCCTGTACCCCAGTTCTATATGAATAAATAAATAAATCTTTAAAAAAAAGAAAGCAGAGGATGACTAGTGACAACATTCACAGTCTGGTAAATTTAGAATTTCAGGTCCTAGTCAAAGAAGAAATCGGTAATACATTGTTTTATCTGCAAACTATAAAGGAAAAACAGACACAAACAAATTAGAAGTTTGTCAAATGTATGCAGACCACAAAATTAATTCAAGAAGCATGAATAATATCGTGAACAGAAAGGAATGCAAAGCAAAAAGCCTTGAATGAGAAGGTTGATTTTATAATTGTATAAGGAAGATAATGTAGTAAAACATTTGAACAATGTATAAATAATAACAATTGAAATTTCAAAACCCACAAGTGAACAGCGAAGATAATTGAGCCCCAGAAATCAGTAGGGAACTTTAAGGTTTTAATTCACCACCTTAGCAGATAATGTAGATAAGTTCATGTATTATTGAAATGAAATTGGCAGGCCGTTCCTAGTGGCGTAACATGTTAAAACACACCACTATGAAGCAATCTGCAGCCCCTGCAGCATAATGTTCAACTCCTGGCCAGGGAGGTGACCCACATGGTGCAACAGACCTCTCCTGACCCGCCTGCTGTGCCCCTCAGCAGTGTATTTCAATTTGCCTGTTCTGCTCCCCACTCTGTCTCTAGTGAACTCTCTCACCCCCTCTCTGGCCTGCACCCCAGTTCTTGTATGAAGAAATAAATAAAATCTTTAAAAATTAGAAATGCAGTTAGCATGAGAGAACAGGAATAATAAAATCATTCAGCAGAATTAATACAGATATACTGAATACAGACAGAGAGAATGAGCCCTATTTTCCTGCAGGAGGCCATGTGGATTTAGGTTTTAAAAAGACGAAAATGTACATTACATTTTCTGATCCTGCATCCCCAAACGTTCAGAATTGAAATAGCATTTTAAAGACTAAAATGCAATATTTTTAAACTTTGTCGAAAATAACTGAAACAAGGAGAACTTAAAAACCAGTTACAGAATGTTAATTGTATTCTGATTTTGGTATGGAGTGGCATGACAGAGGGAAGGTGCTATGGAGTCATGGACTCGTTCACTGGGTGTGGGTCAGATGCTTACCGTGTACCAAATGCTGGGTCAGGAACACGACGAGGGGATGAAGAGGAGGACTGACTTCTGGCCCCAAGGGGCTAATAGTGTAACTCTGGTTTATTTGGGGAAAGTATCATGAATCCTAGAAACAGCTAAAGGCCAAGATAGAACAGATGTCACTACATAATGTTTGCGCCATTAGAACTGGAGGTAAGATGTCCTACGGAGCTTCTCAGGAGTGAGAAGTAGGATAAAGGAGGAGGGATGAGACGATGTGTAGAGAGGGGTTATTTTAGGAAGATCATACCTGAATGTAGACCAAGCTCATGGGCTGTCAGCGAGCCAGCTGGGGATCAGGCTCACCCCTCTAGGGTGGCAGCCAGGCCTGGAGTCCTGGGGGCTCTCTAGGTGATGCTCTTGGAGCCAACTTCCACAAGGAGGCGCTGTGGTCTCTCCGTGCAGAAAAGGTCAAGTTCAGTCTCAGTTCTCCAGAAAGTCCCCTCCTCTCAAGTGGCTACACTTTTACATTGTACATTTGGGGATCCCGCATAGATTTCCTTTGAGCGGTGTTCACTAAGCTTTACTACGTTCAAAAATGTTTGAGAGCGATGTACTCCCTTACCCCTTGTGTCTCAGTAGTTTTTAAAGGGTGACAGAGACCACCTCTATGGATATCCCCTGAGGAATTTGTTAAATGGTGCCCATTCCACAGCTTCTGCAGAGGGGCCTACATTTGGTTCTTTTAACATACTCAGCAGGAGGTTTTGATGCCCACGCTGATCCAGAGGAGAAGATCTGGTGAACCACTGTCAGGAGACTGCCCATGTTCACTGTCTGATCTCTTGAGCTTGTAGACAGACAGTTGTGTGAGAAATGGAGAACATACTAAGTTCAGGATTAAATATTAGGATGTTCATATTTCTTTCCTCTCATCCATACATTTCCTAGAAATTAAGTAGGAGACTCCTCATTTTAAACAGTGTTTGCAGAATTCCAAAACGTAGATGATGATAGCAGAGCTGCTCTGAGATGGAGCTAGTGCGACATGCAGAGCCCCGGCTCTTTGGTTTTCCCAGGCTTCCTCCCGGGGAACCGTAGACTATGTATTTTAAGCATAGAACTGGTAAAGGAGAGGCATACTAAAGAAAGCCAGTAGAGCTGAGAAACTAATGTAATGGGGGGGCCTTTAATGAGCACCTACTATGTGCTAAGGACTTCATGTGCTTCATCTCCTGGAACTCCAAGGAACCCTCATGGGTGTGTCCCCAGCACCTTGAATAGATGAGGGTCAGTCCCCGAGCTGTTATCTTCAAGCTGCGTGGGGACGCAGGCAGACTCACTCAGGAGCTTGTTTCCTCAAACACTACCCAACCCTTGGAAACCACAAAAATGCTGTTTACATGTGAGGGTCGCTGTTAGACAAGTACAGCATCCACGTGAAAAGATCTGAGTGACTGTGGCCCCCTGGAGTCAGGCAACCTTAAATCCTTACTCCACTACTCACTTCCTGAGTGACCTCAGGCACGTCCCTTAAACTCTGTGTACTCTACTCCGTCCCCATCTGTATTAATTGGGTGTCTCCAGTGATGGCTGAGTTAGAGGAGATAAGTGCTTAATGCTTTGTCTGGCACATGGTAAGAGGGCCATAAAAAGGAATTGTTATTATTTTAAGTAAAGCCTTCCAGACTCTAAAGAACGTGCCCAGTCTCCATACAAGAAGAATTTGTGCTGTGCTGCGTGGAGGTATCTCAGACCAATCACAAGTGCTACCAAACTGAGGGGCTCAGGGTTCTCTGCTCCTTAGTGCTGTTGGCTGGTGGAGTCTGTGCTCTGGACAGGAGCAGGAAGGAGGGGCTGTCCACCAGCAGGGACCCGCTCGACCACACAGAGCCCTGGCAGGCGTGAGATAGCTGGGCGGAGGGGTATCCTCTCTCCAGGTAGTTTCCAGCAACACTTGCTCCAAAGCACTTTGGCATGAAGGGAAGTCCCCCATCCCTCCCAGGCTTTCAGTAAACAGTTACAAATGTGTTGCAGAAAGCATTTGGTCTCAGTTGTAATAAAATCACACTTAATAATAATGAGCATTTCTATAGCACTTTGGAATCCACCAAGTGTTTCACAGTATGTCATCTCAGTTGAGTCTCAATGGTTCTGTAAAATTGATATAGCCAAGATTATTGGCATTGCTCTTTTGCAGCTGGAGAAAATAAGGCTCCAGGCCTAGGCCCTTGCCCAGCCTCACACAGCTGGTCAGAGAGGGAGGATGAGAATGTCTGTCAGAAGTCTAGTCCGTTGGCAGTCTCCACCACGGCCAGGTGTGACCCGCTCTCCTCCACACACCCGCCAACCCGGGCCCTTCCGTCCACGATCTAATTTGTGAGCACCTCAGTTTGCTAGCACTTGTGATCGGCCTCAGACACCTAAATATGTTGTTCAGCAGAGGTTCGCCATCCTGTGTCTCAAGAAAAGGCCGAGTCTTGAGGTCACAGAGCTGTGCTCTCACACCTCCTGCAGGACACTCTGTCAGTCCCAACGCCAGTCCTTTCTGGACACACCTCATGGCTCATCTCCTGCCTCCCGTGTTACTTTACTCGGTAGAGAGAGGCCGGTCACGAGTAGTGCAGGCACCCGGGAGAAAAGCAAAGCCATGGTGCTAGTGTGCCTGTCCTTTGAGAAGCAGCTTCCCCCCAGAAGCCCTCTCTGCCCCCCCACTGCGCCCCCCGCCTCCCCTGCCTGTGTTCGTTAAGTCCACTTTGGAGCCTTGTGGGTGTGGGTGATAGAAAGCCAAGAGCATGTCTCCTCCCTTCCCCAGGCTGCCACATCCCGCCCACATCATGTCAGATCCAGAGTCCCTCCCTCTTCCACATCCCCAGTCTTTCCCAAAACAAGGTGCTATCTTTCTTTTGGCTCACCGCTCTTTCTCCCCCTTTTTTTTAAAAAAAGCTCATTTTTTTTTTTATTCATTACACCATCCTTCATTTTTGTACAGTGTGTGGTTTCCCCGGGAACCTCCCACCCCCAGTTCACCCCTGCACCATCACCGTGGTCCCTTGTGCTCTCCCCACCCCGTCCTGGTCCCTCTCCCCCCTCCTCCCCTGCAGAATGGCTCTGATCTCCAGTTGCCTGGTGATTTTGATTTTTGCTTTATTATAGTCACTTTTTTTTTCTAATTCCTTATTTGTATTCTTAACTCACCTCTGCATTGCCCATTAGAGCCAGAAAAACAGACTCACTGTCTCCCAGGCTGTCTATAAATGTTGGTGTGGGGTAGCAAAGGTAGAGGTTTAAGTGGGCACATGGAGAAATTTAGTGAAAGCGATTTGCACCTTAAGGATTAGAACTCAAGCCTTTAAAAAAAACAAATTTTAAAAAGCCTTAAAATTTTCTAAATAATTCTGTTTTAGTTATAATTGGCATGTAGTCCTTGCCATGGAAACTGTTACCAGTAATTTGTACAGATCGCAGAAAGCCAACTGCGGGCTTCGGCATGGCCATGTGACCCCACGGCCTTTGCATCTCAAGTGCTGGGGTCCACATAAAGAGAGGCCACCCACAGGCGTCCTGTCTGGACCTATGTGAGGGCAGGATGAGAGTTTGCCTGCAGAGGCGGTGGGGTCTGCTTCTGGGGCTGTGCTCTTGAAGGCCCCAGAGTTACTGGCAACAATGCCAATTCATTTCAGCAAGCTTCTGTGGGAAGCCGGGGAGAGGCTCCCAGTGCCCTGTGGACAGTGTCCCTCGTCCTCTGGCTGGGCCAGTCCAAGGGAAGGAGGCAGCCACCCCGTGAAGGAATCCTGTTGCGTCTGCGCAGTGGCCCTGCCAGGCTTCAGGAGAACCGAGTTCCCTCCATTCTCGGGCTCCAGCCTCCTCCCACCATGCTTTCTTCGGTTGGTCTGTGTCCTTTTTGAAAGCAGCAGATCTCATATTTTAATGAAGCACCTACTGGTGCCAGGCATCCTGCTGGCTTAGAGTTGATGGTCGCGAATAAAACCACCCTGCCTGGAGGCCGGCGTGGTGGGGCCCAGGAAGCAGACTGCAGAAGACGGGCCAGTGTCGAGGACGTGGAAGGGGTCTGTTTCTGTTGCCCTCTGCTTGCCATTGTCCCTTCAGCCTCGCCTACCCCCTTTGTCCTGACTTTTCCCTTTTCGTCCCTCCTTGTTGGGTTCTCAGCCATCAGAATTGCAGTGAGAAGCCCTGCCTCTGGCTCATGGCACACCTGGCCTTGCCAGCACCTAACTGCTTACAGCAGGTGTCTGAAGCCCTCTTTGAGGAACTGACTGATTTCACATGTTTGGTTGGGTGAGAGGTCCGCAAAGAGCAGTCATCTCTTGATGCCATCTGTCTCATCTCAGATGCTTTTTTGAAGGAATGTTTCAACTGGAAAACCATGTCATCTCACCATCCCACTCTTGCTGCAGTGGAGACTTCCGGCTCCCTCCGTTGAGCTTTCTGCCTTTGGAGCCTGAGCCCGTGGCTGAGATAAAGCTATTTCAGTGCAGTTGTTAGGAGCCCTCTGAGCCCATCTTTGACCACTTTTTAGAACTGCATTCTGATGAAACAAGCATTTTGGGCAGTGATGGGTGTTTTGTTTTTAAGATTTTTATTTATTTATGCATACAGATCTGGGGTACAGGCCAGAAGTGCAGGGACAGGGAGAGGATTCACCAGCGAGTAGGGAACAGAACAGGCAGATCTATGAAGCACACTGCCAAGGGGAGCAGCAGGTGGGTCAGGAGAGGTCTGCTGTGCCCTGTGGGTCACCTCCCTGGCTGGGGATTGACCTCGCACTGACGTGGCCATCTCCAGCTTCTCAGTGCTGCACTCTGACCCGCTGTGCCACCAGGGAGGGCCCTTGCATTGTTTTGTTTTTCATAAAGCTAATTGGTTGTCTAAGCCTGTGTGCTGTCACTGTCTCCATCCTCCTATGCTCTCGTTCTAGGGCCAGACTTCATGCCCCTGCACCCGGGGCTCTTGTCCACTGCACATACTTCCCAGCCAGGAACAATCCAGTCAAAATGTAGTTCTTGTATTTCCAAGGTGCAGTTCCTGTCTCAGATGCTGGACAACATAATAGAGCCTGAACTCAGCCCCGCCTCCAGAAAGGCACCCCTGTTTCCAAGCCATCACCCCTTCTTCTCAGTGCTTTCATCCCCAGTTTGCTGAGCAGCTTCAAGGTCTGAACAAAAGTCCATGAATTGAACTTGAAAATGGACTCTGAACACTTTCAGCAACTAAGAGTGTGCACAGGGCCGATGCATCCCGCTGGGCCTGAGATGCACGGGCAGCCTGCTTGTGTGTCAGACCTTCTGAAGTCCCCTCTCCCCCCAAATTTTTTACTTTGATTTGTTTGCCCAGCTTTTTGTAAACTTTTCTTTCTTACAATTTTTTTCTAGATATCTTTTGTTGTAGTTCTTTTTTTTCTCACCTTGGTCATTTGAATTAAAAAAATAAAATCACAATGTAATCATTCAGGTCACTCCGAAACAGCCAGAGTGAAATGAACAGTCTCCCGACTGCCTTCCCCTTTGACATCTCTGTTATGACTGACAAGTGACAATGCGTGTAAGCCTGCCATGCTTTTACTGTGCTCGTGCAGGCAGTTTGGACACACACGTCTGTAAGTGCACCTGTGTCCTGACGCATGTACTGTGGGTGTGCACCTGTGTGTGCATGTACAGGTGCGTGTGCATTACTCTGCAGCTTGCACTTCTCCCTGAAAAACAGATAACGGACGTGTCCAAGTCAGTACTTCCAGTTTGTCTTACTTTTATTATTTGCACATACTGTGGTGCTGCATCTTCACCATAATTTAAGGCAACACTTCTGGTCGGGGAATACTCAGGCAGATTTCAGTTTTCTGTTAATACGTTTTTCTGCAGATAGATTTCTTTCATACATTTCTAGCAGACAAGTCCAAGGATGTGCACATTCAAACATTTTCAAACACGGCTATATACTTTTTTAAACTTCATTTTACTACTCTGCAATCCTATCAACAGAAGCTATTACTGAGGTACACTTACGTACTTGTTATAAATAAAGATTTGTGCTAGAATTATTCCTCTTTTTTGCTAGAATTATTCCTCTTTTTTGCTAGCCCATCGCAAGTTGATTACATTTGCATTTCTGTCTGAAAATCTTTTTACCTCCAGTTAACTTTACTGACCATAGTCACTTAATTGCAATTCACCTCCATGCATGTAGTTGGAACAGAATTATCATTTAGAGAAATTTGTCTGAATCAGAGATTCCCCCTTATCGAATCAAAGCCTCTCATAAATTATTTCCATAATGAACTCCATTAAAGTTCACAGACCTTGAGAAATTGTTCAGTGGCTACTTGCTTGTTGTGAACTGAAATTTTAAAGGTGATCAGTAATGGAGCTTGGGGAGCATGAAAATTCTAGGGAGGTAGTAAATGTGTAAGATATGACACAATAAGTGTTACTGAAACTCTATGCTAATATGCTCCTTGTGATTTCTTTGCAAGTTGTTTAATTTTAAGAAGGCCTGATAAGAGAAGAACAGACCAACGGAGGCCAGTTTACAAAACAAATAATTTGCAAAATTACAGAAGGAAAGAATGTTCAGCCTCCCTGTTCAAATTGCAGACATTGTACTTGGTGATGTTTGCCACAATTTGGTGAACTAAACATTCTTACATACCCCTAGGGCAACATGGTTGTAAGCTCAAATCTCTACAAATAAGTTTTAATGCAACAATTATGTTCTGAAGAATTTATATGTGCATAAAAGCCTGATCAGAGCGTAGAGTGAAAATTAAAATTATGAAAAACCAGATTGTTCAGCCAGTTAAAAATCACATACAGTGCAAAATGATGTAAAAATAAACTTTTTAATAAAAAAAATCACATACAGAGAATACTTGATGCAGGGAACTGGGTACTGTAAGGAAGAAAAAAACTGGCTTCCAATTATGGTGTTTCCCAGAACACTCTGAGAGATGTGAAAACCTTGGCCAAATTAGCTGGAGAAACACTTAGCTAATTAGAATTAAACAAGCATATGCCCTGAAGGACTTGTCTTCTTCGAGGTTCATAGGGTATCAGATGCTTTGTACTATTTCCCAGATCTCTTTGAACTTGGAAATTTGTTCACGGTCTATGGAATGCTGGTTAACTTCTCAGAATTCTTGGGTTTCACATAACATCCTATGGAAAGAGCTAATATCTAGTAAATCTCGTATTTTATCCTTGAGTGGTGTGTCTTTATTACATGTTTTGACATATATGCTTATGTTTTTTGTGTGCATGGATGCACAGAAAAATAAGCTAGAGAAAATATGAAAAGGATCAACTCAGGTCTCTGAAGTTGCTGGTCTTTTTTTAAATGAATTTCCCAAATTTCCTGAAAAAGAAAAAAAGATCAATTCCAATACTGAAAAAAGTTGTGTTGTTTTTAATCTTCCATAAAGTCAGTAAAAAACACTGATTCATAGTACTTGTCTCTCTCCTCCAAAGGAGGGGAGGTGTGCGATGCTGTGTAGCAAAGAAATCACAGTGGGGCTGGGGAAACTTTGTGGGGGTGGATGTGTCTGTGTCCTTCATGCTGGGTAGATCCTAGGTCCAAACTCCTGGAGTCGTGTCCATTAAATAGGCACCGCTCTTTGCATGTCAGTCAGACCTCCGTAAAGTGGTCCCCAAGGAAGAGCCAACCCTTGGAGTCAGGTCTGAGTTCCATCTCCAGTTTGTGATCTTGAGCAAAGCATTTAATCTCTGCCTCCTGCTTGCCAAATAAGGAGACTCTAACTACCTCTCACAGAGCTGTTGTCAAAATCACATCAGGTACCGTGGCAAAGTGTGCTTATTATTACGTACACAGGAAAATTGCTCTCATTGAATTTTTTGCTAGTGATCACATATACAGGAAAATAACCCTGTAAATGAAGCTTACTATATATCAGAATAACTGTTTTTACAGTGGAAATATACTTCTGAGCTAATGAATGAAATGTTCTCTCTTGAGCAAATATGGTTCATTGAATTGGAGGGAAATGTTTTTAGACTAATTTAGGTGACTCCGTTTAACTTTGAGTCAGAATTCTTTTTTTTTCTTCTACTTGCTTTCAGCATTTGTCACATAATTGTCACAAAGACAAGGTTTTACTTAACCATATTCCATTATGTATGACTCAGCCCCCTTCCTATGACTTCTTTCCCCCCCCAAAGATCCTCCTGTTTAAAAAATTTTTTTGATGAATTTAATTTCTCATGCAATTGTAAAGCTGCTCCTTGGGGGATGTTTTCTTACATAATATCATCACTTTTAAATGTTAAGATCTGGGTGCTAAGGCTGATAAACTTTACCGCTGACTTATGCATTCACACTCCCCTCATGGCTGTTTCCTTGCAGTGTTGTTTTATTAACTTCTCTGTTTGTCATGTAGCAACTCTACAGAAAGAAGCCCGGGTTGGCCATCACATTTGCAAAACTGCCTCAAAATTTGGACAAAAACCGATATAAAGACGTATTGCCTTGTGAGTATCGGTGTGACTGCCTCCTTCCCCCACGCTCACACTGAAATAATGTTTCCCTTTTTAAAACAGATTGTCTGGTATTCTGGAACGATTTCCAGTGTGTCTGTAAACACCACCATCTTTATTGCAGCCATTTCAGACTCCGAACAGTTGGGGAATAGTGTTCATGCTAATGAGGTGGGAGCTGCAGATGGGGCTGGGAACTGAACTCTTGTTTACTTGGTAGGATAAAAATAATGCTCATAATAATTGGTAAATTTTTCTCTCCCCCACAGATGACACCACCCGGGTATTATTACAGGGAAATGAAGATTACATTAATGCCAGTTACGTGAACGTAAGTTTGGAATCTAGATAATAAGAAAGGGCACAATAATCAGTACAACAAGCATGATGACCACATGCAGGATGCTTTGCAGTTGACAAAGTGATATCCTGTTCACTCCCTCGTTTCGGCACAGCAGTCATTGAGGGAGGAAGAACAGGCTGAGCTTACAGAGGGCTTCACCTGTGTACTGAGGTGCAGAACGATTAAATAATTGGAAAAGTCACAGAACTAATAGGAGGTGGGAAAAAACTCGGATTCCTTGTCTCTGACTCCATCCTGCACATGCTTTCCGCCCTTAGCTGTGGACATTGATAAGGTCCTGTATTCCCATTTCCCCCATATTACTAGTGTACATTCTGCCAAAAAAATAAAACCTCCACTATATGTATACCCAAAAAAGAAAGGCTTCATATATTGTGGGGGAAGTATTTATTCACTCTGAAAAAATCTTGGGCAACTTATTTGACTCAGCTTCATCTGAACCATGGGTCAGCACCTTTTCTCTGTAAAGGACCAGAGAGCAATATTTTGGTCATTGTAAGCCCAGGGCAAAACCAAGGCTATGTCTTAGGGATTTCTATGACTATTTAAAATACAGCTTTGTGAACAGTAACTCTTAGCAAGAGAGGCAGGAGCTGGACTTGGCCCTCAGGCCATCATTTGCCAACCTTTGGTCTAAATAATAAAATCCAAATTTTTCTCAGGTGAAGTTCTCAAATTATAGCCATCAGAAACTGCCCTAATCCGTGTGGCTGATCCGTGCATAGAAAGCGGCAGCGGAAAGGGTGAGGCCATCTGGACTGCGCAGCGCAGCCTCTGTCAGCCAACAGGGGGCTGAGACCAGGGTTGAGTGAACTCTGAAGCCTCCCCCAGCAGGATCAGGCCCCTGTGTTTACCTTCCCCGCCTGAAAGTGAGGGAGTGACAGTACCACCCCACAGTGCTGCAGGTTGAGTGCTCTTTCAGTCCAGTGTTCATGCAGTTCAGAAGGGAGGGGACAACAGAGCAGGATGGCGAGGGGCCCTGGGCACCCGGAGGCCACCGTAGCAGGCCGTGTTAAGATGGGGCCATTCGCGACGCAGACACGGGGAGCCAGGAGAAAAGCAGAGCAGCAGAAGTCGATGGTATAAACTTGCATGATGTATGCTTCTAATAAAAGTAGATTTTGGTTACAAACGCTGCCTGGGGAAAGACTCACAGATTCCCAGTGCTGATTCTATTTGGCGTAGAGCAACGAGAGGAAGCCTCTTCTGCCACCTTGTAGGCATGTGTCTGTCTTTCGCCTGCCTTCTGAGTGTCATCCACGTGTAGCTTCACTCTGAATGCTTAGCGTTACTGTGAGAGCCCTCTCAAGGATTTTTAACATTCTCTTTGATTTTTTCCTCGCTTGTTGTAAGTTGGTAGATCCTGCTACTAGGATGTCACTTACCAGGTATGAGAGTTTAGGGTCCTGTCGCCTGTCCCTCTGCAGCAGTAACAGATGCTGACGCCTTCATCTCTTGCCAGATGGACATCTCTGCGGCTAACCTTGTGAACAGGTACATCGCCGCTCAGGGACCCCTGCCCCATACCTGTGCACAGTTTTGGCAAGTCGTCTGGGATCAGAAGTTATCGCTCATCATCATGCTGACGACTCTCACAGAGCGAGGGCGGGTAAGTGACTTGATTTCCAGCTCTAGTAGGTGCTGTGCCACACATGCTGCAGCTAATCTGCATCCCCGGGCTGCAGAGCACCCTCAGTGTTACCTAGTCCTGCCCCTCCTTGACCCGTGAATGACTGAGAGCTGCTAGTGGACACAGTCGTTGGAGCAGACAGTTGCAGTTGCAGGAGCTCAGCGCTCTTTCAGCCCGCTCCCCAGGCCCCCCAGCTGGAGGTGGTCAGACAGGCCCTCCTCCTCCCTGCTGAGACCCATCATTACATGCACCTCTGGCCTCGCCTCACCTGTCCAAAAACCCTGCATCAGCTGTGTGGTCACCCCCAGGGCAAGTGCTGGTCCCGTGACCAGCAGTATTGGTGCCAGGTTCTCAGTGGCACTGAGAAGGAGGAGAAATTGCAGTCTCTGCTTGTTAAGGTGAGATCTGATGCACGAAGGGGTAAGGAGGACTTGGAGCCGGAGAGCAGTGGTCTCCATGCTCTTCTTGGCCACATGTGTCTTTTCATCAGGCCATATCATTGATTATTTAGCAGAAGTCATTGTGCAGGGCACATCCGTGCCTAGAACTCTCTGACCGGTGTGTCCATCTCAATGTCTTTGTTGTGACACGTTTGCTCAGAAACACATTCCTAAATCAAATACAAATTAATGTTGCTACTGTGTGCTGTTTCTGCCCGGCCTCTCTGACCTCTCTTGGGTTCAGAATGCCAAACTGGTGTGTGTCAGCTACCAGGATTGGAATGCACCCTCTTACGTGAAACAGCATGAAATCCCTGATAGTTCTAAGAGCCCGAGGGCTTGCAAAGGGCTTCTACATGCATTGCCCCGGGCTGATGACTCCTTACCTCTGCAGAAACACTTCCAGGGTCCATCCTCTGGATGTTCAGCTTTGGCTTTTAAATCCCCCTCACAATAAGTTGAAATCCACATCTCTTTGAGCCCCTACCCCACCTGCTCCTGCCACATGAAAGATGCAAGTTATCCCCTTCTTCCAGGCAATCCCCTTTCAGATAGCTGAAAATAGTCTTGGAATTGCAAAAGGCTGCATGTTCGGTTTCCACTAAGTGCATGGTCAGCAGAAACTGTCTGGACTTTGTCTCGATGTGGCTGTCGGGTCAGTTTTCCCCATTTTGTGCTCATGCCCTGCACTCTTGAAACCTGTATGTCGCATGCTGCTGGAACGTTGAAGCAGGTCCTTTAACCTCTCTTGACACTGAGTGTCCCTGCATATAAAGTAGAGATGACATCGTGCCCACCACAGAGGGTTTATGAAGACACAGGAAGCCGGGAGACTGCATGTTGCAAGTGTCTAGCAAATGTTAACTATGGGGTGGTGGTGGGTGGTCTATGTGTGATCATCGTCATGGGGTGACTCTCGTCATCAGTTCTGGGGATTCCCTGGGCTCTCCAAAGCTTTCCTTCTGTCATTCGTGGTGTTGGCTATCGCTCTCAGCTCTGGTCACTCAGACGTTCTTCTCTTCACTGTTAAAAATGTAAAGGTCGGCCCTCCCTGGTGGCCCAGCGGGTTAAAGCACAGCACTAAGAAGCTAAAGCCACTTCCGCATGAGTTCGATTCCCGCCAGCCCCGGGGGAGATCCACATGGCGAGGCAGACCTCTCCTGACCCGCCCGCTGCTCCCCTCAGCAGTGTACTTCGTCAATCTGCCTGTTCTGCACCCCTCTGTCTCTGGTGAATCCTCTCACCCTCCGCATCTCTGGCCTGTACCCCAGTTCCATATGAATAAATAAATAAATCTTTTTAAAAAAATTGTAAAGGTCATCAGGAGGCAGTAGAAACCTTCTGGAATGCTAAGAGTTTGAGGATGAAGAACACTCTTTGAAGGACAGTTAATGCTGCCACCACGTGTAGTTTCTCCATCCCATCCACCAGCTATCATGGGAGAGCATCAGGCACTTTGCTAAAATCACAGGGCAGCGGTTCTGTGTGTGGTACACCTGGTCTCCTGTCTGGAAGCCTTGCTTTGGCATATTTTGTATTTTTGTTTATATTCACTTCTATTTAATTTTTTAAAAGATTTATTTATGCATACAGAACTGGGGTCCAGGCCAAAGGTGCAGGGGTGGTGGGAGGATTCACCAGAGACAGAGTGGGGAGCAGAACAAGCAGCTGGACAAAGTGCACTGCTGAGGGAGCAGCAGGCGGGTCAGGAGAGGTCTGCCGCTGCATGTGGGTCAGCTCCTGGGCAGGTGGGGATCAAACTCGCACTGAAGCGGCTGTGGCTGGCTTGTAATGCTGTGCTTTAACCCTTTGTGCCACCAGGGAGCCCCCTTGATTATTTTTTTATTTCCCAGATACATTTTGAAGAGGCTGCAAAGTTACTGGCACCTTTTTTGAACTCAGGGAGAACTGCAGCTGGCTCTCTGTCTTAGGGGATCTTGAGGGAGTTGAATGGGCTCAGGCAGGTTACCCTTTCAGAGGAATGTGTGGCACTTGGTAAATACTCTATCAATCAGTGCTGGCTGGCAATAGTGGGAGTGCTTGGGTCCTACCTTAGCAATTATTGTGGGAACTGTACTGTAGTTTTAAATTGATTATTTTTATGCTTTAGAAAATTTCCTTTAAAAACTATGCCTTAAAGGAAGTCTGTTACCAGTTGCCATAAGTAGAAGACACATGGAAAGGCAAAAAGACCACCACGTCATTAAATTCCAAGTATTTCTGCCTTGCAGGCTTTGAGCCCAAGACCTGCTCGCTCACTCACACTCTCCTAGAGTTTAGACGCTAACGTTAAAGCTGTCCAAGGCCCGAATTAAGACGTTCCATGGCACACACAAGAAAATTCCTCCCCACCATGTGGTTCTATCTCGACTGATAGAGACTCGGACTCCTAAACTCCCGCCAGTCATGCCACCTTTGCCAGCCCTCATGGGCCAGTTGGCATTTTATAGCAACAGACCTTAAGTCTATTGTTTTGTCCTTTCCAAATCTTACCGCTCTCCCACTGGAAAGCCATGCTGTGTCGGCCTTTCCTGTTACTTCCGGGTGCCCGAATGTTTCAGGATTCCACAGAAACGCCTCATGGACGTGCCCCTCTGCTGCCTCTCGAGGTTGTTGAGTTCGGGACATGCTGCCTTGGGCTGATCCCTGAGCCCCTCAGCCGGCGGGCCCCCCCTGTGCCCGTGCTGCCCCGTCCTCTCCCCTGAGAGCGGGCTGTCCTGCCCAGCGGTGAGGCCGTGCTCTGCAGAGGCAGACGCAGCTGCGGGCCTGCCTCCTGACAGATGATCTGCCCTGGCTGCAGCCTGCTTTCCCTTGCGCAGACTAAGCAGAAAAGCCCTTTCTTCCCTCCAGGAGGCCCAGCTTCCTCCGACTGCTCTTACAGGTCCTACCTGCCCTGACATCGTCCCTGTCTTCTTTTGTGGGTCTCCACTCCAAACCTGAGCTCCCTGTGGCCGGGGGGCTCCTTTGTGTCCCAGCCCCGTCCTTCCTAGTTGAGCCCACTCCTGCTGGTTCTGTCGGGCTCCTGCCTTTCAGATTCCATCTCTAGAAGTCATGGTGTTTTCTTCACTGTCTGATTCTGAGAACTCACTGCTCTTACTTATTGTAAGTCACCTGCTCTTCCCCTGCAAGCTGGGCGACATAGTCCCTCGGCTCCTGGTGTACACTCTCAGCTGACTGGAGCCCTTATCCTGAGGTCCCTATCTCATCTTTCTCCCACCCGCTGCTGGCTCTGCCCCCTCAGGACTCCGCCTCCAGTCTGGCAGCATTGCCCCATACTTTTGCCGAGAGCTGACATTTTCAGCGTGTCCCAGCTTCTCCCATATTGTGCGTGTAGCCAAGCAGGACCCCCCGGTCGGCAGGAAAGGGGCTGTGGCCAATGCCTCTGCCTCTCTCATGCCTGCACCTGCAGGCCCCCACCCCCACCCCCGGAGTCATGTCGCCAGTGGTCTGGGCGATGCTCCTCCAGCCACATCTCCCTGCCTTCTCCCCATTTTCAGTCCCTGCCAAAGTGATTTTTCCTGTATTCTCCCTTCAGCTTCCTGGGCTTCCTCATGGGGGTACAGTGATTCAAGCTGTAACCCCTCCATTGAAAAGTCATGCCCCACACTTTTCTTTTGAGGAGAAAATTATTTTTTGACAGCTACATAGGCCCATTTCTTGTGTGCGTGATCAGACACAAGTTGGTTCCTCAGTGGCGCCCATCCCATAGAGCTGCTCTGAGGCCAAGATAAAATAACACCCGTAGGAAGTGCCACCCCCACCCAGCAGCACATTACTGTGCAAATAGAAACTCAGAGAAATAGCTTGACCGGGATCCCCCAGCTCAGTGAGACTTATTATCCAGGAGGGAAGCTCGGGATTTCCACACACTTCTGGCTCTGGCCCCTGCACCTCAATGTATTCGGAGCCACGTAGACCTCAAATCTAAGCTGATCAAGGGCAAGACAGAGAATCCAGTTCTGGTCAGATTTTCTGGCATCTCTGGAAACGCAGAGACCGTGGCCCTGCCTGACCTGGGCCAGCTGTTTCAGATCAACGTGCCGTGGGTAGGAGCTGCAGTGGGGACCTCGCCCCGCACAGAGCAGGCACCCTCAGCTCGGATGTCCACCTGCCTCAGGATCCGCGGTCCGCAGCCCCATCGCGGCAAAGCCGAGGCAGGACACGGGCACTCACTGCAGTACCCACTTTTAAGGTTTACAAGCAATGTTTAACTCCAGCTTTCTAGCAGCATGCCTTAATTTCAAATATTTACTGTGACATTTGAAATAAAAATAGAAGAGCTGATTCCAGACAAATTACATGCCGTTGGTTTACACTCCCCTTCAGCTATAAACAAATGTTATTACATAAGTCGTTGCAACTATAGGTTTGAAAAAAATTCTTTTTGAATGAGTCAGATTTGGATAGAACTATACAGGGCTGGAGAGCTGGGCCCTGCATGTGGCTTTGAAGTCAGAGGCAGGTGCTGTGATGGCTGAAGAGCAGGCTTCAGGGCTTAGAGAAGAAGCTGGAAAGTGGCGGGTGGGAAGCCACCGTCTGAGAGACCAGCCCCACAGCAGCCCGAGGACCTGAGCTAGTTGCTTAGCCACTGAGCCTGGTTTCATCCGCTGCGTGTGAGGAGGATCAGCCCCACACGAGTCACAGAGGAAAGCTTTCAGAACCTAGGAGATAGGCTTGGGTGCAGACGGATGGCCGTCTCACTTGGGGGATTTCTTTCATCTGTTTTTTTGTGGAATCTGCAATCTCCCTTACGTTGACACAGCACCTGTAGTGACAGTGACAGCGGCCACTACTGACCTGACACCACAGTGAGCCCAGCACCACACACCATTGTCCCAGCCTTTGTCACCATCTAGGACGCAGTCCTGTCCCTGGTTTTTGGACAAAGAATGTAAAAATCAGAGGTGAAGTCGCAGGTTCAAAGTCTTGTGGCCAACAGGCCACTGGACTCCAGCGGAGCCCTGGCTGGCTCCCGAGTAGGTGCCCTGAGCCTCCACTGCAAAGGGGGGTGGAGGTGGAGGTGAAACAGTAGTGAGGTATAAGGGGGTGTTGAGAACAGAGAGGCAGCCTGAGGGACTGGCTAGGCGCATTGGGGTTAGGAGTGGCTGGGGTGCAGCAGCTTCTCCTGAGTCCAGGCCCCACATCTGAGGCCTCTGCTGCTTGCTCAGCAGTTGGATCATGTCGACTAGGAAGTTAGGGCCCCAGACTCCAGCCTGGCCCCTGGCACCCTGACCTCCACCCCACCATCCAGAAGAAGGGAGGCTCCTCCGCTCCCCTCAGAGAACACGCAGCAGATAGTCCTTGCCCGAGCATTCTTTTGGCAGCGCTCAGCTACTGGGCGTGAGTGAGAGGCCTCTGGCTCTGCACCCCGCCTCTCTGCGAGGGGTACGGGGTACCTGCAGTGGGGGCGCTCACCCTCGGCTCCCTTGCAGACCAAGTGTCACCAGTACTGGCCCGACCCTCCTGACGTCATGGAGCATGGCCCCTTTCACATCCGCTGTCAGTCAGAGGACTGCACCATTGCTTACGTGTTCCGGGAAATGCTGGTCACAAACACAGAGGTGAGTGGTGGGCCACAGCTTAGAGATGGGCATCTCATGGGCGTCCGTGCTGGTCCTGAGGAGGGCTGTGTTCTAGGTCTACTCTGCGTTTTCAGCTGGGGAACATTTCGGGGCTGCATAGCCAGCAGGTGGAAATGACCCAAGTGTCCATGGGTAGATGAGTGGATAAACGGTGGGGCCTGTCCATAGACGGGATTCTTGTTCCCTGATCCATATTACATATGGATGAACCTGAAATACCTCATGCTAAGTGAAACAGACCAGACAAAAAAGGAAAAATAATGTATCATTCCACCTACAAGGAGTACTTGGAGCAGCCACGTTCATCGAGATGAGAAAATGATACCTCTCAGGCTGGGGAGGGGAGAAGGACAAGTTAGTTTACAAAGTGCAGAATTTCAGTTTGGGAAGATGAGAAGGTTCTGGAAACGCTTTCCAGAGGCTGTGGGGTGATGGTGAAGTTTGCAGTGTTTTATGGACGTAGGAACACCACCAACTATTCAGCTAGTAGTGCTTAAAATGCTGAACTTCACACTACATTTGGCCCCTTTAACAACAACAACAAAAAAAAAAAACATGAGCCTCTGCTGTGCCAGTGGCCACAGGTATGCTGGGAGGAGCTACTGGGGTCAGAAGTGGAGGAGGCAGTTGCGAGGGAGGTGGCCTGCGCCGGGCTGGGCAGAACTTGGCAAAGGCAGGAGGGCACTGGGAGGCAGGTCCACCCAGGCCGGAGGCCAGCACCCCGCTCACCGTGACGGCTCGTGTCTCCCCAGACCGGGGAAGAGCACACTGTGACACACCTCCAGTATGTGGCGTGGCCTGACCACGGCGTCCCTGACGACTCCTCGGACTTCCTGGAGTTTGTAAACTACATGAGATCCCTGCGAGTGGACAGTGAGCCCGTCTTAGTTCACTGCAGGTACTGTGGCTTGTTGGGGTCTGTGTGTATGGTGGGACGGGGGTGTTTTGTTAATGGGGTCTGTGTTGGTGGGGACAGGGGTGCCCATACTCCATTGAGAAGGTCTGGAGAAAGTGGGCAGACATCAGCCTTGCCCGAAATCCCACAGCACCCTCTGCTTTCATGTAGCTCTGTCTACCTTAGTTCTTCACCACTCAAAAGATTTGGAGTTTTATGAAGTGTAAACTTCTGAATATAGTACCGAACTTTGAAGAAAGGCCTACCCTCGTCTTCCCCGTCTGCCGACCTTCGCAGATACAGGAAAGGCAGAGAGTAGGTTTTGTACTTGAAGCTGGGGTCTTTCCATTGGGTTTTAATCCCCTGGCCTCAGAATAAATAAGAGGCTTCTCCAGCCAGTGTGAGAGCACACCCCAAGTGTGTGTTTGGTGTTCTCGAAGGTCAGCAGAGGAAAGTGCTAAGTAAATGCCAGGACTGGTGAGTTTAGCTGGGCTCTGCAGAAATGTTGCTTGCACAGATCCCAAGTCTGTGTTCCTGTCCCTACTCCAGTGCTGGAATAGGTCGGACCGGTGTGTTGGTCACCATGGAAACAGCCATGTGTCTCATTGAGAGAAACCTGCCCGTGTATCCACTGGATATCGTCCGGAAGATGAGAGACCAGCGCGCCATGATGGTGCAGACCGCAGTAAGTGGGAATGCAGTCAAAATAGTGACAGTGGCCAACACTTCTGGAGCGTGTAGTCTGGGCCAGCCCTGCCCAAAGGGCCTCATGAGTCAAGGCACTAAGGTTCAAGGGGACTAGGTCACTCCAAGGTCACTGAGCTTGTCAGAGGCTGAACCCCAGGCCCGCCACTGCCTTTCCTTGCCCCCACTTCCTGCTGGCCTCTCAGCTGGGTCAGCCCTAGATGTGTCCTGCACTGTTGAACCACTGGCCCGTGTGTGTCGACAAGCAGAAGCAGGTCACCTGAGGGCTCCACCCGGGGACCTTTTGTCTCAGTGGGCATTTCACATGGCCCTGCCTGCTCCTGGCTCTCCCCCACGCATGCCACACCTGAGTACTCAGCATCTCGAGTGTCCTTAAGTGTGGATTTCCCCAAAAATTACAGGAGAGGCAGCAGAATGTTATGATAGTGCCTGATTCACGTGCCCCCACATACAAGCCAACTTGAGGTTGTCCCTAACCACTTTCCAAGCCTGTTCACCATCTGCAAAAGGGGACCAGCCTATATTCACTCAATCATCCACTCAACAAGTTGTACAGACACTGAAGCTCTTATGTAGGAGGAGAACTGGACTAGTCAACTCTGCATTTCTGCAGCAACAGAAAAAGCCCACAGAGAGCCTCAATGGAAGAGCATGGCTTCTTCTCCAGCCAGCTCTGTGTTCTCACAGGCACGTGGACAAAACTTCAAAGATTTCTATAATGGTTATGAGCTCTGGCTTTGGTATTTTTAATATTAATTTGTGCCTGGGAAATCTGATTAAGGGGAAAATAACAATGCTATTCTCCACCCTGTTTTGTGGTATGGAAGACTTCATTGCTGGTTCAAAATTTTAAAGTCCACCCTCCTGGTAGATTATCCTAACCAGTGACACCCTATCTAAATACTTTCTTCTCCCCTTAGGCACTTGGTAATACAGGAGTGCCTTTTTTAGACACTCCTTTTTAAAGATTTATTTATTTATGCATGGAAAAACTGGAGTACAAGTCAGATGTGTGGAGCATGAGAGGATTCACCAGAGACAGAGTAGGGAGCAGAACAGGCAGATCGACTGAAATACACTGCTGAGGGGAGCAGTGGGTGGGTCAGAGAGGTCTGCTGAGCCATGTGGGTCACTCCCTGGCCAGGGATCAAACTCGTGTTGCAGTGGCTGCAGATAGCTTCATGGTGCTGTGCTTTAACCTGTTGTGCCACCAGGGAAAGCCCAGACACTCCTTTTTAAAACAAAACTCCAGATCCTGACCTCAACACAAGGCTGTCTACCCCAGCTCTCATCTCCCCCACAGCTCTCCCCCACGCCCAGGTGTTTGGCCAGGGCCCTGCTTCTGGGAACGGCTGTCTCTGCCTGGCCCTCCATGTGGATGTGCACTAATTCTTGTGCCCAACCTGACTCCCCAAGACTGGGGTTCTTCCGTCTGCTGTGTGTCCATCACATACGGGCTGCCCCTCTCTGGTTGTAGCCCTCACTCCTTACTGTGTAGAGTAGTGAGTTCACAGGCTGTCTCTTCTGTTTCCCTGGCATGTATCACACAGAGTACAGCAGATCCTCCAACTTCTTTCAACAACACTTCATTATAAGCCAAAAATCCCAGCCAGTGGCAAACAAAACGACTCCTGTTGACGACAGGAGGTATCCTGTTGAGGTATCCCCAGTCCTCTTTCCACTACAGTTCACAGCTTCCAAGAACTTCTCAGCATCGTTAAGGAAGGGCTTACTGTACTTGCAAGTGACATGAGGGAAGTACTGCCTATGGGGGTGAGATAGCATCTCCAGGGCTGCCGGGGGATTTAACGGCTTCCTTTTCTTTTCCAGAGCCAGTACAAGTTTGTGTGCGAAGCGATTCTTCGAGTTTGTGAAGAAGGTTTAGTCCAAATGCTGGATCCCAGTTAAGACAACTGTGAATAACATTTGTACGTTCATTCCTCCTTCCCAAAGACATCCACCTTAAGGACAGGCCTTCTCTCCGGAAGCAGCAAGAGGAATCCATAGGCGGTGGGAAAGGAATGAGCCCATTTGAACCCAGGCACTTTAAATTTCTCTAGGAAAGGTATCGTGTACATAGGAACTGTGTAGGTAACGCATGCAGTTACAGCTTCACTCAGGCCCGCATTCTCCTCCAGAGTTGAAAGCAAACGGGATCTCAGTCGGGGCCTATCCTAATGCCTTCTTCCCTAGATATCACATTATTCCTGTTAACCACCCTTGGGCAGCTCAGAGGGGTCGCGGCAGAGCTGCTGACTTCCCAGAAAGAAGATGGTGTGGCTATTTAGGGTCGCTTGATGTTTTGTGTCTGTGTATCAGGCTCCAAGGGCTGAGTTTTCTGTGCTTCCCGGTGGAGTGGACAAAGAGCGCTCTCCCGCCCCGAAGCTAAGGGCACCCTGATGAATGTACTAAGTGCAGGGTGGTGGTGATGGGATTTCAGACCGAAGCACGAGCAGTTCCGGCTCCGCCTCCCTTCCTGTGCCCTGACACTTCCGGTGTTTGTATTTCTGAGAGTCACGTAGGAGACGGCCACTTCCCCCCTGCGTCAGTGCCCCCTTCAGGTTCACACCCAGTGCCTGTACCGGATCAGTGAGGGGGACTCGGGTGAATTTGCGGTCGTGATGGAGGGCGAGGGCTCTCGGTGTCCTCTGGCCAACCCTGGTGTGTTACCTTTAGAAGCGGGGGCTTCTCGCTCTGCACCTCTCGCTGTATACTCAGCACCCAAGACTGGAACCATCGACTACTGAGTCTACTCCATGTATTGCTGCTACTTCAAACTCTTACACTTGAAACTTTATGATTTTCCTGAGGGGAGATGGGATAGCCTCTAAATATACAGAATCTTTGGCCCGTTGAGAAAAGATCTTCTAGGCATTGCACCATGGGAAACCCAACTTCTAGAGGATTGTCTGTGTGTGCGCACGCGCGTGTGTGTGTGTGTGTGTCTCCATGGGTGAGTGTTTCTCAGGATTCCTAACTTGATTCAAATTACAGTTGAGTTTATATAAAGAATGAGTCTCTGTATAGAAGAACAAATGTGCACATTCACCCTGAGTTACAATGGTCTCCATTTCATTTCAAAGGAGAGGATCAGACTATCTGAATATAAACACATTTGATGTTAATTTATTCTAAGTACACCATGATTTTGATTGTCCTGAAGAATTCTGCCTTTGTTAATACTGTGTTAAAAATTTTTTAAAAATTTGTGACAGGATTGTAGCAAATTACTATTTAAGGAAAATAAATTACGTAAAAATCTTAAAGCGGCATCTTTAAACAGTGGTTTTTGTCTAGAAGAGGAAGCTAAGCCAGTTTTCTTAACAGGATTTATAGAAAAAGGATGCTTTCATGTTACTGTGCATGTAAGTGAAGCCATTTTGGTGTTGAGCTAACTGGACCAACTGAGTACTTTCCTGGTTGGGAGAGGGGGTGGCGACCAGCAGGCCAGGTTTCTGAAGGTTCTTTATCTCCAGACTAGCATGTGTGCTTGCTTCCCGTCTTTTCCCCATTGATGTCTCACTGCTAGCTGGCAGCAGTGAGGGTAAGGGGGGCTGTTATATAGTATCTGTCATATACAGTTATAGACTGTTATATGGTATAACAGATGCCAGCACCCCAGACTGTGCAGTGGGAGACCATCAGAGCCCCAACTTCGTCAGCATAATGGCAGGCTAGCAGGATGTTGTGGGAAACTTTGGAGCAATGGATAGAAAAAAATTTCCAATTCACACAAAATAACTAGTTCTAGTCACCTGGATGCTTTGCCTCCTATTTCCTCCTTCAAAATAGAAATAACATTGAGAGCTTTAGGTTGAATATAAGGGTTGAATAAGATTGTGTTCGTGTGAATTTTCATCAGCTGGAATCTGACAGAGCTATGGATGAGTTACTTGGAAAATTAACTTATCAGAGAAAATCGCTTTCTTTCTGAAGAGAATCCAACACACACAGGAATACCCTATCAGTGCTTACATTCAACCTGGACTCAGAAAATTTTCTCAGCAAAGCACGAGCAAAGAGGGGAAGGCTGACATAAATTAAATGTCATCAGGATATTTGGCAAACGACAGAAATGCATTGTCACTGTGTTTGCAGAAACTTGAGAAGTCAAATGGGTTTGGAGATGTGTTTTATTATTATTATTTTTACAGCTAATTAAGTTTTTTAGCGGGGTTGCAGAAATGCTGCCTTTATGTTACATATATGTCTAAAAAGCTTGCCGAAGTTTGCAACCAAACTTTTTCTGACATTGTGCAGACCACTTAGTTCAACCCCAGCAGATTTACCCCAAACAAAGTCCTTGTAATACTGGGGGAGAGCCAGAGTAGAGAATTCTCTAGAATGGCAGAACATGTAACTATATTCTCTAGATATTACCAATTAAATTCTGTAGCTCCAAGTTTCTGCTTCACCACCTTATATACTTAAGCAATTATACTTAACAAGCCTTTTTTAGTCATAAGAGAAGAACTTCATCAAAACCAGGATAAATATTTTGCCTGCACAATTTGGGTGTGAATGGAGAAGACATTTCCATCCTACGTTCTGGCACTCTGGGAAGAGCTAATTAGATAAGTTAATGTGCTGAGTTAGACAGGAGATCACTTCTGGTGTTAGACCCTAAAACCTTCACGTGCTCTTTTGACTTTCCAGGAAAAAAAAAAAAGGTTCAGTTGGATTTAGTTGGGGGGAGAAGGGAGGGTTGAACTGCAAACTTATGGTGGTCTTTTTATCTACAGCCTGTCCTGTTCTGTCACAGCGAATATCCTTAAGTATGCGTTCAGTGTAGGGGAGAGGCTATTGCTGCTTTGTTGCTGATTGCCTTGTTTGGTGCCTCAGATTTTATCATTGGATGGCAAGCAACAGGCCTCATCTTCTGGAGGCCACAAGGAAAGGCAGCATCAAAGGTAAAGATTGTAAGAGGCAGGACCAGGGTCTCGACCTCAACCTGGCTGTCCTCAGTCCTTCCCAGCTTCTCCCCAGGGTTGCACCACCAGCAGGCAGAGATGGCAGATAAGATGGCTGAGGCTCAGGCCTGGTGGCAACAGGACCTTCAAGAGCATCACCCACAAGGATACACCAGCTACAGTCATTTCTGGGGATGGCCAATTTCTTGCTTTCCACGACATTTTTCCTCAGGGGCACATTTTCTGTTGATGGCCAAGAATCATTTCCCGTATTTCTACAGAAGAAGATGGTGATGAAAGTCATCTTGGACATTGCACGGTTGTCTGCAAGAATTGTGTTGTTGCTCTGGGCCTAAGAAGGGAAGGTTTGAGGGGGGTAGGGAGGATGGTCTCTGTTACTTACAGCCTCACGTACTTGGACGTCAGCAGAGGAACTAGCCTCCAGGTTAAGCACACTTTGAGGATGGTCTTCTCTGGGCAGTGATTAAGTTTAGAAGTTTCAGTGTATTGAACAGTATACTGATTTTGCCTAAATATAGATTGAAAAAAAAAACAATGCTGATAACCCAAACATAATAAAAGACACTGTTGCATGGTTAAAGAAACAAGACACTCAGTTTTCTTATATGTTTCTTACATGACCTTTGTTCATAAAACATTTACTATTGTTGCAGTTTGTATTCCAAAAAAATCAAAATTAATCCTAAAACCCAAGTTGTGACGCTTCTGGAGAGGTGTGCCATGTTTCTGTCATCTGTCCCAAGAGATGTCCCTCTGACATTGGCACTGTTGAATGCCATGGTAATCACTTTCTGGTTCTTGCCTATCATCTTCAGCTGAGGACAGATTCGTGATGATGGCAGAGATGCTAACCTCAGCCTAGGGAGCCAGTACACAGTCGAAGGGCTAGGCTACCTGCCTTCGTTATAACTCACATTCTATTTGGAGCAACCAAAGGGTTTGTGTGAAGTGTTGTAGTCTCAAGAAATATTTTAATTGATCAGCGATGTTTTTCTTTCTGCTAATTTGTTCTCCACACTGTCATTCTGACCTGTCAGTGGTTCTACTGAAAAACAATTTGATGAACATAAAAGCATTTGAGCTATGCACCCTTTTGTTGTGTGTTGACATTTTTATTCTAATGTCTTGCTTACTAAAAGTGTATTCTAATTTTGTTTGCCTTTTAAAAAGCAAATATTAACTCTGGGAGGAAAACGTTCTCTGCCCATCCCCACCTTCCCTCCAACAGGAGCTTGACCATTCACAATACCTACCTCTGCCCTGACCCAGTGTGGCAGATTCTGGATCACCATTAGGGTTGGCTGTGGTAACAACAGTAGCTTACACAAAATAGAGTTTCCTTTATTCTATCACACTGGGCTATTAGGGTGGCCCCAGGATCCCAGGTTCCTTCTAACTTGTTGCTCTGCTCTGCTCAACCTGGGATGCAGCTTCTGTGTGGAAAGCCATGATGGTAGCTCCCCTGTAAGAAAGGAGAAAGGAGAGGGGGAAGCCAGACCTCTTCCATTACGTTGTGTCATCTGGATGTGATCCATCCCATTAACCAGAGTTTAGTTACAAAGCTGTACCTGCTACATGGGAATCTAGAAAAGGCTTTTATTCCGAGAAGCCATATGGCTAACTGAAAGTCAGGGTTCTGTATTTTAGAAAGAAGAGGAGTAAATTTGAGATACAATTAGTAGTCTCTGCCTTAGCTCAACCCTCTGCTCACTTTTCTTGCCTGGGACACAGCCTGTTCCTCCTCTCCTTAAGGTAGAACCCCACCCAGTTAGAGCTTGAAACAAAATCACTTTTGGGTGATTTGCCATCCCCAGGTGGCTTCTTGTGGTCTGATAACTGACAAACTCAGGGTAAGTTACCTCCTCCCAGCCCAGCCTGTAACAGTAGTGAAGTAGATAGAGGCAGGCAGTCATCAAAACCCACTCATAGGAAGGAAGAACAGGAAACACCATGCCAAGTAGTTGCCAAGTCCCACACACAGGAATTTGGGGAAGTGGCCTCTGGAAAGCCACTGGCTTCCCGGCCCTCTGCTGGGAGAAGCTCCCTGTCCACCTACCTGCACAACCACCTCTGAGGTGGCACTGTAGAGGGCAGCCTTGGAGACAAGGCTGTTCACTCCTGGGGCAATATGGGGAGAGGGCAGGTCCCCCAGTGTGGCTTCATGGTTCTGACAACAGGTTTATGGGGCGTTTCCTCATAGAATTCCATCAAGAACTCACTGCTGAAGGTCTGAGCTAGACTGCTGTTCTATGGTCTGCTCATGCTTCTTTCTGAACGTAAAGGTGCCTACAGCTAAGGCCACCTGAAAGAGGCCTGTTGGAAAGCAACAGGAGGCTTTCTGGTTTGAATGTTCTGGCAGAGAAGGCTTGGAAATGACTGCTCAAGGCTGTCACTTCAAGGTCACCGCTCTGAGTAACTGCAGTTTGGAAAACAGAAACTGGTATTTCCTACACTTGGAGACTTTAACCTATATTGATCACAGGCTCTGGACAGTGCCTCTCTCAAAGCCAGATCCCCTCCTGTCTACTGGAGTCTGGCTGGCTGTCCTCCAGTTCCTCTTGCTTTTATAAGGCTTCGTGATAAGCAACCAAGAGGAACAGTCACACTTGTTGCACCCTCCCAACATTTTCTCTTGCTGTGACCTCTGTCAATGTGTGCTCCATTCCCTGTGATATTCCAGGTAGCAATTTCATCAAATGTACAGCCATTCTTTAAAAGGTACCCTGTCCATGCCATCTGCCAGCCTACTTCCACTAAGCCAATGCCATGTTTTAGGTGTTGTCATTTGCAGCATCCCATTTTCAGCTATCAAATTCCACATTCAAAATCTAAAAGGCTGCTGGAGCAAATTAGTTTATTTCTTTCACATAAGCATAAAAATCCATTGCTGGTGCAGGAGATCCAAGGTCACTGAAACCCACATTCCTCCAGGTTCCTCATTCCCCTCAACACGTATCTTCCACCTTAGAGTCCAAAGTGGCTGCTCCAGCCATCACATCTACAATTTGTCCAGAAGGAGGAAAAGGGAGAGAAAAAGAATGTCCTTTCCCTTTAAGCATTTAGCTTCCTAAAAGTTGCACACACTACTCTGGCTTATGTACAGTTGGCTGGCATTTAATCATACGAATACACCCAGCTGCAATAGAAGTTAGACAAAAGTTGTCTGTTTTTCTGGGTGACAGTCAAACTTCAGCAGTTTTATTATTATTGAAAGTGGGGGAAATGATTATTAGGGCACAATTAGAAGCCTCTCCGCGATTTCTTGGCTGCTGATCTACTGAAGAACTGGTTTATGAGGAGTTAGCCTGCTTAAGACCCAGCACACAGAAATAGATGCAATTATGTCATTTAAGCAAGACTGATTCCCACCCCTCTCCCATCTTGAAATATGTCAGCTACTGATAGGATCAGCACCAATCTATTACGTACATAAGTCATTTGAATAAGAATAGGCTGGCATCACAAACTCTTCTAGAGCCCTGTCCATTCCCCATCGCTAAATTATACAGGTCTGTCTTCCTCTATGGCCAACCTTATGTCCTTCGTTGGTTAAATCTTAAATCTCTGGGTTGTTCTTAGGTCAAGAACTCTCTCGAATGTCTCCTAAGGCTGCCTCAGGGTTTCCAACGTAGCCCAGATCAGAGAAAGAGCCAGAGAAAAGAAGCTGTTGGGAGGTGTGACAAAGGCCCATGGTGGCAGTAAAGGTGAGCGAAGGTGGTTGTAGCCCAGAGAGATTTCAGAGGGAGAAGTGTGACTCGATGTCTCATGAGTGTGCAGAGGTACGAGCGAAGCATGGGGCCAGAGTCAAGACCGGGCACACACCAACAGAACAAGGTGTGGAGAGGATGAAGAGATTGTTCTCTGGGTCTGAAGTCTCCCCTTAGGGATGTATAGAAGGAACCGGTCTGAGGAGCCACACCAGGCTATGTTGGAACACGAAAGTGGATTCTTAAAATGGCATCCCAGTTGGCCCACAGTCTTTCATGCCATTCTTGTTCTTCATCTAAATCCAAATGATTTCAGTAACTAATCCATTTCTTAAAATAGTCTGTCTGGGGTGAATATACTGTTGTCCTAATCTCCTCAGGCTGCAATAACAGGCTTATGCAACCACATTGATTTCTCACTATTCTGGAGCCTGGTGCCTGGCAAGTCCATGATCAAGGTAACTGGGAATTCAGTTCCTGGTGAGAGCCAAGGCCTGGCTTACGGCCGTTAAGCTGTATCTTCACCAGTGAAGAAACTGAGCCCTAGGGTCTCTTCCTCCTCTTATCAGGACACTAGTCCCACCATAGCCTCATTTAAAGCAAATCACCCCCAAAGACTCCATCCCCAAATACCAACACCATGGGAGTTAGAGGTTTAAACATAAGAATTTTGGAGAGGACACAATTTAGCCCAAAGCAGCAGTTAAATTTATGTTTATTTTATCATCACAGTTATCAGAGATGTAGTTTTTTCTTATCTTTTCTTCCTGACCCAACCTTTGTCTACCTGAAATTTCTGGGCCTCACTCTCCCCTCAAGACTCATAGATAAGACAGGCAAGAAGGTGGGTTTTGCTCAGGGGGGTTGCCACATGCCGGGCTGGGGCGAGGTTGACACCTCAGTCTTGGGACAGTGCTGTGCAGGATTTCCGTAGGCATATCATAGGGGATCAACCTTTCTTCTCACCACCAGAGAAGGGGGAGGGGTGGGGGGATACCCTCCTCAGGCCTCATCAGCTGTACCCTCCCCAGCACAGTCCCTGAGTTATACATCCCAGTCCTCAGCCAGTTTTTTCTGTACCTAATCTGAGTTGCCCTTAATAACAGAACTTGTAGGAAGTCTGTTTTTGTCTTCTCTCCTGGAGGCATTGGCTAGCAGCACAGAAGTACAAGGAGCCAAAGAGATGAACCCAGAGACACCCCCACCTCCCACCTCCTTTCTCTTTCACTATTTAACTAAATTGACCTCAGGCCTACCCTCCTCCATAAATTCTTTTATCATCTTTTTTCTGCCTCATTCATCTCATGAAAAGACTCTCTTCATATCATCTATGTAGATGTTTTTAAAAAGATGTTCCAATTAGCATTCTTCATGTAGAAAGAAAAAGTGGAAGACACCCAAATGTCCATCAGCTGACAAATGGATAAACAAAACATCTTTCCACATAGTGGAATATTATTTACCTGAAAAAAGAGTGAATACATGATACATGCTCCAATATAGGTAGACCTTGACAAGCTACATGAATGAAGCCCAACACAACAGCCCAATATTGTACACATACATTTGTCAATTTCCAGAAAAGACAACTCAGTAGAAATAGATGGAAGATCAGAAGTTGCTAGGGACACAAAGGAAGAGGGGTGGGAGGGATATTAATGAGTGTGGGACTTACTTGGGAGAGTCAGGGGTGGTGAAATTGTTCTGAAATTAGAGAGGGTTTTAGCTGTAATAAAGCCATTCAATTGCATACCTTGAAATGGTGGCTTTTATTTATCTGAACTTAATCCCATTTTTTTTTCATTGCCAAGAAAAGAAAAGTAGAAAAGAGTGCCATCAGTCCAAGAGGGAGAACTTACATTGTACTGGGGACAGCTGATTACGGACATCTAAGTCATGACATTTGCCAAGCTGCCCACCAGGTAACTTTACTTCAAGGAATCTGACCACATAAAATAATAAAGGTTTTCTTTCAAATATTTTTTAACAGCAAGGCATTTTTCTAATTGTGAAAATTTAGACACAACCTCCATGCTCACCGTCTGAATTTGATTTGATAAAGCCTGTTGCATTAGAGCAGTGGAATCCCATGAAGTGCTCCCCCTCCATATGGGAGCCATCAGTGTCTACACAGAAGGGTCCTTGATGCTTCACTGAGAATGAGACCCAAGTGACAGAACAGCATTACTCTGTGAATCTAACTTTAGATAAAGTCAGGAACGCAAGGTGGCTAAGGACATAGATTCTGGAGTCAGAATCCCTGGATTCAAATTCTAGCATCTCACCACTCACCAGTTGTTTCCTCAACTGTCTGAGCTTTGTTAAACTTTAGTTTTCTTATCTGTAAGCTGGCATAATAATAAGACCTACTTTATGAGGTTGTTGTGAAGATGGAGTTAGTGAGTAGAAAATTAGACCATTCATAGTGCACACTGGTTATTACCATTTTAGATGGTAGAGATATGGAGATGACAGATGGTTGATCCATACACACAAACATACATGACAACAAAGACTCACGGAGAATGCCATGTGTTGGGAGTGGCTATCTCCAAGGATAAGGTATTAGATGGATTTCCTTTCCTTCCTTTTGCTTTTTGAATAGTCTAAGTTTCTGTAATACAGGCATCACTCATATAATTCTTTCTTTTTTGGCTTAAAAGAGCTGGGTGTAGACCAGAGGTGTGGGGTGGCAAGAGGATTCACCAGAGACAGAGTGAGAACAGAGCAGGTAGATCTACTGAAATACACTGAAGTGGAGCAGCAGGCCAGACTGGAGAGGTGTGCTGCACCATGTGGGTCACCTCCCTGGCCGGGGGTCAAACTCAGGCAGTAGTGGTGATAGTGCTGAGACTTAACCCCTAGGCCACCAGAGAGACCCCACTTGTATAATGTTTTAAAGGCTGGACTATTGCTACTAATGCATGTTGATCGAGGTGAAAGATAGTGGCAATGAAATTAAATGTAAGAATCAGGATTCTTCTGATTACAAATGATAGAACCCAGCGCAGGTTAACTTAAACCAGGAAGGAAGACTCGTGGGCAGGGCACAGGCAGGCATACAGAAGAGGGACGGCTCCATGAAGGACTAGTTCTTTGCGCCTTCAGTTTCTGCTCTTCTTGGCCTTCATTCTCTTGGATGTCTTCAAGTGGCCTGGGAAAGGCCCTCCCTCACAGCTGAACCCTACAAGGCCCTGACATTTGGCAGGCGCTACAAGGAGCCTCTCACTAGCCAAAGCGTTTGACATCCTGGCCCCACTGCATAACTGCTGGAGAGTATCCAGGGCCTCCTCCAGAGTCACGAGTTACCAAGTCCATCCTCATTTTATTTGGATTAAAACTGCTTTACCTCTGGGAGATAGAAGACCTTTCATTGTGTTTCCACATTGGTTCATTTCAGCACCAAAGTTTACTGCTAGTTAATGTTGCAAATATGGTATGTATTAAGCACATAAGCCAATTTGAAATTCCAAACCATCATAAGACCTGTTGTAACACAACCCTCCCTCCTCTTTTTCTCCTTCCCTCCCACCTTTTCTCCCTTCACAAGCTGGGGACAGCAAATTACTCTAAAGTTGAGTTGTGTGTGTGTGTGTGTGTGTGTGTGTTTTGGCTTTTGGGTTTTGGCCCAGGGCTCCCCACAGTGTCTTCTTGCTCTTTTCTTGGCAGGAATGTGACAACATCTATACTCAGCAATTGCCACAGTTCTGTATTCTTTTCTCATATTCACATGTTCCATGCCCTTTCTAGTCACCTGGGTCCAATTCATGTCCTCTCCTCCAGGAAGCCTTCCTTGCTTGCCTCTACCTGAACTGAAGCCATGTTCCCTTTTTTGGCTTTCTCTGATGGCTTGGAACATGTTCCCTCTCTTTTATTAGAGTCACTGACTATCTGACTATTAGAGTCACTGACCACCTTATCTCCCTACTGAAGAGAAAAGTACCCATTGGTTCATCCCCTACATACACACACACACAGATAAGTAGATATCAATAAAGTCTTGTTGAATGACAAGAAACTAGTACTCTTTGTGTTACACTGTTCACCCCATGGCAGGCAGGACATTTTTAAAGGAAGAGATAAAAGGAAATGATTTCTATATCTGACCACATAAAAATTCCACGCAATGAAAGAGAAAACAAGAAACTAAGACAAATATTTGCAACAAACATGACAAATTCAAATAAGAGCTGTCTTTTTAGCTTAAAGTTGGCAAAAGTAAAAGTCATGTATTGGAAGCATATTTAATGACAATTTTGTGGAAAATAATTGAATAGCGAGAAGCCTGGAAACTCAGTAACATTTTAACAGTGATTACACCGAAATTGTGTGATGATAGTCTTTTAAAGTTTTACTTTTTTCCAAGCACTTCCAGTAACTAAGCATGACATATGTACATAGAACAAATCAACAGATGCCATCATCCGCCGTTTCCTAAAAGACTCTTGTTTTAGAAAAGAATGGTGAGAGGAACTGGAGCAGAAAGTGGTATAAATGGGAAATGAAAGGGAAAAAATGGACAGAAAAATATACTTCCATAAGGAAAATATTCATTTATTTGCCAATTGTACCAGGTGTAATTATTACTAAAATAATAACAACAGCATGTGTTTTCCAGACTCTCTCACGCCTAGGGTTCTACTGGAGATTAGGTTTTCCCAATTAAGCACACCCATAGAAGTCTTTCCAAGGAGGTCAGGAAAAGTGGTGGCCTGGCCAACATGTGGAAGCCAGCTGCTGGACCCCTGCCCCACTGCTTGCCCACCTGCTTTGTTGAGCAGTGAGACACAAGCAATTCCTGACACAGTAAGGCTGTCGGTCTGAAACCAGGTCTGTGCAGCACCTCGTGTCTGCATCTCCGCCCCTCCCAGCGCTTCTGCAAGCCCCTAACTCCCTGTATTTTAAAAAAATGAGTTTGCATCACCCAATCTGTCGTGTTGCCTGCTCCCCTCCAGCCCCTGCTGACTGTTTCTTTGGGATGGCAAAGGGCAGGGACCAGATAAGGCCTGAGCAGGAGGAGAGGACTGGCCAAGGCCAGTTAAAAAATAAAAACAGGGCCCTCCCTGGTGGCACAGCAGGTTAAAGCACAGCACTGAGAAACTAAAGCCACTTCACCATGAGTTCAACCCCCGCCTGCCCTGGAGCTGATCCACATGGCGTGGCAGACCTCTCCTGACCCGCCCACTGCTCCCCTCAGCAGTGTACTTTGTCAGTCTGCTTGTTCTGCTCCCCAATCTGTCTCTGGTGAATCCTCTCACCACCCCTGACCCTCTGGCCTGTACCCCAGTTCTGTATGCATAAATAGATAAATCTTTAAAATAAAGTAAAATAAAACATTTGGTGGGTGCATGGTCTGATGGCACCTGCCAGGTAGGCACACCGAGGCCCCCCTGCGGGGCACAGCAAGTACCAAGGACCACAGAAGGTAAGGAGATGTGTCCCTCGGGAGCTGACTGCTCTGGGCTCTGCTTTCTTCCGTGGCTGCCCAGCTCCCTCAGCAGCTGTCTGCCTGTGGTCCGACATCTGGAGTTCGACTTCCCTTGAAACTAGATCACATCAGCCCACGCACCTTCATTCCACACATACCTGATCTTCCCTCTGCATCTGTGAGCCCTCATTCCAAATCCAGCTGGTTTTCCCCTTAGTCTAGAACACAGAGGTGACCCAGCCCTAGCTGACAGGGTGTTCTGCTTCTGTCCCTTCCCTTTCCTAGGTGTTCAGGAGCTTGATTCTCTGAAATATCCCCCTTCCAGTACTACTCCTGCTAAAGAGGAAAGCCTAGGACTGGGAACCTTTCCTCACGCCCAAATCCCCCTGGCCACAAAGGTAGGTGACCCAGTCAGCTGAGCTATCAGTTTTCTGGCAGCCCATGAGGCAGCTTGACTTTAAAAGATAAGCTAAGCCTATCAGATGCTTTCTTGCAGGCATTTGCACAGAAATACCAGCAAGTGAGTGAGCTTCCAGTGGGAGATAAAGCTGGAAAGAAGCATTCCAGGCCAGCAGAGTTCACGGAAAGGCAGACTTGTCTGGAAGCAGACACATTGGATGTGATGAAAGAGAGAAGGCTGCTATGCTAACTCCCTCATTCCAGCCCTCATGACTGACGACCTCACAAGGACCTTGTGAGCTCGCTTTGAGTCTGCAAGTGGGCTCTGAGAATGAGCAGACAGGTTTATTAGGGAATGTTTTTTCTTGTGACAATTTTTAAAATTCTTTTATTGAAGGGTCACTGCTTTATGGCATTGTATAGGCTTCAGGGGGACAGCATTGGATGTAGTTTGCTACCTGCATATGCTTCATTATGTTCCCTGTGCAAAATCTAGTTTCTACCCTTCACCACATAATTAACACCTTTTACTCAATTTATTCACCCTACACCTCTTCCCTTATAGTACCCACTAATTTTCTCTCATATTCTGAGTGTTTGTTTTATTTTGCTTGTTCGTATACTTTGTCATCTTGAAGTTGTCAATACAAGTGAAATCCTATGGTGTTTGTCATTCTTCAACAGATTTCTTTCTCTTTTTTGAAAAAGATTTATTTATGCATGCATGCAAGAGCTGGGATGCAGGTCAGAGGAGCAGGGGGATGAGAGGATTCACCAGAGACAGAGTGGGGAATAGAACAGGCAGACTGACTAAAATACACTACGGAGGGGAGCAGCGGGCAGGTCAGAAGAGGTCTGTTGGGCCATGTGGGTCAGCTCCCTGGCCAGGGATCGAACTCTTACTGCAGTGGCTGCTGACAGCTTCATAGTGCTTAACCCTTGGTGCCATCAGGGAGGGCTCACCACAAGACCTATTTCACTTAACATAATACACTCTAGGTCCATCTATATTATTGCAGATGGCAGAATTTCATTTTTTTTTCCTTTAGCTGAGTAGAATTACATAATGGAATGAACCAAACCTTTAACCATTTTTTTCCAATGGTTAACAACTGGGTTGTTTCCAACTCTTGATCTTGTGAATATTGCTATGATGAACATGGAGGTCCATCTACCTCTTAGATTTAGTGTTTGGGGAATGCTTCCCAGAGCTATGCCTGAAAGAAGATGAGGGAGAAAGCATTGGGTTAAAGAAGAGAGATGAAATGTAGTTACAACTGACCCTCACTTGATCCCTCAGGGAGTTCAGAATCCCTGGTGACCCTTCAGAACTGTCCCAAAATTGAGACAAGGGGGTTGGAATTTTATCCACACAATAGCCTATCACTGGCATAGGCCATCCCTGGGAGCTCCCTGCAGCTGAAAGTATTTCCCACTGAGGTAAATGAACAAAGAAGCTTCTCTCTGCAGCATCTGGGGTATTTGTGTGAGGGAGCTGGAGAGGGAATCTGGGTGGAGCAGCAGTGTTCATATGACGCATTTCCACACGCACACACACACACACACTTACATGCAGAGTTCCTAAGGCAGAGAATATGTCCTATTGTTTTCTCATTTCTGCCCTAACACCTTGCAATGGGGCAACATTAGATTCAGGTTCAACAGACAAACATTGAACATGTATGTGTGAGGGGCACATTGTGTGGATTATCTGACAGAATCCTCAAAACAGTTCTACAAAATGCACATTTTTGTAAAGTACAAATTTTTAGCACCATGTTACAGATGCAGAAATTGAATCTTGGAAGAAAAAAACCTTGCCCAATTAGCCAGGAAATAAGGGCATAAGTAGGATTTGGATGTAGGCTTATTCCCTACTCTTTCATGATATCACAAAACAGCTAATTACTTGAAAATAACAATTCTCTTTAAACCCAGAGAAACTTGACTTTATTGGGTATAATTTGTGCCCAACTGAAAGACTATCTTCCCCACCATTCCGTGTGTTGAAAGGGTGAGTGAGACATAAACAGAAACTATTAGATGAGACTTCCAGAAAATTCTTGGAGGGGAGACACTGATTGACCTTGAAGACTCACCCTTTTCCTTTCCCCTTTCTTCTACCTGCCTGAACTTGATGTGATCGCCAAAGCAGTAGCAACCATTTTGGAACTTTGCAAATAGAAACCACATGCTCACATTGACTCTCAATAATAGAAATCTAGAAGGAGCCAGGCGCAACAGTTTCCACCAGTCTTAAAAAAGGCCCAGCTCTACCTGATTAAGCCACTTAATAATGAGGCTCTCTAATTCCTATGGTTTATTAGAGTTGTTTATTATTCTGTTATCTTGTAGCTACAACGCAAGTTTGCATTTGGATCCCTTGCTTCTTGAAATTGCATGCTAAAATTTTTTTGTTGCCATAGTCAGAAATTCTAGTAGGCAAAAGAGACTTTCAAGAAGTATTTAGAATGCACAATTCCACACTGACATATAACATACTTTTCACATTGAGGTAGTCATAGTAGCAGCCTACTTTTATTTAGTTCCTGTGGAAGGTGCATTATTTAACTTGTTCTTTTTAACAATGGTGTGAAATAGTCTGGGAGGTGCTACTTTCAAGGGATTAATTAAGGAAACTGAAATTCAAGTCAAAAAATCTTCAAATCTTGGTACAATCAAGGATCTTAAATAGTCTGATGTGTCAACTTCATATTTAGTATCTTTCATTTCTTTCTTGTCCACAGATAGAATACAAACTTCTTAGACGGTGCTTAAACCACTTAAAGATAAGATCCTGAGCCAACTCTTCATCTCCCAACAGGAACCTGAATCAGATAATATTGTCCTAGTTAGTGGAGGACAAAATGTGATGAGCAATGGAGACTTAGCCTGGCCAACATGCGGAGACAAGAGCCTAAGCGTGGAGAGTTTATTTGAGAATTGATCACAGGAGTAAGAGTGAGGTGCAAGAGAAAGAAAAACAAGAATAGAAGAAAAGACAACTAAGGGGAAGTTTTTGTGTTAGTCACCATGGTGCCAAGGATCCCAGTCCTGCCTGGACCCTCTGGAGATCACACAGGGCTCTTTTTGGAAGTGTCCACAGAATTAACTAGAAATATTTACCCATTGACCCCCCACCCCACCCCCCTTTTCAATAATTGCCCCAGGAGGTCTCACCCTTCTAGGCTGTGCTTGTGCAACTGCCAGGCTCTCACATGCAGCCTTGGAGAAGCCTTCAGGCAGAGAAACAAAAGGTCTGTGACCTGTCTTTGAGAGGAGATGCTGTCAGACCAGAGGAATGAAAAACCCACACAGAAGTCTTTTTCACATCTAAATAAGATCCTGCTGCATGAATTATCCTACACAGAATTAACAGGGGGAAAACAGAGCTACAAAGAATTCTCCTGCAGACATCAGCTATAAATTCCAGCAAGGATACAAAGAGCGGCTTCCTGGAAGCTATAAGGGAGACAGACGCAGGTGGGTCCTGGGGCCGAACCTGCAGGCCAGGCTGGGAACTTGCACAGTGACCTCCCATTTTGTTAATGTCCAGTTTACATTGTGAGCCAACCCAGAGTGGCATGAGCCCCGGAGAAAATCGGCTAGAATAAAACACCAAGATAATCCAGATGCTAGACTAAAAAAGAAGGATTTTTAAATCACTATTATTCTTAATTAAGCAAAACAAAATACGTTCTTGATGAGTGAAAAGATAGGAAATCTTAACAGAAAGAGATAAATCAAAATGATTTCATGAAATGGAAACTCCAGAGATGAAAAACACAATATTTATGTTTTTAAAAATGTAATGGATGCACAAATCCCCAAGAATAGGGTTCAGAGAGTTTGCAGGTTTGCAGGTGGGTGAACACATCCACAGACTCCATGTAAGGCACAAGACAGAAACACCCTTAAGATCCACCCTGACCTCTTTATCTAGCTGTTTATCGGTAGCCTTTAATAAATTGACAAATGTGTATATGTGTGTGTGTGTATACATACATATACATATATACATTTATATATATGTACAAAATATATATATATATCACTGCTGATATAGCCCCTGAATTCCAGGCCTTTCCTTTGGTAAAACTACCACCCAAAAATGAATGAACAATCTAATAAATACCATTTGATATTGAAAAAAAAATGAATGAACATTACTTTGATACTGTCTGCAAAATAAAGAGGTGTCATCTCAATGCAAAAATGAAACAAAACCTCAGGGCAGACATCTCCTTTGGATTATCTTTCCTCCCTCCTGTTCTCCTTAATGTGGTTCCTGCTCAGGAGTCCCTGAATTCCCAGCTGAGAATACCTAGTGGATTGTTATAAAGCTAAAAGCCAGCTGCCTCCTTTCTTCCTCACGAAGTGAGAGCAAGTGGCAGACATGCCTCAGTGACTTTGCATGTCTTCGTTCTAAGTCCCAGGCTGATGCTCACTGCATTTCTGCAGTTTGATTCTGAAAGAGACTGCACGATCCTTTAAATTCTTACAATAAATATTCTTCTTTGTTATGTTGACTCAAGCTGCATGCTGTTACCTGTGCAACATCTCAATTTAGGCACAATTCCTTGCTCCCTGGTATCATAGGACTACTCATGGGGACAGAGACACTTAATGATTACTCAGGACCTAAGAACTCCCCTACTAGCCTCCACTAAGTCAGCTTGGGGGTGACCATGTGTTCAGTTCTAGTTATATTTCCTCCATCTCTCTTTAATCCCTGCGATAACAATGTGAAGCTATAAGAAGTAAGGGGGAACCCCTAACCTACAGCAAAAACCAAATTTTTAAATTTTTTTCATGATAAGCCAGTGAGACCTGGGGGGGTGGTTGTTTGTTGCAGTAGAAACCATTAATTACACTATTATATACATTAAATTATACCTATATATTACTGATCTCTCTCATTAGAACATGATCTGTTTGAGGTCAGTAACAGGTGTTCATCTTATAATTCCAGCCCCAGCCCCTAAAGGGCCCAAGACATTAAGTGTGCTCATTAAGTGTGTGTTGAATAAATTACAAGTGAATGAATCATTCCACTTGATGTTTCAACACCTCAAGTGAACACTTACTAGTAACCTGAGGAGCCTGGAAACTTCTAAAGCTAGAAATTGAGCCTAGAATGTTCAAACTCCAAGCCAAGGGCTTTTTGCACGTCATCATTGTGGATGGATGATGGGAACTGAGAATTAACTGCAATGTGTGGCAGTTCAGCAGACAGGGAGTCTGTGTGTAGCTTTCTAGGACAATTATTCTGGAAAATCATTTCTGGGAAAGGGCCCAAGAATTTACACACAGCAGAGGAGAAAGACTTCTTTAAACATTGGCTGCTTCTGTTGCTCTGGTCATGAAACTCTGAAAACAACACAAGTCAAAGGCTGCCAGGGGACAGAGGAGTATCTGTCCTTCCAGAAATTTCAACATTCCTGTTAAACAATTTCTCTGGGGTAACCAAAGAGGAAAGCAAGCAGGGAAATTTTTCAAATCTGACATGTTTTAAAAAGTCAGTACAAGTTCAGGACAGAGAAACAAATTTTAGGACATCTTGTGCTGTCTGAATTAACTGCAAATTCAGTACTAATAAAATACAAAATTTGCTTTACTACTTCCAATGGGGTGAGACTACTGTGTGTCAGGTACAGAACTGGACTCCACATACATTTTTACTCTTTACAGTAAAATGGGATGTTACCACATGCAATTTCCATTTTTCAGGTGAAGAAAATGGGTTCAGTGTAGTTAGGAAACTCAATGAAGGTCACAAAGCTGGTGTATGGTTAACAAAGGATCCTAACTCAGACTTTTGAAATCCAAAGCCTGTCAAAATTGCATGTGCTCTAGGCTTTCAGATGTGGTCAAGACTTTTTTTTTTTTTTTTTTCATGACAGTCTCAGAAACCCATTATGAACTAGTTAGACAGTGGGACTTCATAGGCTCAGAATCCAAGATTGAATGACCATCCACAGGAAAGGCAAGGATGGCTCTGGGCTTCCTGAGCAGCTGCATCCAGAGGACAAACTTTGCCATCCATTCCCCAACCTCCATCTTTCTGGGGCCCTCACTGCCGCTTCCTCTTTGTTCATGCATAGGGTCTTTCCACCACCCAGCTGGAAAGGTGACAGCAGACGAGTCTCTTACCTCACATCTCTCAGATCCTGCCAGCAGAGGGCATCTGACCTGCTTCAGTTCAAGTCTGAAAAATCCCAGAGCCGGAAGCTGATTGGTTAACTGATACCATTCCACTCTGGTCATGGGGAGTGGGCCTTTAAGAATAAGGCCATTCTTCAGAGGAGCTAACGAGACTCTTCTCCAAAGAGGAAAGGCAGATGGCCAACAAGCATATGAAAAAATGTTCAACATCACTTGTAATAAGGGAGATGCAAATTAAAACCACAATGAGATACCACTCACCCCATTGAGAATGGCACATCTTCAAACAACTAGCAGCAACAAATGTTGGCAAGGATGTGGAGAAAAAGGACCTCTCCTGCACTGCTGGTGGGAATGCAAACTAGTACAACCACTATGGAAAACTGTTTGGAGGTTCCTCAAACTGCTACACATGGAGCTTCCCCATGACCCAGCAACCCCACTCCTAGGTTTCTACCCAAAAGACACAAAACACTGATTCAAAAAGATACCTGCACTCCCATGTTTATTGCTGCTTTATTCACAATTGGAAAGACAGGGAAACAGCCCAAATGCCCAAAAATGGATGACTGGATTAAAAAGATGTGGTATGTATACACAATGGAATATTACTCAGAAACCAAGAAAAAGAAGCCCATGTCTTTTGCAGCAATGTGGATGGAGCTGGAAAAGATCATGCTTAGTGAGATAAGTCAGAAAGAAAAGGAAAAATACCAGATGGTTTCTCTTATAGCAGGAATATAACAGAACAGGTGAGAAAATAGTGATAATGATGAACAGCTATATACCAGAGATATTTTGTGGGGGTGGAGTGGGGAATGGGGTCAAAAACAGTGGGGGGAGGGAAATGCACTGGACTATGGTGATGGCACATGGGTGATTTGGTGATGGGAAGCCCAAGGGGATTGCAACTGAGATGGAAAATGCACAAAAATATGTAAAAATAAGCTGTTATAAAATTAAACAAAAAGAATAAGGCCATTCTTTGTTTGAGAGGAGAAAGTGTCTGACAAGCAAACATATTTTATATAAACAAACACACATACATAACACACATAAAGATTTAGGGGGAAATCTGTGTTATCTTTAAACATCTGAAGGTCCATCCTGAGGAAGATTGGAGAGGTGCTGGTTTACTACCAGACTTAAAATAAAAGTTTCCAGGAGATAGATTTTAGGTTTTGATTTAGCGTCTACTGAGTGTTTCCCATGTGCCAGTATTTTATTAAGTTCCTTCACATATATCATCTCTTAATCCTCACAACAAATCTGTCAGATAAATTTCATTACTCCTGTTTTGCATGCGAAACAACAGACCAAGATAAATAATGATAATTGGCCAAGTGACCGGGATCTGAACCCAGATGGTCTGTCTCTGTTCCTGCCACTGTATCATCCTGGCTCTTCACATACAACCCCAGTAATTATTCCTCTTCAAAGAGAGTTGGGATTTTCCAGGAGTAAGGGGCTGCCTAGGCCTGAACGTCAAAATGGCCTTCTTCCAGGACTTGACAAATGGGATTTCAAAATGGGAGATAGTTGACCAGAAACCCCTAAGATCTCTTCCAACTTCGAATCAATAAATTCTTTAAGCTTTCCCAAATTCTCTCCCTGTGTCCTTCCAGATCCCTCTCTGACCTTTTACACTCTGCTCTCAGCCTCATCCTGCTTCATGTCGTCATTGCAGCACAATCTTCCTGCTCTGGCTTCCCGGAGATTCTGTCTAGTAGGGAACAAGAAAAAGGGGAGACTGTGAAGTCAACTTTGGTTGGCTGTTGCTCACCCCTCTTTCCAAAGATCCTGCTCTGCACCCCTTGTCACCTCTCATTCTGCTCCCTCCTTTCTTAACCTCTTCTCTTCTCTAGAAATGGTGTTAACTCTATTGTTCCTATATCCTGGATCCTACAGAATACCTTGGGGTCCCCTCTATCCCACACCCTTTGTCCATGAATCTTCATTTTAATATATCATTTCTAACTGAAATTCTTATTTAAAAAAAAATTTCCAGATTTTATATTCTGATTGCATTTTTCTACCTGCTCAATGTGGGTGTTTCAGATAAAGACTAAAGAAGAAGATAAAATCATCTATAATCCCACTTGAGATAGATATTTTTGCCCAACAATTTTCTATGCACACATTACATGTTTTCAGGGTTTTGTTTTGTTTTTCCATAGTGGTAAAATACAAGTAACAAAATTTACCACTGCGGCCATTTTTAAGAATATACTTCAGTTACATTAAATATATTACCAATGCTGTAGAGTCATCACTAGTTCATTCCAGTAGTTTTTAAAAAGACTTTATTGTCTTAGAGCAGTTGTAACTTCATAGCAAAATTGAGAGGAACATATAGAAATTCCCCATAGCAAAATTGAGAGGAACGTATAGAGATTTCCCATCAACCCTACTCCCCCAGTTCCTGCCCCCAATCCTCCCAACCACATGCCCAGACTGGAACATTATCCTGTACCACGGTGGTCCATTTGTTACAACTGAATTGCCTACACCCACACATCATAAGCACCCAAAGTTCGAAGTTTACATTAGGGCTCATTCTGGGGTGGAGGAAAGTGGGACTTCCTACTCTCTATGGGTTTGGACAAATTAAAAATCATTGGTATGACCTGGAGAAGCCCACACAGACATATACACACACATAGTGTGTGTGTGAGACACAAAATATCATACAATATTTTCACTGCCCTAAATATCCTGTGCTCTGCCTCTCATCCATCCCTGGGACATGTTTTCACACTGTTTTGATCTCAATGTATATGTGATTTTGTTAACACATGTCCTAAGAGTATCCCCATGTTATTAGCATACCTTTCATAAGCGCAAAGTTTCAAAGTTTCATTCCATTATCTAACATGGTTATTTTTCTACTTTCCTACTTAGGATTTTTTTTTTTTTGGTATTATATATACATCACTGCTATGACTGAGCATCCTAATTCATGCCAGTCCAAATTTCTAATCCTTTCCTCCTTGGCATCCAGGAATGCCCAATATGTGGCATACACTAGAGGGAGCTGGGGAGTCTTGGAAACAATAGTTTTCTGTGTCCTGGTGAAGAATGAGATTAACCTGCTAAGACCGGCAGAAGCATTAAAGGCATTTGAGGGCTCCCTTCACCACTGGGCAAGCTATGCCTGATCTCATAATAAAACAACATGGGCATTTTCTTCCTCAGAACTCATGCCATCTTGGGTCAGGAGCAGACCTTGGTGGTTTTGGCTCACAGCACACGTGGCCATGAATCTTTCCATCTGTGGATGACCAAACGCTGACCACAAAGGCCGTGCTCAGTCTCTGAAGAAAGGGAATGAGAGAGGCCTGGGCCCCACCCCGGCCCAGGGAAACCACAGTCCCTGAGTGAGATCCAGAGCCCAGGTGGGCCTTGCTGTGGAACTCGTTGTGCGAGTTCTCTGCAGCTGCACTGGCTGCACTTGGACAAGGCTGTGGTGGGTAAGTGCCCTGAGCCCGGCTCAGGGTCACCAGCAACTGAGTGGGTGGCACTTCTTGGCGGGGGCGTGAGCACCAGACTGAGAAGGAGAAGGTGAGGGCTGGGGCCTCAGCTCTCCAGCCTTAACTCGCCCTCTGTGTCTCCTTCCCCTTTCTTAGATGATTCTGACCCAAGAGAGCCTGCCAGTGTCCATACAGCCAAGGCTGGCCTGGCTGGGTAAATGTAGGTGAGGGGAGAACACAGACAGCCCTTTTGGCCTCTTTTTCTGCTCAAGCTCCATCTTTCCCGGGACTGACCTTTCATGGTTCACCATGTCTGCCTTGATCATTTGTGCAGGAAAGAAATTAAGACCTGCTTTCCTAAAAGTGAAATGCAAGAACAGTTTCGAAGGCACACCAGAGGACTTAATGTGCCCTAGGAAGTTTGTGGGGCTGTCAGAGTCGGCAACAGTGGTAAGTCTTGGAGGAGGTGGATGAAGCCAGGTTCAGGGCCCACACTGTCAAATGCTAAAAGCAACACAGGTCAGGTTAAAGTACTACTTCCCTTACAGCCCTGGGGCTCAATCTTCACTGGATATAAAATTACTTGGGGAGTTTTTGAAATCCTCACTCCCAAAACAATCACAGCACAGTCTCTGCAGACAGAACTTATCACTGGAGTTCACCAGGTGATTCTACTGTGTGGCCAAGGTTGAGCGCCTCTGGCCTTAAAAGAATCATGAAATAAGGTCAAGGCTTTAGTGGGTTGATGGTCATATAAATTTTATAGCCATATTTCAGTCTGTACTTAGGTTTTATTTCTTTAAATCTTTCTTTATAATGCATTCTAGTCTTTACTCACAAAGCCAACTAGAGATCTATAAACAAGTTATAATTTTAACAGTTAAATTTAATGAGAAAAAATATCTTGTGTCATTGTGTTCTGGGAATTACCCTGTCTGGAGAATGCTTCCTCAGCTGGCATCCCCAAGACCACAATTGTCACCAAGCAGATAGGTGGCTTGGAAGAATGAAAGGAGAGGTTGGAATTCATCAAAGCAGAAACTTAGAGACAGGTGAGAAGCTGGGAGAACATCAGGTTTACACCCAAAGAAGTCTGCATTTAGGTACAGTAGAATAACCTAGTACGTCCAGAGGGAGGCCAAGGGTCAGGACCTCACCTGGTAGATGCCACCTTTCAGGAACCCCTGGGACTGGACGAAGGCTTATGTTGCCAGCAGGAAAGCTGATATTCATCACATTCCAGAGCCTCCATTTTCTGCATCCTCTTCTTGCTTCAACTTCCTCTCCTCTCCTTTGTGGCCTTTTAAAGTAGTGTGGGACACAGAAAAAAGCAGAGATCTTGGGATCAGATTGATGTGGCTCACAGCTGAACTCCACTTACAAGCTGGGTGTCAGTCATGAAGTTTAACCTCTTGGGGCTCCGTCTATCACCTATGAACTCAACGAGCAGTCTGAGAATGTGGAATGGGCTGTGTGTCAACCCCTCGTTACTCCTCGTTACCCAAGGATAAAGACAGAATCTCCTGCTCCCCTGGGATGTAGGATTTCTCTGCTTCTGCCCTGGGACGTGTCCCCAGGCATTGGCATTCCTGCCCTGCCATATTTGCCTTGCTCCTCTGTGCAAGAGATAAAGTCAGGCAAGAGGGGCCTCTGCTCAGGTCTCCCTGATAGATCAAGTATTATTTCAGCGCTCCTTTGCATGTACGGCTCTCTTTAAGTGAAACGGTCGTGAAGGCCGATGGGTCCGGCCTCTTGAACCACATGCGCCTCCTCTAGGACACATGGAAGGCCCTGGGATCCTGGAATCCGATTCTCTCCTTGTGGGTCTGGGGTATGTGGGCGCTGCTCCCTAGATCCGGCTTCCTCCAGATGAATTGTACCGCCTGTTGAGACTGATAGAGGCCGAGGCAGCTGCTGGGAGGAGGCGATGGAGACATCTGGTTGTCAGTCGGGTGCGTTCTCCTGGCGGCTTAGGACAGAGTCCACACTGAGAAGAGAAGGGACCCTCCTCTCTGTCTCACCACAGCTCAGTTAGGAATATCAATGAACCGTTTGGACTTGGCTCCCACGGGATGAAGATATTGCTCTATTTTGGAGGTTAGCATAGACTCTATTTAACAGGTTTTTTTTTTTTTTTAAGTTTTTATTTATTTGCATTCAAAACTGGGATTCAGGCCAGAGGTGTGGGGAGAGGGGGGTTGAGATGATTGACCAGAGACAGAGTGGGGAGCAGAACAGTCAAATCCACTGAAATACACTGCTGAGGGGAGCACTGGGTGGGACAGGAGAGGTCTGCTGTGCCATGTGGGTCAGCTCCCTGGTTGGGGACGGGACTCATGCTGAAGCGGCTGCATATTGCTTCAAGGTGCTATCTTTAACCCCGTTGCATCACCAGGGAGGGCCTGTTTAGCAGCTTCTTAGCATGATTTCAGTGGTATGTGGACTTCATGGATACTCTCCTCTGCAAATGTTACAGGCAGGCCCGGGGGAAAGAACACTGTCCTTTATGTTGTGAGAATTAAAAGCAAAACTGTCTAACTGTCTATTCAGTGTTCAGTAAAGATGATTGTTCTTTCCTTTCAGCTCATGAACATCACTCAAAAAATGCAGAAGTGAAGCTGTCTCGAGGAAGGGCCACTCCCTGCATCCTTTTGTTCTAGGGGACAACTTCATGGTGTGTGGATCTACCTAGGTTGGCTGTCATGCCTCAAGACTTCCCCTTGATGAGGTGAGCAACTTTGAGAACTGATCCCAAATCCCTCATTAGCTATGACCAAAACAATGACTTTAGGAAGGCTTTGGCCCTCATGAAGTGGCTCTGGGGAGAAGCAGCCTTAGGTAGGGCAGAGCTTCAGGAATGGGGACTGTGTCCAGTCTTCCGGAAAGAACTGTGGAGAGAGATTTCTGGGTAAAACAGCCACTGGGGATTCTGAGAGCTGTCTGCGGAAGTCCCTTGGCCTGAACTGGGGGCTGGTACCTGGAAAGCTGGCAGTGCTGTCACAAGGTCCAGGGAGGGTGTGGGGGAAGGGCAGCCTACTGGTCTGGGACTCGGCAGTTCCAGATTCAGAAAAACCTGACTTCTTGATTAAGTTAGAACCAGCAGAACTGGTTTATTATGAATGTGTCTCAAGCTGGCTGCAGTGTATCTACTTAATATTTTGAAAGTAAGGTATCATTTATTGACTGCATTTTAAACAGTAAGTAGCAGTGAGTTAGGCCCTCAGAAAAATAGTTGGCCGTGTTGAGATCACGTTGAAGCATTCTAATGTTGCTTTCTGGGTCACAGGGAAAAATGTACTTATGGCCCTATAATAGGGTTTCCTCCCATTAGAAAAGTTTCTATAAACTTTAGGAAATATTTTCATATTGGTTACTAAATGTCAAGAGCTGTTGAACCCACCTACCCATCAACCCTACTGATGACTGAACTCTGACTTTGTCTCTGTCATCTATTAACTATCTGCCTTATCTATCATCCTTTATCTATTTTTTTTTAAATCACCAGAAAAGGTCATTTATTTCAAAACAAAGAAAATTTATTTTCCAGTCACAGGAAAGTTCATCTGATAAGTTTGGCATTCCACTTAGTTCTAAGAAACAGATCTCTTAGAATTAATATAATAAAACATTCCTGATGCCTCAAGATCTCAGACTCAAATTTTATAAATATTTTCCACATATTCAAGTCAAGGAGAGGGCTGTCACTCTCAGAAACAAATTCTAGTGCTCACCTTGGGTGGCTTCCACCAGAAATGTATACTTGCCCTGCGGCAAAGTATAAAAGTCTTTATATATTTTACCATTTGCCAAATTTTATCTGAAGGGCCTGGGGTGAAGGACCAGTTAATTCACCCCCATTCCCACTCTTCCCTACCCCCCCATACATACTTTATTTTAACTCCCTATTACTTCTCATGTTATTTTTCAGTTAAACATAGGTCGGCTAATTTGGGTGGTAAAACACTAGTCCTTTATACCTATGGTTGGTATAAAGGCAACATTGTTTATTTGCCAAATCCCTGAGAGGCAAAAATCTAATTAATCTATTTAGGCTTCTCTTGGAAAAAAGTCAAACCTTTCAGATGGGAAACCTGGGTCGATGTCATCCGTGTTTTGCAACAGGGCTGGAAGGATTGCTGTCGACAAATCAGACCTTCTCTGCTAAGCACGTTGTGGGGTTCGTGCAGATTGGGAGGCAGAGAAGGGGGCAGTTCTGTCAGGGGATATTCAGGAGAGGCTTGGAGCCTCCACCACCAGCTCAGTGTCCGGTGCCTTCCACAGAGGAGCATCTTCCCTTTGTCTCCAGAAATGGAACTAGAAGAAGAGAAGCTGCAGCTAGAAATGGGTCCTTAAGCACCCCCCAAAGCGTGCTCCTATAATCTCCCAAAAATCCGGCCTGAGGGTGAGGCTCAGCTTTGCCAAGGGACCTTCTTCCCCCAAGGCTTCTCCTGATGGACCTGGCCCTCAGGTCAAAGGGTTCATAAGAACCCACCCCCCACACCCAACAGGCTTCCAAGGACAGACAACCCCACTGTTTGGTGCTGGTAGTTGGAGTGATGGGATTGGGAATGTGGCTGGGTTTATTTTCAAGCTACAGCTTTTCATATCTTCTGCAACATCTTAAAGGCTCTTGAACCCTGAACTGGTTTCTTCTTGCAAGGCTCCTCTCCCCGATAGGAACTTAGCAAGAGCTCACTCGCTCATTGGAATGAGACCTGTGGCTGTACTGCTAGAAAAGAGGAAAAGGAGGAACCAATAAGCCCTCATTCTTCATCCCAAAAACCTCTGAGGGAGACTTAAGAGAGCAGGGCAGCCCTGCTCACAGCTTTTGGCTCCTGAGGTCAACCAGCACAAGTGTTAAGCCACCTAGAGATTTCCAAACTGGCTTTGTGACACCTGCACCTTGCACGGTGGGCACATCTGTCAGGGAGTGGCAGGAAGGGAGCTCGCTTACTCTATATCTATCCCGTAGAACCTTCTATAACAAGATCGTGACCTCTCCAAGCTGCTTCGCAGCCCAATTGAGCATGTGTGGCTGTTGAGTATTTGAATGTGACTAGCAGGATGAACTGAAATTTTCATGGTCATTTCAATTAACTTACATTTAAATAGCCATACGTGGCCAGCTAGTGGCTACTATGTTAGCTCAGCAAAGTTTGCTGATCTTGGGATGCCGGACAGAGGTCAGCTCCAATGTCACCCAGTCTCCCTCCTTCCCACCTCCCCCCATCTTATTTCCCTGGACACTAGGCTTCTCCTTGTTCATCAGTCTGGCGGGTCCATTGCCCAGGCCTCTCCTCAGTTAACCCCACTGCGATGGCCAGACTTGAGCAAGAGACAACATTGCACTCTCTGCTTTCAAAAATTTGGGTATGGCTCTCTCTGAGCAGGACGAGGTTGGCAAGGTTCACTCGAGCTGAGTGTGATCGTCCAAACTGCTAATTTGCTAAAATAATTTGGGAAAGTGCTACTTAAAAACCTGATGGGAGGGAAAGCGAATTTCTGGAATGTGTGGGAGGCCAAAGTCCATGCTACTGGAGGTTATGTTTGCTAATTGTCTCAGTGGTTGTTTATTAAATGGCAATGGAATATTTATTCTCTCTGTCAGAGCACTTGGCCCAGAAAAGCAGGCTCATTTGCTGAGATTTTGTTGCTTCTGACCTAACCTAGAGATTCAGCCTGACTTGTGATCACCTGCAAATTTGGAAGGACATAGTCTGCATTTTTCATAATTGTGTTTGCAACTCAGACCAGAGGTCAGGGACATGGGCCTGCTGAGGAGGGTGACAGGTAAGAGCAGGGCGGGTATTGGTGTTTGGGTTAGGGTGGGGCATTGATCTCAGAGCATCGATTTCCTAGGCTGGCCAGTGACCTGGGATCTGGCATAAAGCAAGAATCTATCAACCAGATTCCCTCTTTGGGCCCCAAATTAGAAGCAGAATCTGAAGCTAAAAATGCCAGGTGGGGCATGAAAAGGAAGGAAGCAAGAAGCGGCTTAGGTAGGGTGCTCTTAGTCAGAGACCCCATTTGCACAAATGGGGTGAGCCTTGGAATCTACTTTTCAAAATTCTTCAGGGTATTTCAATGCACGGATAGCCATTTTGTTTTAATAGCATCGTGTGCTCTGTCACCTCCAGAGGGACACTTCTTCACTCATACCTCCCCTTTAAATCTTTAATCTAGGAGAGAGCTGGGCTTTTGCTATGGCCGGTACTACAGTGTCAGGCTTTCTATTTAACATTTCCTTGGCTAGAGTGCAAGAAGTGGGATTGCCAATCAAAGAGATATTTATCTTTGTGGTCTGGCTACATATTGATTGTCTTTCAATGACTGGTATAAATTAGTGTCACTGGTTCACTGAGTATGTCGTTTTCACCAACTGGACAGCATTGGGAATATCATTTTTGCATGGCCCTCTGAATCCCTCATGTTGTTTGAGTAAATGTCAGAAAATGCCTCAAGTCTACTTTAATTTGCATTCTTTATTACAGTTAGGATAATCATTAAGACCATGTTTCCCATCAGTTTCTGTTTTCTGAGTTTCCAAGAGTAGTTAATGTCTTGTAGACAACCCTCCTACCAACACAGTAAACCTTTCCCGGGCTATAGTTTCTTAACTACAACGTAACTTTTTACCTCCAACATGCACCACCCCGAAAGTATAAGTTGCCATGAATGTCCAATTATGCAAACCGTTGTAAGTGTGCTTAAAATTAGAGATATGTTTATATTGTGTTATAAGTTATTGTGTTTGTTTATTGCACTGTTGTGTTATGCTTTCCATTTAAAAATGTGTTTATATTATTTTTTCTTTTTAACCTGTTTATTCAATAACGACAGAGGTACATAGGAAAATATCTGAAAATGTATAAAGGAAAATGACAGTTGATTTTCTTTGATAAGTGGGAGTGTGTTATTTATTTGTTTTTAAACTTTATCTCTGTCTATTTGATATTGCCTGAGAATAAAGTTCCCAAAATCATTATGTGCTAATTTTATAAGTAGACAATTAAAACCATTTTTATTTTGGAAAAAATATTTCAATAAGGAGAATACATTATTCCAGCATCTACTATGTCCCAAATATCTCAACTATTTGATTTCATTTAATCCTTCCAAACATTATTCCAATTTTACAATTCAGGATACTGAGGCACAAAGAACTTAATTGACCTGCCCACAATTGTAATGTAAGTCATGAATTTCTCTTCAATTTTGGTAAAAAATACATTATATATGATTTACCATTTTAACCAGTCTTAAATTTACAATTTAGTAACATTAAGTGTTACATTCAGAATGTTATATAATGTGATGTTGTCATCATTATCTATTTCCAGAAAAGTTTCACCATCTCAAACTAACATGCTGTATTGATTCCAGACTGAACTCTGCGCCTTCCTCCCCCCAGCCCTTGGTAATCTCTATTCTGCTTTGTGTCTCTATAAATTTGCTTATCCTAGTTATCTCAGATGAGAGAAATTATACGTCTGTTCTTCTGTGTCTGCTTTATTTCACTTAATATAATATTTCAAGGTTTGGTCATGAATTGGAGTATATCAGAACTTCATTCCTTTTTATCACTGAATAAAATTCCATTTATGTATAAATCACATTAGTTTGTCCATTCATCTGTTGATGGACAATTGGCTTATATGGTCAATTGACTTTTTTCTACCTTCTGGCTAATGTGAATAGTATTACTATGAACATGAGATTAATTTTGAAGTACATGTTGGAGTAGATGCCTTCAGATATTTTAGGGATATAGACTTAGGAGTGGAATTGCTGGGTTATAAAATAATTCAGTGTTTAACTTTCTGAGGAATTGCCAAGCTGCCACAGCACCTGCATCATTTTTCATTCCCCACCAGCAACATTAAAGGATTCCAATTTTTCCACAGCCTCATCAATATCATTTCCTGTCGTTGCGATAATAGCCAGCATAATGGGTGTGGAGTGATATCTCATGGTGATTTTTACTTGCATTTTCCTTATGGCTGGTGATATCAATATCTTTTCATGTGCTTTTTAGTTATTTGTTTGTCTTTTAGGAAAAATAGGTCTTTTCAAATCCTATATCTACTTTTAAATTAGGTTGTTTATTTGTTTTATTTTGACATTTGGGTAGCCTTTGGATATTAACCCCTTATCAGAGCTATGATTTGCAAATATTCTGTGGGTAGTATTTTACTCTCTTGATGATGTCTTTTGATATATGAAAACTTTTCATTTTGATGAAGTCCAATTTATCTTTCTTTTTTGGCCAACATTTTTATTTCATAGCCAAGAAATCACAGCCAAATCTGATGTCAGTAAGATTTCCACCTATATATTCTTTTTTTTTTTTAATTCTCTTTTTAATTTTCTTACATCATTGTTAACTTTTGTACAGTATTTGATTCTTCCCCTCAGGGGTAGTCCACCTACATTTTCTTCTAGGCGTTTTATAGCTTTAACTTTTACTTTGGTCTTAAGGCACTTTGAGTTAAATTTTATACCTGGTGTGATATAAGGGTCTACCTTTGTTCTTTTGCATGTAGGCATTCAGTTTCCCCAGCACCATTTACTGGAAACACTACCCTTTCCCACTCCAATGACCAAGGCACCCTTGTTACAGCAGAACATGGAATCAGCTCTGTCCATTAACATATGGCTTTGTGGCAGAAGTGTGCCTCAGTTTTCCCTGAAGCTGTCTTTCTCTCAGAGTTAGAAGAGCTGCCATAGGCCAGGCCTGGAGAGCTCCTGACACTGCCTCCCAGGTGGGGTGAGGTGGCCCCAGGCGTCACCCAAGTGCTGTCTGGCTACCTGCCAGGCTGCTCCCTCCAGTTGCTTGCTGTACCAGCCTGGTTTGGGGACTGCTCAGACCAGTTTGTGAGGTTTCTATTCCCTGGGAGCTAGTTCCCTGACCGTAGTAGCACCTTTCACTCTATCTCTGTATTTCTTCTCAAATTCAGGCCCTCATCTGCCCCTGCCCCCACCCCAGAACTTTCTCACCTCTCTTCCAGTCCCTGTTTGCTCCCTGCAACCTCAGTCCAAAGCCTCTGGGTCACTGACTTCATTTCTCAATGCCTACCCAAGGCATAGGCCTCTTCTTTCTCTGGGCCTCTTGCCAGGCCAGCCAGGCTTTGACCCAGAAGGGTCCTATTTTTTAAATGGATATAAAATGATCCTTAATTACATGAACAGAAATGCTAACAATAACAATTTCATATTTATTGGATACTTAGCAGACATAGTTGACATATTTCATGCCATTTATTCCTCACAAAGGATGCATGAGGTCAATACTATTATTATGCCCTATTCACAGATAAGAAACTAAGATAGGAGGCCCAAATTCTGTGCCCAAGGTCACAAAGCAAGTACTTGGCACAGCCTGGATTCAGATGCTACCTCTGAGCAATGTTCTTGAGCTGGACTAGCACCCATCTGTGTGTGTGTGTATGTGTGTAAGAGAGAGTTACTGGTGGGAAGTATGGGGGAGAGAGAACAAATGTCCTAGCAGGACAGGAAGGTCCAGGAAGAAGAACTAAATCAAGGCCCGGGGTTGGGCAGGGATAGAATTAGTTCTCAAAGTTAGTTTGTTCCCACTCTGGGCTATCTAGTTTCAAGCACGCACTAACCCTTACAGAGAGGGGAGAGCAGGTTAGGGGCTGACAGCCCATAGCCAACCATTGAATTAGCTTGTAAGGAAAGTTCTAGAGCACACACCCAGGACCACTCAGCAGGTGCCGCCCCCTTGCACAGGCCTGGCTCTGCTCTCTGCCTCTGTCCTCCCAGCTTCTCCTGGCTGGACTCACTGATACTACTTTCCTAGCAGGCTCGGGCCTGCCTGGGTTCCTAAGGAATTCCCCCAGTCTGGCCTGCACAGGGCACAGAACGAAGAGGTAAACAAAACATGCTTCCACCTTCAGGAGTTCTCAGTTTGGGCAGGCAGGTGACTCACCAGCCAGAGCCCAGGAGTCCCCTGACACCTGCCTCTCCACAGCCCATGCATCACCATCTCACACTGGGTTCACCTACCTGTTACTTCTCAGTTCTATCCCCTCGCTCTCTGCATGCTAGTTCAAGCTGCCATCATCTTCAACTGCTCAGAACTTCATCCCTATAGGTGAAGGAGAACCACTGAAAGACAAGGTCTTTGAGAGCAAACTCTGATTTAAGGTTTGGTCTGTCTTCCCAGTGAATACAGACTGGCTAAAAATCTTGATGTGGCATCTATCCAGATGCGAAATGTAAGATGGCTCCAGTCCCTTGCTCTATGATTCTTAACAGTGTCCCTCATCATCAGCCCTGCCAAAAGATTATAAATCAGGGAACAACCAAGAGCTGGGTAAAGGATGAGCTGGCGGAAAGGTTGGGCCTGGGGAGAAAGAGGTTGAGGAAGGAGGCAGAGATTGCCATCATTGGCAGAGAAAGGTCCTGCCTAACTCCCCACATCAGGTAAGTCTCCTTCCTTCTTCTCTGCCTCAAGAAGATGGACACTAATCTGATTGGTCAGATTCCAGGGTGATGATTAGGTCACATTTACTTGTGTCTGGGGTCAATGAGAAAAAAAAAAAATGACACACAAGAATGTAACTCTAGTCAGCTACTGAACAGGAGGAAGTACTTCCAAAGCAAAGGCAGGCTGAAGGAGAGTGAGAAAGGCCCTCTGGGCCTTGGAACAAAGCCCCTGCTCCATTCCAGTTATTCAGAGACCTGGACACTTGTGACTCCCACAAAAACAAAGCACAGCTTGTATCCGTCCAGTCTACATCCACAGCTCTGTTTCCCTGGGGAATCTATCTAAAGAAGGGGAGTGGCAGGGAAGGGCAGGCCTGCGTGGCTCCATCTCAATATCATGAAAACCCCTGGCCTTTATTTCTAACAGCTTAATCAAAAGGGAGAAAAGGGCTAGGGGAGAGGGTGATGAAGGCATGAAAGGGAGGGCGTGGCCTTGAAGGTCAGAAACTAGCTCTGGGGAGTGAAGAACAGGGCCCCGCCCAGTGAGTCAGGGAGGGCAGAGCTGGCAAGGCCTTGGGGAAGGGCCAGTTTCAGTTTGGAGAGGGCAGAGAGGGAGGGAAGGAGGCCCAGCGAAAGGGCTGTGGGATCCTGGCTTCCAATCCCGGTGCAAGCTGCTGCCTACCAGCCATGTAACCTCAGGCAAATCCCACAGCTTCTCTGGGCCCTCATTTCCTCAGCTATAAGCCGGGGATAAGAACACCTCGAAGCCGGGGGTGTCTTGAAGAGTCATTAAATGTGGTCATGTCTGTGACAGCACCTAATAAACCATAAACCTCTGCACAGTATAAAGGCACGTTATCCTCTCATTCTTCCCTTGGGAATCAAAGGCAGGTTGCCTCAGATAAGCATTTGTCAATTCTCAGTAACTCCGGGCTTCTCTCCCCCTAGTCTTCCCTCTGGCTTCAGAAAATGCTATCTACTCCCAAGCACCCTGGGGTATTCCCTCAGCGCTCTGGTGTCTCCTTCCTTATGGGATTTTCTTTCACAACTCCCCTCCAGTAATTTGAATCTGCCAACATAGTACTAAAATAAGAACCAAGCCAAAAAAATTCTTTGCTGGATTCCATTGCCCCCTCTAGTGACTGCCCCATTTCCGCCTTCTAGCTTCGTGTTTTTATAGCATTTTGCAGTTTGTAAAGCTTTTTTGTATCAGCTTTCTGTTTTGTTTTTATCATGAATATCATAGCAAAGCATTAAGAGTAGTAGTACTCGCCCATTTTACAGATGAGAAAAAGGAGTCTTTCTGGCTATAATTCAGTTTGAAGTTCCACAGTTTTTTGTTTTGATAACTCACTGCCTCTCTTTGAAGCTAAACTTAAAAAAAAAAAAATGGTCTAGATCCACCATCTCTGTTTCCCTGCCTCCATTTTCTCTTAAGGCCATATAATTCAGTCCCTGTTCCCACCATTATACTCTCTCTAAGGTCACCCAGGTATCTAGCTCCTCCCCAACGAACCCCTTCAGAATCCCCTCAGAGGTCGATGGACTTCATTGCTCTCTGCCCTGCAGTAGCACACTTAGATGACTAACTCTCCATTAATTTCTGTGTAACTCTTCCTTCAAATTCATTTTCCCAGGCTTGAACTAGGACTTGAGTGACCCACAGAGGAGGTGGTCATAGAGAGTTCTTTTTGTATCTGTACTTCTACTCTTTGCTTGTGTAATGCTGGGCAGTCATGAGCCCCTCACTTTGGAATGCCACTTCCATGGTGTGCTGTGAGTTGTTGCAAGATTTCAAAAGCAAATTCTACTTCCATCTACCTAGGGCTTGCCCCAAGTGAACAATTTACCCTGGTTTTGACCAACTTGGCAGAAGGTAGCTTTTATATTTGATGGTGAATGGGAGTAGACTTGTCATGTTGTGACTTGGCTAGGTATGGAAAGTTTAATGTCAGGGCCCTCGGATAGAGCAAAGGGGTCACCACTTGGAGCTAGACTCTTCTGGTAAGTAGAGCAGTTGCTAGGGAGATGGGCCCCTGTGACAGTGTGGAGGTGAGATCTAGTTCCACATTGTCCAGTATGGTGGCAACTCACCCTGTGTGGTTATTTGAACTTAAATTAAAATATGCTGCTCTCTCATGACATCACCACCTTCCAGTCAGTGTGGCTAATGGCTGCCATGTTGGACAGCATAGATATTGAACGTTTCCATCAATACAGAAAGTTCTATTGGGCAGGGCTGAGTTTAGACCACTGGATAGGAAGAACCCTGGGAAGCGGTTGACTAATAGAGAGTAAGAGTCAGGTAAGCTCACCAGGGATGGCTAGTAAGGACGCTCAGCCCACTTAACCCAAGGGTGGAGAACACTGGAGATGTGGGCAGGGCAGCAAGGTGTGGAAAGATAGCCCTTTCACTCACTGAGTCCATGTCCAGAATGAATACTAGTGTTACTGCATCAGAGGTACACAGGTTTCCCTATGTGGGATGCATATTCTTTGGGGGGTGGGGAGAATGAGTCCTCAGGTAACTTGTGCATGGGCTGGTATCAGGGAAGAAGCAGGAGGCACTTTTGTTATCTCCAGAGATTGAGCTCTTGGGTCTAGACAGAGGGTGGGATAGCAGAAGTTCAGAATGGAGACCTAGGGATTAGATGTTAAAGAGGAAGTCAGAAATATGATTTATAGCAGAGACAAAGGATTTATAAAAATATAAATTTGAGGCTCAGTTGTAGTCACCAAAATCTTTCCTCTTTGCCACTTCTGGATCTAAAAGTTTAGATGATTTAACTCTCCAATTGTTTCTGTACAATTCAGTGATAAACACTGCACTGCTAATTATTTTGCTTGGAGGTGAGTCCTTTAAAGAATGAACAAAGTGAGTGCCTATTCAAAACAATGTTTATACACCCCATGTTTAGGAAAGAGAACATGAAAAAAAACAAAAGAAAGATCTAGGACCTGGGAAATCTTCATTCTAATTTGATTTATGGCTTAAGTGGAAAATTCCAGAAGATACATCTAGTTTCAGGGACAACTGAATCCAGGTAGTCAAAATAAAATCATCATCTCCATCTCTTGGCTCCATTCTCTTGGTATTGGTGTCATCCTCAGACTTTTTGCATGTGGTATAGGCTGATAGCAAGCAGTTCCACACTGCTTACACACTGCTGGTTCATCCATCCCAGTGGAAAAATATTCCCTTCCCGCAGTAATTTCATCAAGAGTGCCAAGGTTGAGCTTCATTGGTCTGACATTATTACTACCCATTCATGAACCAGTAAGAGGGGTTCTGGGAAATGCAAAGCTTGGATTGGCCACATCTGATCATATGACAATACCTGAGGCAAAGGGTTGGGTCCTTTCCACCCATCTAGGTCACTGAGTGGGGGTGAGAGGTGGTGGGCAGAGTAGTCCTGCAATGGAACCCAAACTCTTTAACCCCCCACAAAGAAAATGAATACAAGGCTGGGAGAAACTACAACTACTTTCTAGGACTCTTTAATTAATGTTATCTATTGCTTTTATGAAACAATAGCAGGAAGGTGGAGTTGAAGTTCATTAAACTTTTGGAGAGGTAGGGCAGACTTTGTGGACTATAGTAAGGTCCCAGTAAATGTTTATGTAAAACAAAATTTACAAGGGAGTGAATGGGCACATACATTAAGGTGTAATCTTGTTCTGTGCAGAAAATAAAGGAGTCCGAAGGAATGAGGGCGCAATTTTATGGAGTCTAGGAAATGAGCCAGCAAACAGAGGATAGGGATAAATGGCACATTTCTGAAAGGAGTTCCTTAGAGACCAGGCTAAGGGCTGTTTAATTAACGTGTAAAGCTACTCTGGAGGAAAGCAGTGCAGAAGGAACTCTCCAAGGTTTGCTGATGACACAAAAGTCCTGAGGAGTGAGAGTGAGGATGGTGCTAAGCGCTCATGAGCCCAAGAAGGGGTGCAAAGAGGTGGCAGCTGAGCTATAACCAGGAGAAAGCAAAAAGGTAATGTTAGGGGTTAAATTCAAAATAATGCCCATGAAATGAGCAAAGTCAGATACTGTTTATGACCAAGGAAAACACCTCAGATGCTGGTGAAATACTGAGGATTATGAAAGTAGCCTGAGAACAAAAAAACCATAAAGAGTGATGTGTATACAAACAGGACATACGTGCAGTTCTGGTCCATTCATATTGGGCAGAGAAGAGGCCTAAGAAAGGGCAAATACAAATTTTGAAGGTGTGGTTAAATGGATACAGATGACAGGAACAGGGACTGTTACGTCTGAAAGGCAAAGATTAAGCAAGAACCATGATTGAAAGATGTAACACTGAGTGCAGACAAAATGCAAATTTCCTCATCAAAGGTGGAAATTCTGAGGTTGAAACTTGAGTGACATGAATTTTAATCAAAGGGAGGTCTGAGTCTCTGTTTCTCTGTGTGATGGAGAAAACAGTGCTTAAGTCACTACTGTGATGAGGACTGATTGAGCTCAGTTAGGTGAAAGTGTCTAACACTACTTAGGTGTAGGTGAACCTAAAGTGAACTGGAGTCCCCAGAGGATTCACGATGACATGGCTGCTGGTAGCATGTGGCATCTGGAGTCTGAAGACACGATTATGAACTCAGGTGCCAAACTCATCTTCATTTTCCCGATCCGTAAAAGGCAGTAATAATACCTCCATCACAGGGCCATGATAGCCATGAAATGGGATCCTATATTCATTCAACATACATATATTTAATCCCTATTACTTACCTGATACCAATTTAAATACTGGGTGGGGATAGAAACATGAATAAGGCAAAGTCCTGTCCTCATGGAGTTACTAATGGGAGAGAATAATAGTGGATGATTACAGACCTGAATGATGCTTACTGTGACAAGGGTGAGAGGGCCATAAGGCTTTGACAATGGAAATGCACCAAGCTAATGTCACTATTGTACTTTATATTCATTCCTACTGGCCAGTAGCTAAAAACAATGTACTATGTTACAATCCCGGAGGTCAGAAATCTGAGGTAGACTTTACAGACTAGACTCAAAGGCTTTATTCCCTCTGGAATATCTAGGGTATAACCTGTCCCTGGCTGTTCCCAGCTTCTAGTGCCTGCCTGCATTCCTTGGCTCCTGGGCCCATCACTCTGACTTTTGTCATAGTGACTTCTCTGACTTCTCTGACTTTGACTCTCTGCTCCCCTCCTCTGTGATTATGTTTGGACCGACCCAGATAATCCAGGCTAATCTCCCCACTTCAAACTCCATAATTTACTCACATCTCAAAGTCTCTTTTGCCATGTCAGGCAACATATTCATTTATGTAGAACTGTCTAGAAAGGTTGGGGTGAAAATGACAATATCACCCATGAAATCACTTGATGCAGTACCTGGTCCTCTGTGAGTGCCTACTTTGGGATGTGTCCTGAATTCACCCTTCTCTTTTACTCTGTCCTGCCATGTCTACAGTCTTCATCTGGTTTCTCAAAAATCTTACTATTCGCCCATCACACCACATGGGCACTAAGGGAGTGGTGAGGAGCAATTGCTTTGAAACTCAGTGAATGAGCTGGTGCTAACCACTGAGTCTGAGCAAATCTCCTGGTCGCCATTTCCTCCTCTGCACAGTGGAGATAAGAAGGTTTATTCAGCCTTGCTGTCCTGAGATTTAAGGGAGGTGAGAGTGGAAAGGACTTACCACAGGGTCAGCACAAAAATTAACAGTGCTGTTCTTCTCCAGAGATTGCTATCCTTTCAGCCTCCTCTTTCCCACATTGCTTCTTCAGCAATCACAACAGCCCATTTCCTGAGGCAAGTTTGGGATTTTTCTTTCTACCAGAGAGCATTGTTTATAAACATTTCCCTCTGCCTCCTACATTCTCAGTGTATTCTATACAATTCATCCATGGGGTCTCAGTTCTACTCTGCTTTGGGGTAATTTGTTCAAACTGTACTAATTTCTCAGTTATGACTAGGTGGGCCTCAATTTGGCCATGTGTTCCTTATGAAAGTGTGTTTTTCTGTGTGTATTCCCCATCCTCACCTTGCCTCAATTCCAGCGTTTGGAATGAAACCATAAAACCCGGATGGATTCAGGGACCTTTCAGCTCAAGGGTCTTGAACTGACAGAACTTAACAATGAAGTAGCCCGCCCTCGCGCACAACCTAGTGGGCTCCCTCTCCTTTTCCAAAAAGGGGAAACTGAGGGCCCAAGAGGGCCTTCACTTAATGCTATTCTCTCTGTCTCGCCTCCAGCACTCACTAGGCAAGGTAAGACTCTCGGGCGTCTCCCGGCTAGGGGCGCCGGAAACACGTGTGTGCTCACCTACGTGTACACACGTGAGCACACCTACAGCAGCAGGGGGCTCTGGGGCCGGCAGGGGGCAGCACAGACCCGGCTTGCAATTACCCGGCGCAGCCCCGAGGGAGGAGGGCGTGCTGCAGTCCCGGCGGCGGCAGCAGTGGCGGCGGCGGCGGCGGCGGCGGC
>NW_004567107.1:17893556-17902469 GCF_000260355.1 Condylura cristata
GGCGGCGGGCCCCTGCTCACGGGCGGCGCGGCGGTGCACATCTCTGCCGCCGGCGCCGCCAAGGCCACTCTCTACTGCCGCGTCTTCCTGCTCGACGGAACCGAAGTGAGCGTGGACCTGCCGGTGAGTGACGGGGCCGGACCCGGGCACTGGCACCCTGCGCCCCGGGGCGCCCCTCCCCCAGTGCTTCCCGCCGGGGCGCTCTCCCCGCACCTCGCCGGGGGTCCCCTCCCCCTTCCCGGAGCGCTCCTTAACCCTGGTTCCATCTTGGGCCACTCGGCCCCGGTCTCTTCCGGGGCCCTACTCCTGGCTGGCGCACCTGCCTTGGCACTTCGCGCAGCGGGCTGGCACCTTCTCTGCGTCCCACCTCGTCCCTTGGGCCTCCCTCCCCGGCGCACCCGGTCTGCCGTCCCGAGTGCCCCTCCTCCCCCGGCGCGGGTGACTGTTGTCCTTCCTCGGGCCCCCTCCCAGGTTCCAGCCGGTGTTTTCTTGGTGCTGGGTTATTGGTTAGACAATCTTAAAGCAATGCGGGGTTGCCCCCGGGTGGCCCACTTGCCCACAAACTCGCCACCGGGCCTTGATGAGGTGGCAGGGTTGAAGCCTTCTCTCTTGCTGCCGGGCAGGTGCCCCAAGTTTGGGAGGGAGCCAGGGGACCATTTCTGTGCTCTCCAGATCCCCTTTCACACACGCACACACCCCAATGCCCCCTCATCTCCATCCCAAAGAGCCCACCGGGCCTGCAGCCTCGTAGGGGGTTGGGCCACTTGGGCGCCAATTCGAGAGTCGACTGCTGGAACCTGGCCAACTTTGCGCGGTCTGAGCCTTAGCAGGTGCGTTGAGAGGCGGCTCCCCGGCGCCCTGCCGGCCTGGTGCGCGGACTTTTCCCCGGGCAACGTGCGTGGGGCCGTGTAGGTACCCGAGGCGACCGCCCTGGGGCCTGAGTCCCCTGCCACCCGCCCACAGGTGGTTGCATTGCACCCCACCTCCCTTCAATGAGAGCTAGGTTGGTGCTGCCGTCAGGGCCAGGGCGCCAGGCTACCGACTGTCTTTATAGCCTAAGGGGCCAGATCCGATCAAATCAAACCCTCACATTAATGGGGCGCCTGCTGTGCACCCAACTGTGGGGCAGACGGTGCCTTTGGGAATCCTTTCGTGTGGCTGAGGGCACAACAGTGATTGAGCTTTACAATAAATGTCACAGATCATCCCGAGGGTCTCAAGGGGGAAAAACAACATAGCTGGACTTTCAGAGAGCGTTTAGGCTCCCTTGAGTGAGGAAAATTCTTTGGACTTCTTGAGAGAACAAGGAACCTGTAAGGTCTTCAGATGGGAAAATCAGAGCCAGTCTGACCTGGAGTTTAAAGCTTCCTTGTATATGTTTAATTTTGAGAGGGTTCGATGTATGGCTCTCCCCGCCCCCCTCCCATCCTCCTATTCTCTAGGTACCATTTTGTTATGATGATACCTTTTTTTTGGGGGGGGGGCTTTTAACTCTCGAGAAGGTGACAACAGAGCAGTGCTCAGAGTTGTAGTCTTTAACATAGCATTACAATGTTACTGCGCCCCAAGAATGAGGTTCTCCAGCGTTTAGTCAGCCGGGAGAGGAGGCCTGAAGAGCTAAGCAGAGTGGGGAGATGGACAGTTGTGTGTGGAGAGGATGTGGCGTATTTGGTTCTGGGATCTGGGAGAGGAATGGCATCCTTGGGAACTTTGACAGTGCTCCTCGCTGATGATTTTCTTGTCTCTTCCCTGGGAATGATTCGTTTATAAAATGTATTGCTTCTGTCAGGTTTGTGCGACAGGCTTAAGTGGTGTTTCTGGGATGAAAAAATACAGACTGAGTCAAGTGCATGCTTGGGGAGTAGACCCAAACTTGTACTGAAACGAACCTGCAGGCTCTGGGTGGTGCCCGCTCAGGCAGCTGGGGGCCACCCCCTCCCACCCCCACCACCAGCTCAGGACCCCTAGGGAGAAGGGGCTCATTTGCATAGGCAAAGCTTTCTTCAGTTTACTTGTCAAAAGAAGGTTTTCTCATGATGGCAAATGATTTCTTGGGGTCTTTAAGACATGGTTTATTTACAGACATACGCATATGCTTGCAGTAGAAAGGCACATAAAAATTACCTGGGGGGGGGGGAATTGTCAGGTGAAGTCTCTAGAAGGAAATATGAAGAATTGCCAGTGTGCCCAGATCGTCGATTTATTAAAGATTTATTAGGTATTGGGACTACATCACAGCCTCCTGCGCCAGGCTTCCTGGATTAGCGTTTCAGTTCTGATTGATTCTGGGATTTATGAGGTTAACGCCAGGTGGCCAGCTCCCCACCTGTTTGTCCTTGGGGTGGGGAGGGGCTCCTCCCTCAGACCCATTTCATGGAGCTCACTTTTTATGTTCGCCTTTTTGACTTTTGGCTTCAGTTGTCACCATTCTCCTTTCTGCCATCCTGACTTTTTACCACTTCTGGACTGGCAGGGCTGCCTGGGCCGCACATAAGGTATGCCTTGGTTCTCCACGCCAGGCTCTCCCTCTCAGTCACTTCCATAGGAGCTCACACACTGGCCAGACTTCCCACCACCTCTTTGTCAGGAGAACCTCTGCTGGTGTGAAGTCAGGAATTCCTTTGCTCAGCACTCAGTGGTTATGCATTGCCATAAACCACTTGATTAGCCCTTATCAAGCAAGGTACTCATGTTCTGAAGTTGCTTGGGACACACCAACCTCAGTGTGGCAGTTCCTGGGGCACCTAACTTTTCTATTCAGTCAGCATTTATGGGGCATCTCCCGTGGGCCCAGTGCTATGTCATGGACACAGAAACGAGTGAGAAGTGTCCTTGAGACTCCACGCAGGTTGGAACATCTTTTTGTATGTGAAGCTAAGGGATGTGACAGGCTCCCCAGGGGAGGGGAAGGGCTGAATTGGGAAGACTATCTGGAGACTTTTGACACTTGAGATTATAGGGTGTCCACTTGCATGTCTGTTGGACTTTTTTATAATAGCTGTGTGTCAAGTCAACTTAGGAGCCAAGCCAAAGATCAACTGTCATTTCCAATAAAGGGGGAGCCACTGTCGTGTTCTTTAGCTGTGATCTTTTTCTGGTGAGGGGCTTCACCCCTCTGCACCCTTGTGTATTCTTTTTTAAAATTATCTAGTTTTTATTTATGCATTCAAGAACTAGGGTGTAGACCAGAGGTGCATGACATGAGAGGATTCACCAGAGATGGAGTGGGGAGCAGAATAGGCGGATCTCCTGAAATACACTGTTGAGGGGAGCAATGGGTGAGACAGAAGAGGTCTGCTGTGACATGTGGGTCAGCTTCCTGGCCAGGGATCAAATTTGGGCCTCAGTGGCTGGTGATAGCTTGATAGCGCTGAGACTTTAACCCCTACAGTACCAGAAAGGTTCTTCTGGGTATTCTTAACCTTTGCTATGGAGAGTAGTTTCCCAGTCTTGGGTAAAACGAATAAAAGGCTCTTTCAGAATCTGCTATACCATGCAGTGTCAAGTGGACTGCACACAGCCAGCATCCAGGGGAGTCCCTGGCTCAGCCTACAAAACCACGATGCCACTGTGAGCCACTCCTCTCCAGACAACCTGGCCCTGCCTTAGAAGGTGACTCCCTCTCTAGCCTGACCCTGCCCTGCCCTGCCCAGCCTTCAGGTGTGGTGTGGTCAGAGCCGAGCTGGACTCCCTCTGCCTGCCCCAGTCTCTTTCCTTCTATTAACGCAGCTGAAGATCCCATTAGTGTGCTTGGCAGTGGCACTCGCTGTTGACTCATATTAGCTCTCTGTTGACTAAATCCCTGGCATCCTTTTGCTCGTGCGGCTGTTGCTCAGCCCCGGCTCCCCCCTCTTCAGCACACACAGTCTTCCAGCAGCTGTGTGTGAAAAGCTGTCAGGCTGTGTGGCTGAATGGTCAGCTCCCACCATGCCTCGGAGGGCACAGACAGTGTCCGGACCTCAGTGCCGGCTCGCTGGGTCCAGTGCAGGCATGGAGCCCAGTAGCTAGAGGTCTCAGCTCTGAGTATGCAGCCTGGCTGTGCAGCCTCGGACTGACTGCAGTGTAATCTTTCTGAGCATCGGTTTTCGCGTCTTTAGAATGGGGCTGTTAGGATGACATGACAAGAAGGCTATAAAAAGCCTCTGTATGCATACATAAATAAATCTTTGTTAAAAAGCCTCTGTAAACAGCTGGGTGCCGAGGATTGCTTGTAGGTTGTAATCTTAGACATGTCTCACGCCTCCTCTTTGGCCTATGGAAAGGGTTTGGAAAATTTTCGAGTAAGGAACACTTAAAAAAAGCTGTGCCAGGAAGGCTAAATATTAGTTGCTTCTCCTTTAATGGAAACTGAAAGTTGGATGTAGTATGAGCGATGATTTTTAAGAGTCTCACTTTGATTTAGAAAAGAAGCCCCCCAGCCCAAACAAAAAAATAAATAATGGTTCTTGGAATTTTAGGTCTAGAACTGCTGAACCAGCAAAATGACATCATATAACACACACCTCACCGTGGCTTTGGAAAGGATCCCTAGACAGCATCTGATGTTGTACGTGTTGCACCTGTTGTGTATGTGGGGAACTGAGGTTGTGAACTGATGTCCCTTTAGGCACTCAGTGGAGAGTTACAATGGGCTTCTTTGAGGACCTTGGTGGCCTTGCCCTTGGAGGTGACTCCCTACCCCATCCCCCCAGACCCACATAGGACTGGGGAGGGAAACGGTATGTTTCTGGCAGTTGACAGTGGGACACATTTCCCTGGAAGAGAGGACTTTCCAGCACAGTGGTTCTCTGACTCTAGTGTGCACAGCACTCATCCAGGACTTTCTTTTCTCCAATTAAAATTTCCAGAATCCCTCGCCCCCTCCACCCCGCCCCCCCGCCACATTTCTGACTGTTTAAGGAAGCTGGACTCGGGTAGCCCAGGGGATTCTGATGAAGGGCCTCTCACGTCCTTTGAAAATCACAGACACTGGAATTGGGAGAGCAGATGGCACTGCTATACTGGTCACTAAGAGCTGCTGGGCCCAGGTGATGAGTACCTTTGAGTTGGGAGTTGACCGTTTCCTACCGGAGCATTAGGGAGCCCATTTTTGTCCCAGCAGAATAGGGACTAGGCTGGAAGGGAGACTTAAGACCAATGATAGGCTGTTGCATTAGGTAGGTCAGGTGGCAGCAAGAGGGGCATAGAGTGCCAGGGTGGGTAGCAGATGGTGTTGAGTGTATGGACAGGGAAGGTGGAAGCATCATGGTCTATCTTGGGGGGTACGGGTGATCTCTCTTCCCCTTCCTTAGGGTAAGAGATGCAGAGCCACGGAAGGCACCCCAGCAAAGAGAAGGCAGCTCCTCATCTCTCCCCACTCCCAAGGTTCTGATTGCCATGGGCATGACTTTGCCTTCTTCCAGGCCGCTGGGTGGCCTGCTTTTTCCTGCCCCTAAGGGAAGGTATTTGGCTCAATGTGGCCCCTACCAGATGCCAGTGAGACCATCGAGAGCCGAGAATACCTATGTTTTAAAAAAAAACAAAAAAAACCTTTGTTTTAAAAGGTGGGCTGAGACGGGGGTGGAAAGACAAAGACCAGCATCTTTCCTGAATGGTGTATGTATGTGACATCTAACTTTGGTTCCACACTTGCTGGCTGTGGGGTGTTGAGGGGGTGGGGGCGTGTCTGTTCTGCCTCTGAGTGCCAGTAACATGACCCTACACTGGTCCAGGACTGAATAAATATTAACTGGCTGAACACTTTCACGTGCATAATCGCATTGAATCCTGTCCCAAGTGCACCGCTATGGATGAAGGCACAGGTCTGTTTAGTTTTGAAATAGAAGGCCAGGGCCTGGGGGAGGAGGAGTAGGTAGAACTTTCCTTTAAATCCTTGCATAGGGACTGAGAAAAAGTCCATTCTGTAACAGAAATCCTCCACCCACAATTTGTCCTCAAAACACATGTTTCATCCTTCTGCACTGCCTCGCTCCTGGCCAACCTGCTCTCTGCCTGCAGGTTTCTGGATCCAGCAAGCTTCTGCTGCCCTTGGCATTCTCTGCCTATGGCAGCCACGTGGGCAGAGCCGGCGGCTGATTCGTCTAGGTGGTGGTGACTCTCCCCCCACGTTGGTGATTGCTTGCCTCCCCTACTTTTATTTCATATTAAAGCATGTTTATAAGGCAGCCCCAGTAGAACATATAGAGAAGCCAACCATCTCAGAGTTCATCAGAGACAATCACTGTTCAAGTCATGGTGTGTATCCATTTGGTCCTTTTTCATATTTAGACATAACTGTGTGCTTAAAATGATGAACTTAAATGAGTTGATGAAAGTCTCCCCTGGGAAATTTATACCCCAAGCTTGTGTCTCTTTAAGGTGGGGCCCTCGATCACTGTCTTCCCCCTCCCCACACCACCTGCCCCCTTCCCAACTTAACACTTACTGGGAACCTTAGCTGGTGTGGGGAACCCTCAGAGCAGATTGCCCACCTGAGCTGTGTGCTGCCTACTGCTCTGCCTGGGTGACCAGCAAGCCCTGCATTCTTGGGGCTCCTTCCCCTCTGTGGTCTCCACTTATGGTAAGAGATCCCACTGGTGTCACATTTGAGGACTCATGTTCCAAACATCACTTTGGGTGGGTCTTCACGCTCACCTGTCTAGAGGGTTCCACATTCTGCTGATGTTGCAGAGACAGGCGGGAGCCTTGTAGCAGCCCAGGTATGCCCCCTGTTTCTGGGATCCCCTAATCTCGCTCCTCCTGCAGCTTCTTTGGTTTCTCTCCAGAGATGGATGTATCTCACTAGTCCCACTGAATTTTAATTTCTGGTTTACTTTTTAATCATTTTCCAAAATGTATATATTTTTAGTCAGCAAAGACTTATGAGCATTCAGACTGCATTAAATATCGGGGAGGGATATACAAGGGTGCAGTCTAGTAGAGGAGACAGCGCAACATGTGACCCCATGTGAGATAAAGCTGGGGTACGCATCTGGCCTGTGCCGTGGAGTTGGAGATAGTCTGATGCCCAGCGTGACCACAGGTTGTCCCAAAGGACATGTAGGATTTGGTGGGGGGGTGTTGGGGTAGAGGAAATAGCAGTTGCAAAGGAGTGGAGGATGGGAACTAGAGAATCTTGCTCCTTGGGCCCTGGGACCCTTGGGATTGGGGAGGATTTTGAACTCAAGCTTGTCCCAGAGTCTTAACAGGACAAGTGAGGCACCTCTGAAGCACAGATAAAAGTCTTGAGTTAATAAGAGCAAAGCTTATGAGCCCCTGCTGCAGGGCTGGTACTGTGCTAGTTAAGTGATTGTCTGGTCAAATCCTTGCAAAACCTCTGTTGGGAGTTGCTGTTTTGTAGAGAGGAGAATGGGGCTTAGCAGGTTGAGAAGTCTAAATTTGCTCTTGTCACATGGGCAGTAAAGATAGGCTGGCCAGGTCCCCCCTCTGAGAGTGTGACAGGACATGGGAGGCTGGCTGGGTGGGCTTTTTCTTCTGAGGTAGAGGGGGGCCCTCAGCTCAGAAGGGGGTCAGATTTACATCTTAGTTATACATGCTGAATTATCTTTCTGTTCAGAGTGCATTTTAATTTGATGGCCATAATTCTTCAATACTGAGGTCACAGATAGGCTGCATTTTAAAAAAGTGTTTAATAGAACATCAAAATTATCACAAAAAAAAAAAGCTTACATCTTCCCATCCTGCTGCATAGCAGCTAGTTGTTTTCATTTTGCTCCTTTCCATCTTGGTGCTTCCCTCTGCCTGGTCTATAACCTTTTTTGTTATAAATTTTTCCCTCCCAAGCCTTCCTGACACACTTCTCCCCAGTTTTGTCCCCTCTTCGGTGCTTATTCTGACTGTGCTTATTCTGAATTATTTAAATCCCCTCACTCGACCTCCCACCCCACCCCCATCTCTCTGTATATATATGTGTGTGTGTCCCCTTAATTGTGAGTGTCTGGGAAGGTATCACTGCCTCCTTTGCACATGTTCTGGGGGAGCAGATGTCCTAGGGCCACTCAGGGGGAGAGCCAGAATTGAACCTAGGCTTCCAGACTCATCTTCCAGGGCTCTCCTCCAGCCCCTACAGTGCACACGCAGCCTTCCTGATGGAAATGTGTGACCCTTGGAGCCGCTGGGAAGCTCAGAATCCTTGGGATCAGACTTGTGATTTCATGCAATACAAGTCACCTTCTCTCCTGAGCACCTTGCCTCTTGGCATCTCTGGCGTTTCATCTCTGCCCACCACGTCTCATTTGTTACAGCATCTCCTCCCTCCCCCCCCAGAGTCACGGTTGGCTGAGTGCCCCAGCCTTTCCTTCTTGAAGTTCAGAACTGTAGGTAATATTCCGAGGGTCCTGGGCCACTGAGGGGTGCTCTGGAGCCTCCTTGTTACCCAGCGCTGAGCTGGGCCCCAGGGTGGATGCAGACTGCCTGCTTCAGCCCCTACCGACTTTGTGGCATGTCGTCGACCACTGTGTGTTAGCCCGCTCTGATGGGTTCAGGTTGGCCTGATACGCTTCTCCTTATCCTGCCTGCCCCCTTCACTGCATATGCCTTGAATTACAGGTGGTTTTTTTTTAAAAGTGTGGTAAAATGTAAGTACTATGAAATTTACATTTGAACCATTTTTGGGCATATAATTCCATGGCATTACATGCATTCATGTTTTTTCACAACTGTCTTCCCCATCTGAAACTCGACCCATTAAACACTAGCTCCCCTCTGGCCCTGGCAACTAGCATCCTGCCTTCTGTCTCTAGGAGTTTGACTCTCCCAGGTACCTCCTATAGGTGGAATCACACAGAATTTGGCCTTTTGTGTCTGCTTCATTCTCCTAGCATGGTGCACTCAAGATTTGTCCATGTTGTAGCCTGGGTCCGAATGTCTTTCCTTTTTTTAATAGGATGTATTGATTTATTCATACAGAACTGG
>NW_004567107.1:17904692-17972605 GCF_000260355.1 Condylura cristata
CCAAATAAATAAATCTTTAAAAAAAAAAAAAAAGCTCTTAGACTATAACTTCAAATGAGTGACTATAAGGGTGTGGTGGGGTAGGAGGGGGGTAACACTAGGTAAATAGGGTCAGTTTTAAGGTGAAGAATAAACTTGGCCTTTTGATGGTCATTTGAATGTAGTGTATACAAGATGTTGATTTATAAATGTGCATAGCTGAAACTTATATAATGTTAACTGCATTTAACTTTGAGTCTTAAACAAAAATAAACCTGCCTAGACAAAATTAAAAAATAGAAAGTTTTATTATTGGGGTTTCTCAGTGTATTCAAAATGAACCCCAGGTGTCCACTATCACCTCTGTCCCTCCTCAGCACTCGGCCACTCTTGTGTCTGTATCTGCACATCTTTCCCTTCATAGTTATTTTTAAACAAATGCCGATTTCAAGCAAGTACTTCAGTACCTATCTCTAAAAGATAAGGGCTACGTTCTATAAAACATTTACAATACTAAAATACTTAGTCATTATTAAGTTTTTTAATGTTAGACATTTAGTTAGTGTCCAGATTTTCCTGCTTGGTTGTCAGCAAAGTCCTTTCATGGCATTTAGTTGATATTCTACCTAAAACTGTATTTTGTTAAAATTCCCCCCAGGCATAATTGCTAAATATGCTTAAGATGTAAAACCTGACAGTTTGCTACCCAGACACATGGTTTCTGCAGTTAAGCTTGTTAATACATCCATCACTATACCTGTTACCTTTGTGTGTGTGGTGAGTGTACTTAGCAAATGCCAGGTAGCCTAGGCATCCTTATTAACTGTGGTTGCCAAGTTGCACACAAATCCCCAGAAGTCTTAACTGAAAGTTTGTACCTTTGATCAGCATCTCCCCAGTTCTGCTACTCATCCCACAGCAGTTCATGAAAGTCTTATCTAGCTCCCCTCTCCTGTTTATTTGAGTCCTGGCACTTGCGTGGTACAGTTCTCTGCTTTCTGGATTTTGTTGATAACATGACCTGTGACACAGTTGGTACAGGAAACTGACCTTATATATTGATCAAACACATGACTCAGGGCACACAAGACAAAGAAGATCCTTGCCCTCAAGAAGCTTGAGTGAAGACCAGTGATGATGCTTGTTGTGAAAATGCCCTAGAGAACTTTGAGTTCAAAGGAAGACCTTAGCTGGGGGGAGGGGAGTGGGGAATTTAAGTGAGAAATTTCTGAGGACAGCTGAGGAATAGGTACCTGTTGGTGGGATGCCCCTAGCCAAAGGCCTTCAGGCTTGAAAGACCACATCTGAGACTCCGGCTCCTTGCTCAGCCCTGCCTCTGAGCCTTATTTTCCACTAGACATTGCTCTCTGAAAAAAGTCGATATGCCTATCTTTGGAAAATTTCTCATTGATTTCATGAAAGCATACCTTTCCTTTTCCTTCTGTGTCTACCTCGTCTTTCTTCATTAGCTCCATAAAACTGGTTTCGAACATCTACCTCCCTTGACCTTAGATTCTTTCTTTCTCTAGCTCAGTCTTGTTCTAGTGCCTTGACACCCCCCTCCCCACCACCGGCGGGGAGGCCCCTGTGAGCCCTTTCCATCTGGCCTGGCTGGAGGTGCTGGCAGACATTTCAGCAAGGTCAGATCTGAACACTTCAGAGAGAAGGGGAATGAGGGACCGTGGGAATTCCTGGACTTTACTCCCTGGAGTCTTTGGAAACCTCATGTCCAAAGCATCCATCTGGGGAGGGGGGGGGGGGCAGATCTTTCCAGTCTGCTGGGAGCACTCTGCTGCTGTGGCGGCCCGCTGTGCTCACCTGTGGCAAATGAGCAGTAATTGGTGTGTAATAAGAGCAGCTTCCGGCCCACGGCCCTCCTGGCTTCCATTCCCTCCTGGCTTCCATTCCCGGCAGCCCGGTGACTCTCAGCAAGCTGCTTTGGCTCTCTGAACCACGGTTCTCTGCCGGGCCGGGAAGAAACACTGTCTGCTCTGCTGGCTGCAGGTGAAATGGACCTGGGCTTTCTCTAGGGAAGCCGGGTAAGCGGCAAGGACTTAGGAGACCACTAACCCCCAGCAGCCCTGCCATGGCATTTTACAACCACGGTCCTTTTATTGCTCGTTTGCTGGGCCTGAGTGGCGTCTCTGTGGTGTGGATGGCAGCAAGAGTGCGGGTCAGAGTCCAGGGAGGGGCCCTGCTGGCCAAGAGTGGCCGGACTCACGGGCTCCAGCCGCAGCGGCAGGTCTGTACTCCAGGCTGAAGGCTGAGCAGCGAGAGGTCCACGTTGGCTATTTTAATGCATGAGCAGGGAATCCAAGGTCAGAATAGTTTGTTCAGAAGACCTCCATATTCTACGTAGGATTAATTTTTCTCTGAAGTTGAGCAATATTTAGCTTTGTTTGAAAAGCCATAGTGTATAGTTCCTCTTCATTAAACAGACTCAAAGAAAAATGCAAAAAGGATGTGCTGTTTTTTAAGTGAAAAAGACTAGAGCATGCTTGAATTATTGTACCTTGTCATCTGTCTTGTTAACTCACTTCTGGGAATGAGCTCTTCCACATATGTGAGTTTCCCAGACAGCGACAGTGTAGTCTGTTTACTGACAAGACCTGGTTCATCTCAGCTTTCATTTATTTTTATTTCATTTACTTTTTTTTTTTTTTTTTTTTTTTTTACAAATCAGAACAATAAGTAGCAGTCGTACAGTCGGGTCAGGCCTGGAGCAAAGAATTTGACCCGACCGTGTGGATCCTGTTATGAGGAGCTCACGTGGAGAGGGCTGTGGCGTTGTTCTTTCACTGCATCATGCATCTCCTAACCCTCCTAAAAAGGAGAAGGAGCCACTTTGACCTTGCCTTGATAGCCCAGGATTAGCCTGCTGAGGACACGGTCCAGCAGTTCCAGGTCTTCACCTCTTCTGGCTCCTTGGGGCCAGCTTGTGTCATGTTCCAGCCTTCAGACTATCAATCCTTTCTATCCTGGCTTTGCTTCTACTGGGAAGAAGCTGCGTATGAGGCACCCTGTTCACCCTGTTCACTTGGGAGTCCCCTGAAGAGACTTCTCAGATGAAACCATGTTCATGAAACTCATAGCATATCATAGCGTTCCGCTCCCATCCAGAAGTCTGCGGACTCTGTTTCTCTCATGCGGGACCTAGTACATCTCATGTTACAGCAGTTATCTATGTAGAAATTGGGTAAAAGAAAAAAAGTTAGTGTTTTGCACATTATTTCCTTTTCATTTTGGTAAAATAGCACATAACAAAAGGAGACTCAGGACTCAGCAGTCACCCTCCCTTGTCCCTCCTCCCAGCCCTGGGTAGTCATTAGTCTGCTACTCTTTCTGTGAGTCTGCCAACTCTAGATACTGTTTCATACAAAAGGGATATCACAGGATATTTGGCCTATTGTGTCTGGCTGTCTTGTAGCATGATGTCTTCAAAGAAGGTTGGCCTTTGACATTGATTCGAGCGCTCTATTTGGCTTCACTCGTCCACTGTCACCACCGTGAGAGCTGTTGTTCCTGTTAGCATCCTATGCCGGCAGAGACTAGGCACAGAGAAGTCAGGCAGCGTGCGAGTGCCGTCTCCTTCAGTCTTGCTGATAGAATGTAGGGGACTAGGGTGTCTGGCCCCCCCATCTACCCTCTGTGTCTTTTTTTTTTTATTTGAGTTTTCTGGCTTGGTTATTACATATAAACTATAGCATCAAGAACAGAAAAACCTAGTTATTTGAATAGGAAGAAAAAAAGGGAAAAATACTAAGAACATTGGTTTTATTTAAAAGAAATGTTATCTGGCCATACCATTTCTGTACTTTACTAAAAATAAAAGCACATCGGTTTATTTTAGAATGTCCAGGAGTTACAGATGTTTAGAAAGTGAAGAATAAAAATCGTGATACATCTACAAGATGACCACTTCATTGAGATTTTGGTGTTTATCTCAGCTCCCTTTTTTCTAAGGATGGCTAGAGACTTTTTTTTTTTTTTTTAATGAAAATGAGGTCACACATGTATATTCTTTTTTTCATGGTAAGATGTGTCCTTAATCTTTATACTACATCTCATATTTGAAGAAAAGCTTGGGGAGAGTGGGTCTTTGTGTGGGGTAGGAGAAGCCAGGGGCGGCTGTCCCCTGGACAGAAGGGTCAGCAGTGGCTGTGGTGTGAGAATGCAGCACAGCTCCTAATGGGGTTGAGATGGACCCCGGGTTCTTTGTGTGCCCCCTGGTCTTTACCTCCTGTCATCCTCACTGTAAACCTCGGAGGCCAGCAGAGCAGGTATCACCATCCCACATCACCTGGCTGAGCAGGTAGCCAAGTCCAGAAAGGTGTATTTGTTCTTTGGGTCCTTTGGAGCAATCTGCCACTCATGTTTCTCGGACAGCCGTAACACCCCGCAGAGATGACTGGTGCCATCATGCTGGGCAGGGGGAGCTTTCTGGGGGCTCTTTGGGAGTCCAGGTAGATTTCCATAGGGAGTGCTTCAGGGGAGGGGATTGTGGGCTGATTTGACATGGAGTGGAGGAGGATTACTTGACTAGGTGGAAGAACAGCTTGACCAGCCTCATGGAGGATAGATTTGAAAAACATAGCACAGCTCATGGCATGCTGCACAGGGGGACAGCAAGGCTGGGGGCACTGGCTGCTGCAAGCTGTGGTGGACGACAGACGGAAAGACAAGCCGTTAGCTGTCCTTTGGGTCTAAACTAGGGTGGAGCTGGGCATGGATAGGAAGGGCCAATGCAGTGGAGTATGAAGACCTGGAACCTAGGGCTATGGTGACTGGATCTGGAGTGGAATTGGTGGGGAAGCCCAGATGTGGGCCCTTGTTCTATGCCTGGAAGGTTGGTGAGATTGAGGCCCCAGGGGTGGAGCAGCAGCTGGGAGGGGCGCTCGTGATCGCTCAGGCCTGGGTTTAGTCACCTTTGTCAACTGAAGATATTATTTCTGTTCTCTTTCTTTAAGAGGACCTTCCCATGGATAAGCTTGATGGTGCCATAAAACCTGGGTTCATACTGCAGTCCTCTGCCCACCTGTGCCTATGCAGGTGCCTCTTCCCACCCGCTGTCTCCCTCTGCAGTGCAGCAGCCACCTGCCTGCTGGTGACCTGGTACCTACTGGTGACCTGTACCTGCCGGGACTTCTCTGCACTGACCTCCCTCAGCAGAGGCCACTCTCCTAAGGCCGCCCACCTGCAACCATGCAGGCCTCTCTCAGCATACCTGTCCCTTTCAGGCAGCTCTCCCTGCCCGCTTGTGCCTGTGCAGATGTCTTTTATTCCCATCCTTTTCCTTAATAAACCTGCTCTTAAAAGCCTCGTTCATTCCTAGTTGTGTTTTGGTCTTAGCCCAGTGTGAGGGGTCTGCATATCAGACCAGAAACCCAAGTGTCTGCTCATGTCTGACAAGAAGCTGATTCTGGGTCAGACTGCAGGCGGCTGCTCACCTGAGCTGTCCCGGCTCCGAGCCTCTGAGCCCAGGTGCTGGTGTGGCTGCTGCCATTTTTCAGATGAGACAGGAAAGCAGCCATGATGTTGACCACTCTGCTCTGTCGCTTCCCAAGCAAGAGTGACTAATGAAGAGACACTGGCGATTATGGAGGAGTTGTTGCATACAAGACCGGGGGATACAAGACTGAGTCAAAGATTCATGTCTCCTTCACGACTGCCAATTCAGTGGGCCGAGTTTTCCTTTCCGTTTGCAGAGAGCACTGTGCTTTGCATGTGGCTGTATCCATTAAAGATAGTCAGGGCGGAACACAGGGGTCTGCCTTGCTTCTCAGGGGACACTCCAGAGTTGTCTGGCTGGTCAGAGCCTTGGAGAAGTGCTGCTGCCTTGGTAGTAGCAGGAACTGGAATCTGAGACAGAGGCCCCAAGGAAGAAAACAGAACAGGAGTAACTTGCTGAAAACAATGGTTCTGAATCCCAGTGTGGGTTATGTTTTCTCAAAGCTTTCTAGCTTGCCCACATATGGTGGCATGAGAAGGGTGACAGCATGTTGCTGCAGTTTGGCCCAGACTGAACTGTAAAGCACATCTTTTGGGGTTGACACACATTATGCTGAGTAAAAGAAGCCTTCCACAAGAGGACCTTCCCTATGGTTTCCTGTACAGTTGCAAAACTGACAGAACCAATCTGTGGAGAAAAATCAGAGTAGCTGTTGCCCAGACTGACCGGCATGAGAAAGTGGTGGGGAGACAGGGTATGCTGAATGATGCAGGGGGGGTGGTGCATCAGAAGGATGCAGATGCTTCCTTCTGTCCAAATGGAACAGCTCAGATCTGTGCATTTTGATGTAAGCAAATTTATCATCATCCCTGAAAAAGATGTGTTGAGAAAAATAATGGAAGGCAGGGGAATAGTGGAAGGTGGGTAGAGGTAAAGAGGCTCCAGAATGTTGATAATTGTTACAGGTGAGTGACAGGTGTTTGCTCTACATTCTGGTTATATTTGTTTGATATCGTCCATAATAAAGACTTCAGTTAAAGAAAAACTACAGCAGGCGATCTTTATGGGCTCTTGCTCCCAGGACCCCTGCCTTTATCCTGGGGTAGGTGCAGTGCCTGGGGTGGTCTCAGGAATACCCCCCCAACACACACACACACACACACACACACACACACACACACACACACACACACCCTAGCTCCAGTCTTCTGGGACTTGCTTACTTTCTGCCCTGGTAGCTGGGAACTGTGAACCTTGGCTTCCTCCCCCTGCACCTGCTAGGGCCCCTGGCCTTTTGCCATCACTTTGATCCCTTGTGAGGGACTTTGGCTGGATGCCCCCTCCCCTGCCTGCTCCCATGTCTGACCCACACTCTGTGCTCCCAGGTCTGCTGTGAGTGTGTCCACAGCACGTGCACTGGCTGGGGTGTCATTTCCCTTCTGTCCAGGCTGGTGAAGTGCCGCCTGAGTGCTTATTTTCAGCAATTAGGGTCTGAATCCGAGGCTGTACGTGCTTTGTGGCTCCATTTATATGAGCTTGAATAGGCAGAACCCACCCGTGGGAAGGAGAAAAGGAAGCGGTGGACATTGGGAAGAGACAGGGAGCCAGGTGTCCTCTGGGAGTGGCCGCTCACTTCTGAGAATTACTTGACGTATACCTTTGTGTGAGCTTCTGTCCTGCATGTCACACTTCAATTAAAAGTAAACCAGAGGTCTGTGTGAGACTTTAAATTGCAGTAATAAAGTAAAAATGAAAGTCAGCAAACAGCTATAAACTACAGGGGTGGGGAGGGGAACAGAATCAAAACTAGGGCAGGAAGAGCACACAGGACGAGGGTAACAGCACTGGTGAATTGGGAAGTCCACAGGGATTACAACCGAGATGAAAGAATGTGCAAAGTGAAGAATGATGTAAAATATATATATCTATATATAAAGATAAAATATTAAATAAATGTATTGGCTCTGAGGTAGGATTATCCAATATATGCAAATGATAAAGACTAAAATAAATTGTTTAAAAAAAACAAAACTTTTTAAATTGCTCCATGTTAGTTAAAACCTCCTGGCACCACAGGGAGACTGATAGCATGGGTGAGCCTCCGTGGAGGTTGGCGTGGGATCCACTCCGCCCCTGTGAGTGCTTACTGTTCTCTGCACTGTCCAGAGCCTGGTGGGGGGTGACCCTGCTCTGGGGTCTCCTGTGTTAAACTATTCCAGGTGAATTAGTTCTGCTTCAACTCGGGAGAACTGGGATTAGCTCAGACTGAGGGATAGCCATTAGAGAGATGTGAACCTGCTAGATTCTGTAAGTAATTTCCTATTTGTGTCCCCTACTTTAAAGTATCAGTTAATGCTTGCACCTCTTTGGGCATTCAGGGGTTGCTTTATATAAATGCATGTATGATTGGAAGTTTTCCTCTAGTTAATGGGTAAGACTACTATTTTGGGTGGCAAACTTATAGTCAAGATTATTCTCCCAGCAACTCACATTAACCACAATCCTGCACCTTGGAGAAATAATCTTGGTGATGCCATCCTTGCCAAGCCAAACCTACAGAGAGACTCAGCATCTCATCTGAATGTGTCACTCTCTGCCTTCTTGCAGGAGGCTTTTTTTTTTTTAAGACCACTGACTCACCAAAAAAAAGAGATTCGAAAAATCAAAGGCAACCTATAAAAGGCAACGCTGTCTACCCTAACGTCAGATGAATGGACAGTTGTACCTCAGTCATAGTTTTATGAACTGGCAGCCACGCTGACCATCGACAAGGTTAAAGATTTTATGTGTGTTTCCAACTCATTAACCTTTTTGAAAATCTTTCGTGCATATGGAGCCAAGTAAACAGAAAAATTCTGTTCTTAGCAGTTGATGTGATCACTGCAAGCACTCAAATGCAGGCTGCTTTGCTAGCTGGGGTCACTGCCTATTCTTAGAGATGTGTGATACCAGCTGTGGGAGGACCCACAGAATCCAGGGGCCAAGATTGTGGTTCTTCCCTGTATTTATGGCCATGTAGAGTGCAACTCTTATGACCAGGACATAGTTCTGGCAAGTCTGAGAGCAGGAAGTCTGAGAGCAAGGAGATAGCATAGCTGGTTGAGAGGTTCCACTCCTTGGCTGATAGATCTCTTGCTGCCTCTTCGCGCTCTATCTTCTCACAGTCTTTTGTTTGTTTGCTTGCTTTTAAAGATTTGTTCATGCCTTCAAAAACTGGGGTACAGGCCAGAGGTATGGGGGGGGTGAGAGGATTTATGAGAGACAGAGTGGGGAGCAGAACAGGTGAATTGACTGAAATATACTGCTGAGGGGAGCAGCAGGCAAGACAGGAGAGGTTAGTTCCCTGGCCAGGTATCAAACTTGTGCTTCAGTGGCTGCAGATAGTTCATAGTGCTGAGATTTAACCCCTTGGGCCACCAGGAAGGGCCCTTCTCACGGTCTTTTCACATTCACCAGCTTCCTTGATGTCTCTGCATGTGACCTAATCTTTATGAGGACATCAAATAGGATTAGGGCCCAGCCTAGTGAGTGAACTCTTTTAAGGCCTCCATTTCTCATACAACCACATTCCAAGGTAGTGGGACGTGAGGCTCAGCATCTGAATGTGGGGATCACATGGCTCAGCTCATCATACTCCCCTGTCAATTAACCTCCATAAACTTCATCTCCTATAAACCACACACTGCCTAGAAGGGTGCCCTGGTGTGTCCTACTGGCAAACTGTGGGACCACGTCCTGTGCAAGTCATCATGTTAAATTCATCTCATCCTCAAACATCCTTACCAGGTCAGAACTCTCAGGCCGCCTCCTGCTGTGCCTCAGTCCCTGCATCATGGTTGGTTATGATGCCCAGAACAATGCTTTCAGCTCCAAAGGGCTCTGCTGAGAAAGAGGGAACAGTCACCGCAGGTCTAGGGAGTTTAGGGGTGCTTCCTGTGCAAGGTGCCTTGCTTGGTCAATATCATTGCTTTCCTAAATTGCAGGCTGGGTGGGAGCAGTGCTTCTCCCAAAGTGAGTTCTTTCTGTTCACGTTTCTTGGCTGGGTTTCCTTGGAATTTGTTGCGTGTTTGTTTATGTGAAGTTACTTGTTTTCAGAATGGCAAGGAGGGGGAATCTGCAATCTGGCTGCAAAAAGTAATTTGGCAATTTATTTTCAGGGCTGCCCGTCTTCCAGCCGCTTTTTTGAAACTCAACCTCTTGGCACAAAGACATCCATCACTTTAATTGCAGGTTACTGTTTAGTCAGGCACAAATTTGTTTCATTTTCTTTTTCCTTTCGCCGACAGTTTTTCCCCTTCCTGGTCACCGCTAAAAACAGCCAAAAATATTCACCAAATCAAGCGTTTTTTTATAGACAAAGTTTTTAGCACTGAGATTTCTCAGTTTTTGGTGGCCTGTATTGGTTCTTCACCTTTCCATAGCAGAAATGCACGGTTTGCTCTCTTTCTGGGCCCGTTCAGGTAACAGTCATAATGCAGACCTCTTATGAGCGTCCCGAGAAAGAAAGTGCATTGCTGTCAGGACAGGATCCACCCTGGCTTTGCAGTGGCTGTCTGCGCCCACGGACACCTGTCTCTGGCCTCTGTTTACCAGGTCAGCGAAAGGAGGGGCCTGGCTGCACTGATTTCCAGAACAATCTGACTTGGTGGCTTGGAGCAGGGCTCCGTCCAAAGGCCTGCTCCCTGTGTCTGTCGAGACACGTCCCCTGAGGAGCTTCACCCGTCCTTCAGCAGCAGTCTGTCCCTCTCCTGGACCTCAGGCTGTGATGCCCTAGCTCAGGGTCAGAAATCGGCCTGGGATCCCTCGTAATCCCTGATTATGAGACTCAGAAACGTTCTAAGGGGTGAAATCATTCTTTCCATGCAATCAGCTAGGGGAGAATGTTAAGTCTGGTATCAGAAGCTGGAAAAACTTCCCTCTGATTGCTGCACATGTGTTGTTGCTGGGAAGATGTTGTCTGTGAAACTGAGCACACAGGGTGCCTCCCTGCAGCTGCACTGGGGTGGGGACGAAATGTGACTTCATGTCGCCATGGCCGGTAGGTGCTGGGCTGGGTCCGGACAGATCTGTGTGTCATGTTTCGTTTCAGTGACGTGGAAGAAAATCGATGAACAGTTAGGAGTCATTTCCCTTGTGCACCCCAGAGCACCTTCACGGTGGGCACAGACGCCCTCTCCAGCCGGTGCTGTGCATCTCCACAGCAGAGCTTAGGCCAGGCAGTGCCGGCACCCACCAACTTCCAAGCACTTTGCAGCTTGGGAGGTTTTAAGCCTTGATTATGGTTATGGAGGCTTCCCACTACGAAAGTAGAGAGAACGCAGAACATTCGCTTAGATGTACAACACCCCTTTATTATTATTTTTCTGGAGTATTTTACAGCAACTCCCAGACAACTCGTTTACCCTCTTAATACCTAAGCGGCTTTCTCTCTGTCTCTGCCCCTCTCTCCCTCTCTCCTAATGCATTATAATATATACATATACATAACCACAATCCCATTTTTATACTCAGCCAAGTGAGCAATGATTCCTCAATGTTGTCTGATACCAAATCCTCTTTTGGTTTGGCCCATTCACCTCAAAACCTTTTCTCCATTGGTTTGTTCCACCTGCAGACTGCACGATGCATTTGTTAAGTATGTCTCTCTCAATCCATGCCGATCCCCTCCTCCACTTTCCAGTGCAATTATTTTGAGATCCAGATACACCCTTAGTGAATGTAACTAAGGCAGCACCATGTAGTTTCCATTTTACTGTCTTTCTCCTAAACAGCTAGTGGCCTTCAAAGAACAGGTTTTTAGTTTATCCCCGTCCCTATTTTTTTTTTTTTAAGAGAGAATTCACATTTATTATTCTCCTCCCTTGTCTCTGAGCAGGTGGTATGTGATAGCATCACGAGGAGGATTTCCTAAAAAACCACTTTTTAAATTACAAGGATAGTTACGGATCCTAAATCTTTCAGGTATGCACACACAAGCCACACACACATGCCGTGTCTGGATGTACATGCGGTTTTCATTCTGGCTCACCATGGTGGTCTAACAGACTTCCCAGTGTTTGTGCCTTAACACAGCAACCACTGTCCCCGTTCATGGAGTCTGTTGCTTAAGACTTGGCGTGGGCTCAGTTAGGAGAGTCTTCTGCTGCTCGTGGTCTTGTCCCAGGTTCCCAGGAGCATCCAGCTGGCAGGTGGGCTGAGGTAAGGGACCTCAGAACGGGTACCCACATGTCTGCCCCCTGGCAGTGGTGATCTGAAGGCTGGACCAGCAGGTCGGTGAACTGGACACCTGTTCCTGCACTCTTTATGGCAGTCTCAGGGTCACTGGGTTTTTCACAAGTTGGCTGGCCCTTCCCCCCAGAGTGGACATCTCTTCTCCTTAGAAGTCACCAAACACCTCTAACACCATATCATTTATTTATTTATTTATTTATTTATTTATTTATTTATTTATTTATTTATTTATTTATTTATTTATTTATTTATTTTGGTGGAAGCCATGCCCAGCCCTTCCAAAGTCAAGGAAGAAGGCTGAAAGCCTTGCAGCCTTATTTGTAAGAGCCACAGTTTAAAAGAACAACACTGGGCGGCCCTCCCTGGTGGTGCAGCGGGTTAAAGCACAGTTCTGTGAAGCTGTCGGCAGCCGCTGCAGCACAAGTTCTATCCCTGACCAAGGAGGTGACCCATATGGCGTGGCAGACCTGTCATGTCCACTGCAGTGTATTTCCAGTAGATCTCTCTGTTCTACTCCCCACTCTGTGTCTGGTGAATCCTCTCATCCCTCACTTCTCTGGCCTGTACCCCAGTTCTTGTGTGCATAAATAAATAAATCTTTAAAAAATAATAAATAAAAGAACAACACTGAAAGGAGCTCTTCAGGACCTTGCCAACTGGCCCTTTCAAGTCCCCATGTTCATGTTGGTCTTGTACCAGATTGAGGCCACTGGGGTGAGAAGCACCTGTCTTGGAGGTCATTCAGGGCAGCCTGTGACCCCTTCCCCATTCACTGGGCATTCGAGTGGACTCAGCCGGGCAGATGGCACTGTGACAGTCAGTGACTCACCATCCCAGTGATAAAGAGGACATGGAGAGGCTCCCAATCCAGGACTGTGAAAGCAAGCTGTCTAGTGGACCTTTGTTCTAGGGAGGCTTTGTTATTTTATTAATATCCCTGTCAGTAGGGATAATATATTAAACCATGACTGATAGTCTCACCAACAAATTAGAAATGTTCATTCAGCATGTGCTGTTTCAGGGCTTCTTATTGAGCGTGGGAGGCATACTGTGTGCAGTGCTGGGTGAAAGCAGTTTCAGAGTAGCCAGGTCAGGTGATGGCTTTATGTGCCTGGACTTCTTTTAGCATCTTGAGGCGTAAATGGGAAGCCCCGACTTGCTGCTCCGTCACTGTGCCAGCACGCATGGAAGAGGCTACAGGGAGCCCCAAATTGAGGTCACTGCATGTTAGGTGGATTGAAAGGAGATTCACAGGCTCTTGGCCAGTGGGATCATTTAATCCTCACAGCAGCCCTGTAAGGGGGATGTTGTGGAAGGAACAAATGAGAGCTTTGAATATCCACTGAGAGAAATGCAGCTTGACCCAAAGACAGTTTATCAGCCCAGTACAGAGTTTAGTCAGCAGTGGCTAGTGTAACACTGTCTCATTGTTCTGGCTTCCTGGTTAGTTGAAGCCAGGGCGGCTGTGCTCTGTGGTGGACATTAAGCAAACCTGATGCTCAGATCTGCCTGTCCTGACCTCCTTTAGCGTAGCTGGACCCCCATCCCTGGTGGAAGAGCCCTGATTGTCTGCGGGTGCGTCTGCTCAGCGGAGGCCCACACTGAGACGACAGTCACCTTCTAAAATTGCTCTTACTTCCTTGTTGGTCAAAATTAAGAGCAGTTGTTTTGTTGCTTTCTCTGATTTCCAAGAGATTGTTCGCTAGGCAAGTCAGGAAATTAATAACATGTGCTCTGTTTTACCAGAATTCAATTTCCAGGAGCCACCCTGGCTGTTGCTGTCCCTGCCCAGTGTCTGGCTTTCTGTGTTAGTTTGTGAACAAATAATCTACATTTCCGTTTGGCTGTAACTTTCTCGTCCCCTAAACAAAGTGGGAATTGCCTCCCCAGGCTGACATCTGTTTGTGGTCTGACTGTGTGACCGTGTAGCCCAAGACCAGGCCTGTTGAATTGGGCGTAAGAAATACTTCTTGTTTGCAGGGCACGTGTGTGCTCAGAGCCAGGGAGGTGAACTGCGTGACTGGGGGAGAAGTGGGTGCTATAGACTCTTCTGAGACTCAGTGCGGCTGTTGCTGACTCTGGCTCTGCCACTTCTAAGTACTAGGAACTTGGTCCTGGAATTTCTCTGAGACCTAGGCTCTTTCTCTGCAAAATGAGGTGACTTTTGCACCATCAGAGTACCCTCCAGCTGGGAGGTGGGATTTGTAGGCTGGCGCTCTGTCGCCTCACACCGTAGTTCATGGGTGCTTCTGCACGGCCTTTGCTCAGTCCAGCCCAGTTTTGAGTCACCAGAACTTGCTGATGTCCAAGATGACATGTCTCATTCCTGAGAAAACTTCAAGGGAAATTTATTTGGTAGGTTCAGATATTTTGTCTTTATGACATCGTGGAGTAAACAGCTTATATTTGTTTGTGATGGTTTAAGTCAAGTGTGGTGGCAATGGGACAGAGACCCTGCACCCTGGGGGTGTGCATTGTAAGCTTATGTGTGAAGTTGAGAGCTAGTTTATTACTAACGTTCATAGAAAATTAGCACATTATCAGGTTTTGGGGGTAGGAGCTTGTAACTGTGAAATTAGCTCTTCTGAGAATCAATTGAAAGCAAGCCCTGGTCAGGTACCTTCTGAGAACTGCTGGCCAGGAAGCGTGCTGATGGGCCCAGCTGGCGTTCTGAGAGCTGTTTAAATGAGGGTGTGTAAGGACTTGGGAAGGAAGGAATCGGTCTCTACGGATCAACATAGGCCACCAAATCCCTCACAGCAGATCAGGCTTCATTTTTAAAAATGGGATTACTCCACTATGCTAGATCATGAACCTTCTGTGCCTCAGTTTTTGTTAAGCATTTGCAGAATGCACATTTTGTTATTCCTGTGGACAAGAGAGAAATAAGACTTGAGTAAAAGTAACAATAGTTGCTTGGTTGTGTACGACACCACAGTATAGTCACTGGCTCTCTCGCTCTTTCATTAATTCAGTGACAGAGGAGTCAGTGTCCTGAGGCCAGTTCCTAGTGGAGGTTTGTTTCGGCCTCCCCAGGCCAACCAGTTCTCCAGCACCAACGCAGGTCTGAGAATTCAGCTCAGTTCTGACACCATCTGCTGGTCATGTCACCGTCACAGGTAAAGGCTCAGTCTCCCCCGAGTGTTTTCCACTTCAGACGGCAGCTGCAATTCCAGCCAGTTCCCTGTGCTCTGGTCTACTGCTGTAAGTCAGAGGTTCTCAGGACACCTCCTCAGATTCGGTCATCGGCTAGAAAGACACGCAGAATTGAGGAAACCAGTTTATTCACTGATTGATTACAAAGGCTGTAACTCAGGGAACAGCCTGGTAGAAAAGATGCATAGGGCAGGTATGGTGAGAAGGTGCGAAAGGCCCCCCCACTCCAGGCTTAGCCCTCTCCACAAATCTTTACATTTTCACTAACCAGGAAGCTCTTGGAAGTCCGTCTTTTGGGGATTTTTTGGAAGCTGCATTATATAAGTGTGGCTGGTGAACTAATTGGCCAGTGGCAGGGGAACTCAGTCTTCTAGCCCTTCTGGTCCCTGGAGATCCTGGAATCGGGTTGAAAGTTCCACCCACGATACCTGTTGGTGTTGCTGGCAACTCTCCCTCCTACCCTCTCAATGTTTTTACCAAAAACAACTTCACTAACATAGTAAAAGTCACCTTTGACCTCTCAAACACTTAAGAAATTCCCAGGCAAATGAGATTACCCCATTTTTAAGATGAAGAAGCTCTTGGAGGGTGCTAAAGAAGAGCTAGAACTAGGTTTCTGACCCATATGTTTGCCTCAAAGAGTGTGGGGCTGGCCCCACATGATCTGACTGTGGTGTATTTCTAAGAGGGTGCTGGCCACCATCAGAGGGGTTCCCTTAGTACTGTTCACCTGAAGAAGACCACACCTTCCACCACTCCCCACCTTGACAACCCCTGCCTACACCGCCCCCCCCCCACACACCACATTTCTCACACTGTGAAACTGGCATCAATGGCTGGTATATGGGATAACAGCCTAGAACTCATATTCTCAACGGAATAGATGATGAGCCTGTTAAAATGATGAAATCTAATTGGAACAAATACAAAGCCTGTGCTTAGGTTTAGAAACCATCACAATTTGTTTTTTGTTTTTTGTTTTTAAGATTTTATTTATTTATTCATATGGAACTGGGGTACAGGCCAGAGATGTAGAGGGTGAGAGGATTCACCAGAGACAGAGTGGGGAGCAGAACAGGCAGAGCGACGAAGTACACTGCTGAGGGGAGCAGCGGGCGGGTCAGGAGAGGTCTGCCGTGCCATGTGGATCTCCTCCGGGGCAGGCCGGGATCGAACTCATGCAGAAGTGGCTTTAGCTTCTTAGTGCTGTGCTTTAATCCACTGCGCCACCAGGGAGGGCCTGGTTATTTTTTTTTTTTTAATCCAGATGTGAAAAACCCAGCATTTATAGTATGCCAGTGTATAAGGCACAGTATGAGACACAGTCAAGGCTAGACCCCGTGTGATCTGTTTCCAAACACCTTTGTCCTAGTCTCATGGGAGGGAAAATGGGGGTGCACCCAGGCCCCCCCGGCTAGCACAGATTCCCAGCCCAGACACGGATAGAGAGCAGACTGGAAAGTGGGTCCTTTGATGGCTGTTGTGGGAACTGGGGCTCCTCCTCCATCATACCGCATCTACGTTTATTGAGCTTCAGGATGTCAGCTGGTTCAGAAGCAGAGACGAACCGGCGGGATGCTGCCTACTGCAATTTAGTGACGACTTACGACAGTGTGTGGGGGTTGGCTTCCTGGAGGTACGGAGCGGGGTTCCCACACAGAGGAAGGGCACGCCAATCCTGGGGTGGGGCCTGCTGCATTGTTGGGGTGCGTGAGGCAGTTGCGTGTATGCTTTGGCATTTGAGGGCATGTGTAGGACCTGAGGGAGAGAGGACGTGTGTTGGATTGGGCAGTATTGATAGTGAAGAAACCCAGAATACAGCTGAGCTGCCTGTAGTTCATTCTCTTGTGGGTGTTTTTGTTCAGAGAAATGACCGAGAAGAGGACTTGTGTGATCAGAGGCCATTCTGGAAACAGAGGAGATGGGCTGTAGGAGGGAGAGCAAGACTTACAGCCAGGGGCGGGCAGGGCTGTTGCTGAGCCCAGAGGAAGTGGTGTGGCCCTTCTGAAGGTGCAGAGGGCCGTGCCACCTGATGCCTGTGGGGCGGGTGAACAGGGGGTCCCCAGGGCCTGCCACGAGCCGGCTGCTGAAATCCTTCCACTGTGCAGAGGCCAGGCTATTTCCATTTTAGCTCACAACTAGGATGCGGACGCTCTCCCAGCGCCCTCACTCCCAGCTCATTTTCTCCTTTCAAGCCTTCTGGGAGGCCTGGCCCCCATCCTGCGGAGACTGCGGTGATTTGGATGGGCCAGCTTCAGTCTTCTTGCTTCCAGGGCCAGTGAATCTATTACATCGTTGCCAGTGGCTTCTTATCTTACAGGGTCAGGATCATTAATTTATTCGGGGGACAGTTAAGATATCACCCGGCTAGTGGTCTTCCTTATCAGGAGTATGGCTGGGAACCCTTTGGCCTGCCAGCAAAGACAGCGCTATGTCCATGCTTGGCCCTGCTGGCTGGCTGCCTGCCTGGCCCAGTCTGTACTTGGCAACTCTGTGCCCTTACTGTGCACATGACTTTAATGAGCGTGGGTATTGAGCTCCTTTCAGATCAGAAGGAGACCCAGTGACTCAAAACCTCTGGTTGTAGTTCTTGGGAAAGTGATGTGTTGAGAAGAGTAGAAGATGCCAGGACTCGGGAGAGAGCCCTGTGGCCGGCTGCACCTGGGGGCAGCTGGCAGGTTCCAGGATGGCAATCTGGACCTAGTAAGGTTTCGCATGCAGTTTCTTCAGCTTGAGAATGTAGGGCGATACGTGGTTCTGAGAACTTGTGGGCTTGGAGCTCAGTGCTTTGGGTGACTGCTCCCCGAGCAGCACCCGGTACTCACCTGCAGTTCCTCCCTTCAGACTCCTGCCCCACTGTGCACCACACACCTAGGATGATGGCTGGTGCTGGCTGAGCACTGGGTAAATATTTGTTGAATGAAAATGAATTCAGACTGAAGAGGAGACCTAGTTAACAGAGAACGAGGAGCAGCTTCCAATTTTGTCACATTAACAGATCTCCCATTATAACCACTAGACAGCACTTCACTTAATAGCCACAAAATCGTGTTGAGGTAAACAGCCTTGGAAGTACAGCACAGTTCCCTAGGCACTTGTTCGTAGAATATTTAATTTGAAAAGATTTTAATGAGGTTTTTTTTTTTTTTTTTTTTTTCATTTTTCCTGCCGGCTGCTTGGTGAAACATTCTATGCATGCTCACCTATCCCCAGATCTGTTTGTTGGCTTCAGACCCCACATTGCCCCAGCCCGCCAGTGCCCAGGATCCATGCAGTGCCTGCTGTGTGCCAGGCTGGCACCATGCTTTGCAGATGGAGGGTGGTGAGGAGGGTGCAGTTGAACACAGCTGTGCCCGCCCGCTGGGAAGGCTCAGACTGAAATAGCCACGGTTGCAACAGCAATTGCAGTTAATGAAGGCACTTGCTGCTGGCGAGAAGACCCAGGAGTGGGCACATCTCTGGGACGAAGGACCCCTTGTTTCGGCTAGCCCTGGGCTGATGGTTTATGACTTCCAGGGTCCTTTTCCCCTCTCCACCCAACCCTACCACTGATGCCCTGGTGGAACAGGTGGACTAAGGTATCTGGAGCCTTCTTTGCTGTAAACGTGGATACGCTTCAGGCTGGGAGGAGTGAGAGACAGCGGGTTCCAGTGTTGTGGTCTTCACCCCACGCATTCTTCATCCTACCCACTGGGACCTCTGTTTGGAGGTCCCCCATGCCCATCTGCAGAATCCTCGTAATTTTTTTCACAAGAATATAATGTATTTTTAATGTATTAATATATACTTAATGCATTTTTTAAATAACTGTCTATTTTAACATCATTTTGTGCCTTTTCCCATCTTAGTTGTATTCCCCGTGGGCTCCCCATCACCAGCACCAGATCACCCGTGTGTCATCTCCACAGTCCGGTGCACTCCCCACCCCATTTTTTATTCCATTTCCCACTCCACCACTGTAGAATGTCTCTGGTATGTAGTTGTTCATTATTATTATTCCCCACCCCTGGCCCTTTATGCTCCTGCTATGAGTGAAACCATCTGGTATTTTTCTTTCTTTCTGGCTTATTTCACTGAGCATGATCCCTTCCAGCTCCCTCCATGTTGCTGCAAAAGGCATGTGTTTGTTGTTTTTTTTTGGTTGCTGAGTAATATTCCATTGTGCATATGTACCACATCTTTTTAATCCAATCATCTACTTTTGGGCATTTGGGTTGAGAAGCCTCATAATTTTACCACATGCTTTTTGGCATCAGAAAGGATCATTGTGAATTCTGTCTTTAGCAGAAGAAGACACTTGAATGACATTTTCTGTCTACCAGACCCCACTGCCTGCCACCTCTGTCCAGCTGAGTGAGGGTCTTGCCAGGGGAGGCGCTGGTTTGGTGTAGTGGCAGCGACCCATCACCCCCAGAAGATTCTTTTCCCAGCCTCCATGTATTGCTCCTGTTAAATTAAGAGCCATTTTGGAAAGACACCAGAAAAGTAAGACTTGGAATGACCAGACAGGAGCTTGGACTCACTGCCCTCACTTTACATGCCTGGGGCTGGTCTTCAGTTCTGACTCTGCAAGTGATGAAATCACACACCTGGGTGGTAAGCCCTCAGAGACATCCAAATGGGAGCAGGTTGGATGTGGGGCCACTTGGGCCTTAATGAATTTCAGGACAGCAGACTCTGTTCACCACCACCACTACCTAGTCTGGAAGTGGAACCCTGCCAGCCCGCCAGGTCAGCACCACCACACAGCCCTAGCTAGTCACAGCACCTTGCACCCCCCAAATTGCAACTGCCCTGATTTTGTTGTAAGCACATCTCCATTTTTATCAGCTATGCATGCAACTTAGGCATTGGTGTTCCGTTTTTAATATTCTCAGGTTTTTGTTTAATGTGTCTCAAAGACTATTTCAATCTATAGGTTTCCCTTCCATCTCGTCTCTTACTCTTCCTTGTATCTGTTTGTTGAAGAAATTAAGTCATTTGTTTCTAGAATTTCCTACAGGCTGGATCTTGCTGATTGCCACCCCCAACCCACAGTAGTTTAGAATAACCCTCTGCAGGTCCTGTGTTGTCCGTTGGATCTAGTGGTTCGACTGGTCCTAGGCTTGATTTGGTTTTTATGTGGAGAGAGAGATATGGGGAGCAGGTTTTATCTATTACTCATAGATAGCTATTTGATTTTTTTTGCTTTTGGGCCATTATGAGTCAAGATGTTTTGTACAAATGGACATTTGTGTACACATTTCTGTTTTCATTTCTCTAGGGTGTGTACCTAGGAGTGGGTCATGTGATAACTTGTTGGGTCACGTGATAACTTGTTTAACGATTTGAGAAACTGCCAGGCTGTAACTCAAAGTGGCTCTACAACTGCATTCCCATCAGCAGTGTACAAGAGCTCCAGGCTCTCTGGCGTTTGATACTGTCTGTCATTGTTGTTATAGCCACCCTGCTAGGTAAAGTGGATTCGATTATGGTTTTGATTTGGATTTCCCTAAAGATTCATGATGCTGAGCATCTTTTTATTTGCTTGTGGGGTGTTTATATCTTTTTTGAGAGCTCCCTATCTATGTCTCTATGTATGTATCTCTGTTGCCCATTTTAAAACTATGAGCTGTAAAAGTTCTTGATTCTAGATCGAAGTTCCTTATCAGATATAATTTGCAGAACTATTTTTCCATGTCTTTATACTTTCATGATGTCTTGACATCCATTGAAGCACAATAACTTTACTTTTTGAGGATGTTTGGTTTATTTTTGTTTTGTTTTGTTTTCTGTGTTTTGTGAGTCCTAAGAAGCCATTGCCTAATTCAGGGTCATGAACATTTGTGCCATGTTTTTTTCTGAGAGTTTCATAGTTTTAGTTCTCCATGTAGGTCTTTAGTTCATTAGGAGTCATTTAGTTCATTTGTAGACACTGTTACCTACACACTGGTTCCTCAGTGCTGTGGACAACCAAAAGAGCCCAACAGATAAAAAAGCAAACAGCCAGAAGCGCCAGGATCAGTGCTTCATCCCTTCCCTTCATTTACCAGCCCTCATAAGAAGGCATCAGTTCCTCATGCTCTGAAATTGTTTTTTATTCATCATTTTAAGTGCTTAGATTTAATGACGTGCTTGTATTACAGTAAAACAAATTAAGAATTTTAAATGAGTGTACTGGGGCACGTTATGTATGCAATAGAAGCCTTTTGTTCCTTACCCGGCTGTCATATCCTACATTTTCATCTTCCCACTTGTCTTCCAGAAACACGCCAAAGGCCAGGATCTTTTTGATCAGATCGTGTACCATTTGGACCTCATAGAAACAGATTACTTTGGCCTCCAGTTCCTCGACTCTGCCCAGGTGGTGGTATGTATTACTTGATTGGTTTCCGGAGAGATTGGCTTTATAGGCTAATTGTAGGCCCACAGTTGCTAGAAACTGGTGGAGAAAAATAAGAATAAAATTACAATATTGTCGCAGTAAGGAGTGGGCGTGGTTGCCCATGTGAAATGCATCCGTGATGGCCCTTCCCGGACCCTGAGAAGAGGAGAAAGGGGCGCATTAGGGGTTCATGGGCCTGCTCGAGAAACATTTCCAAGCTCAGAGATCAACAGGGGCATGTTTCTAGAGGAGATAGGAAGAAGAAATACTGTTAAGAGAAACTCCTTTAATGATACTACCTTTTTTTAAAAAAAAAACAACAGAAGCGATAACACTATCTTTTGATCTTCCTGGGTTTGGGGGAGTGGTGCTGGATCCCAGCCACACTTAATGGATATTGGGGGCGGACAGAGCATGTCATGGCATTGCTTGTGTCAGGTCAGCAAAGACCACACTGACTTTGCCTGAGACAGTGGACTCAACCCAGTTCAGAACCTCTCTCTCAAAACCATGAATGACTTCAGAGTTTTCCCCCCAACCAAATGTAGTTTTGGAGTGCAAAGATGATGTATTCAACAATCTAAAAAGATTTACTGAGTGTCTGCTATGTGCTAGGCCTGTTCTAAACACTGCAGATAAAGTATTAAGCTTATATTTAATATGATGGGTGATAATAGGTGTGGAGAAAAATAAAGCAGGAAGGGGATAGATGGTAGGGCAGCGTGATTTTGAACAGCTTATGAAAGCCTGAGTTTCCAGATGGAGGCCTGGAGTAATCATGGGAGCTTAAACCTTTCCACCTGAAAGATATTTTTTAGGTACTTTCTGGAGCTCCTAGTGAGGGTTGTTAGGTAAAGATGCTCAAAATTGGTGCCTGGAATGGGCACTGCCTGAGAATGTGACACCATGAGTCTGTACATGGATGATACTGTGGGATGGGACTTAAATGCATCCTGCAGCCCCAGGCAAGTCTCCCCCCCCACCCTGTCCCCCCTACCTCCAGGCTTTCCTGTCTGCTGTGTCACCCCTCCTCCCCAACAACCAGCCCTTGCCTCATTGCCTTGCACTTTCTAGATCTTTCTTCCTTCTGTTAATGGTCCAAATTACTGTCCCATTTCCCAGCTGGAGACTCTCACTCTGGACCCATCAGGGCCTTGGGGCGGAGGCAACTGATAGCTCCCTTTTCACCCCCATTCCCTGGGCCCTGCCTCTGTCCTCAGCACTGTCCTTTCCATCCTGCAAGGCTTCTGCTGACTTGGGTTTTCTCTTCCCCAATCACCCTTTGGATTCAGGGTTCTAGACCCTGCTCTCATTGACATTTCATCAGCGCAACCTCACACTTCGGGTCCTGTTACCTCCCAGAGGCTTCGGGATCCAGAATTCCGTGATCGCATGCCTTTAGCCCACCTCTGGCCTCACCTTTAACGACCCCTCCCACCTTACCCTCCTCTCTCCAGCTTCCCCCCCCCCTTCCTCTGCCCCAGCAGAGCCACAGCCAACTCACCTGCGTCCCCACTTGCCCTTTGATCCTCTGTCCCCTCTACGTTGTGACCCATCTGTTTCCTCTGCTACTTCTCAGCCTGCCAAGCCTTGCTGGAGAGTCACGCTGTGCCTTTTGGAGCCTGCACAGAGCGCAGGTTCAGCAAAGTCCAAGCCCCTGAGCTGCGCTTCTAGCTGACGTGCCTCACGCTCTCCTGATCTTCCCCAGACTCTAGTCTGGTTCCCTGGAGACTCTTCTGACCTTGGACTCCCCTCTGGCTGAGAAGACTCATGCAGTCTCCCCCCCCTCTGCGTTTTTTTGTTTCTTTCTCCTCCTTTCCTCCTGTCACTGTCCTTTTCCTCCTGTCACTGTTCTGTCTTAAGGGAGTTTGCCTGAGTCTCAAGCTTCATTCCCCACGCTGCATCTTAGATCCTTCCCGTTGCTTCCTGAGCACCAAGTTTAGTCTCTGTCCCTCTTCAGCCCTCCTCATTCCTGAAATCCTTCTCCATTTTGCCTTCTCTTCTGTGTCTTCCTGCAGGTGATGGTTTTGATTTGAGAATATCTCGGTCCCTGCACTGGGCGTTGGACCTGGGCCTTGTTCCCGCTTGAGCCCCTGACTCATTAGATGTGCTTTAGTCAAGCCATTCTTTTCCCTGTTTTCCCATCATACAATGGTGTCCTCGGAACTGTTCTCCCAGTATACTGTTCGGTGATTCTGCGTCCAAAGAGAGGCAGGCGTATCTGCCCCATGCCTCTTGTCTAGTGAGAAGGGAGAAGATGACCGTCACTTCTGCCCGTAGATCTGAGCCTGTCCTGCATGGCACGTCATCCCCAGGAACACTGCCCAGCCTGCCAGCCACCCTGGTTCCCAGAAAGCCCGCCTGTCTCCTTTACAAAAGACTCCACCTCCAGGCTTCTCTGCCTGCAGGGCCCTGGCTCTGTGCAAGCGGGAGTAGCTGACAGCAGGATCCAGGTGCCCTTCCCAGGACAGACACCTACAGGCGTTCACACTCCACAGGTCCTAAAGTCTATCCAGCATCCAGCCCCACAGACACGAGCAGGTGCAGGGCCTCCTGGCCTGGCTGGGGCCCCCGAAACCCTCTGGCGCACCAGTCTCCGCGTCTAGCTGGGCTGGGTTCTGGTAGCACCTGCACTTTTCTAAACTGCCTCTGTGGTACAGGTCCCCTCAAGAGCACCCTTTCTCAGCTGCTTTAATTTCTGGCCACCCTCTCAGGTGACAGCCCTTCATGGTGCATGTTCTAAACCCCCAACACATTTTCGTCTAGGGAAATGTTTCTCTGAGCTTGTTTTGCTTTGTGTGGTAGAGCGTTTGCCTCCATTTCATGTATGTACATGAACAAACCTGTGCATTAGCTCCTCAGCTTAGGACTTCCTCTTCTTCACTGGGTGGCTCTTCTTGATGACAAGGCCCACAGCCTAGAACTTGGTCTCTAGCCCAGAAGGAAGCTTCAGAGCCATTTGTCCAATTTTCCCATCTCCCAGTTGGTGAAACCAAAGCCTTTGACCCTGGCAAATCAATCAGCTCAACTCCAACCAGGTTTGATGGTGACAGGCTTAATGCTCACGTTCCTGCCTTGGACTCTTGAGCCTCCTGTTCCCTGGCTGTATTATTCACAGAGGAGTGGAGGGATTAAGGGAGGTTGTGGAAGACAAACTGTTTTGTAATCCGCGTGGGCCCCTAGCTGGAAAGGCTAAGGGGGAACCAGAAGCCATCCCAGCTTCTAGTGGCAGTGCGCTGAGGTTAGCTGAAACCTTCCAGGCATCCTTGTCTGCAGGAGTAACTGTAGCATTTTAGGCGAGAGCCCTCTGGGAGGTTTGCTAAGCCAGCTTCTGGGGTGGCATTGATTTTTCCAAGGAACTGGAAGGAGGTTTGGTGGCGGGTATTAGGTGTTAAGAGAGGTGTGTTTCTAGGGAGAAGTGGGGTCAGGAAGAGGGGGGGTCATTTGGCCATTGGCTTATTACCCCATAATTGAGGCATCTGCAAAAATTGACACCCCCAGCTAGCAAATCAGAGAGCTGGAAGTGGCGGAACTGTTGGCAAGCTCCCCTGCTCTCACACCCCTGGCTCCCTGTGAGGAGCCAGGCCTGGTTTCCATAGTGCCCTGCCTAGCCCTGCAGCAAGGTCAAAGTCTATTGGCATTGCCTATTTTTAGCAGTTAGGGCTGGGGCCTCCTGTTTCCCTTTGCCATATCAAAGCAGGAAGTCCACCCAGGAATCCACTGTGCTAGAGCTCACTGTCACGTATCTTAACGCTCTATTTTTACATGTCAGACTGCCCTCTGAAAGCTGGCTCTCTGGCCTAAACCACCCAACTTTCTTACTGCCTAGTCCCGGAGCTCCTGCTCTAGTGAGCTCTGGGCCAAGCTCTGAGGTTAAAGGCCCAATGTAATGCTCCTTTTACATTCATCACTGATGTGTGGAAGCTGTTCATTGAATAGATCCATTTTACATCTGATCAAGCTGAGGCTATGGAGACACTGGGACCTTAAGGGTCGGGTGAGGACAGAGCTGGGATTCAGAACCTGCTCTCATTTCCGAGCCCAGCATTTTCACTGGGCTTTGTGGGCTCCAATACACAGTAGTCATACACACACGCAGGCAAGCATGCACACGCACACACACACACCTTTCCCTCAAGAGCCATTTATTCTTCTTTGACTTGGAGCTTCCTTGATCCCAAACTATGGTGCAGGAGTGAGCAGGACACCACTTCTGCCTGCCACGTGCTGGTGGGGGCGACAGATGAGCCATCCCTTGGGAAAGTGTGTTCCTTTGTACTGTGAGCCTCAATGAGGACTGGCTCGCCAAGTATCATGGATGAGATGAACAGGTTACCAAGCGGAACATGGGTGTGGACCCCAGACAGTGAGAGAAATTTGCCAGGCAAAAGCGTGACAAGGATTTGGGACAGGGGCAATAACACACAGCCCCACCTCAGAGGGGCCTTCCGCCTCTCCCTGGGGCAGGTGTTCTGGAGGTGGGTGCGGCCAAGATAAGCTGATTCCTGAGTCACTGCCAACAGGAAAAGCCAGCATCTTATGGTGGTATCTTATTTTGCAGCAAGGAATATAGAAAAGGCAGTTCTGGTTTTTGTCTCAAGACTTATGAGCTATTTTTGCAGGACAGGCTCTGTCTGATACCTGGGGGATAAGAAACCCGGTATAAAGAGAGATTGGCACAGCTCTGGTGGCTGCTGGAAGGGCCCCAGGGGACACTGCAGACACTATTGCAGCTCCCTCGGCCTCACTGTGATGATTGGTGGCGATACCATCCCACTTGCCACCTGTACAGCTGCTACAGCGTGTCCTTACCACTTCGCAGACACCGGGAGGGGGAGTAGAGAGCTAGCAGTGAGATACCTGACTGTAAAAGGACAGTTTTAAAAACCACCCTCCGTCCCTTTGGATGGCTCATTCCGGTTTCTGTGGACTCAGTCATTCCTCAGACAGTGGTTGCAGACAACTCAGACACAGATGAGGGAGCCACGTGCAGAAGGGGGGCCCGACTCGTGACCACACCCCAGGAGAGCGGCAGGACTGGGATGTGTAGAGGCTGACTTTCTGCCTCCTTCCATTTTAGTAAAGACACGCAAAAAGGCTCAGGAAATGCTGCAGGATGACCTGCAGGCCAGTTCTGAATGTTGTTAGTGAGAGGGCAGGTGTTTTCCTGGCAGTGTGAAAATATTGGTGCTGCTTGGGAAGCTGATAAAGGCTCTGTGCCATTACTATCGAGGAACCCCAAGGGAATCTCAAGGAGCTGAAATAAATGCATTTCCAGAGCTTCATTTTGAATGAGAGCAGAGACCCCCTCCTGGAGGCAAAAAGGTTACTTAAGCCAATGCGGGGCTGGAGACCTGGAATACCAGACACGTACACCAGCCTGAGTGAATTTCGCCTCTTCCTCTTGCCAGCACCTTAGTCCTGGGTACCTCGTGGGGCCATCTCCACAGTCGGATGTTCACCTGCTCAGAGGCCTGAAACAGTGATAGTTGCAACACTGTCCAAATGTTTTTTCCCAGCACCCCCAAGCAATTAATTTAGACACTCTCTACCTAGAGTTAGTGGCAAATCCCACAGGCTAAGGACTCAGTCCTACAAGACTGCCTGCCTCGCTTCCGATGCCAGTCACAAGTCCAGGCTGCCCCTGTACTTCAGACCCACTGCCTGTAGATGGGGAGGCCCAGGATCTCCCGGCTTTGGTTAACAGGCCAGGGCGAATCGTAGACTGCAAAGGAAGGTTTACCTCACTGGATCGCCAGTTTACTATAAAAGGATGCAACTCAGGAACAGCAGTTAGAAGGGATGCACAGGGCAGGGTATGTGGGGGGTGGCTGGGGGAGCACAGAGCTTCTGGGTTCTCTCTGAGTCGTCTCCCTGAATCTCCATGTGTTCATCTGGCCGAGAGCTCTCAGAACCCTGTACTTTTGTCTTTGAATGGTGGTTTCCTCGCATAGATGCAGTTTAATTAAATCATGGACATTGGTGATTGCTTCCACCTCCAGCCCTCCCCCACCAGCTTCCTTCCAAGTAAGGGGAGGGGGAATTGGAAGTTCTTTCTAATCACTTCTTGGGTCCCCTCCTGGCAACCACCCCCCACCCCTTTAGTGCTTTCCAAAGTCACCTCATTAACATAAAATCCAGTGTGGTTGAAAGGAGTTGGCTCTAAATTCCAGGGTACCTGTACTGCCCTCATGACTTAGGAAATTTAAGGTTTTAGGGGTTCTTTGCCAGGAAAGGGACAAAAATTAAACACATATTTCTTATTAGAAACCATAGTGTCACACGTCGTAAGCTTCCCAAGGTTTCATTCCCTTCCTTCTCTTTTCATTTTTTTTTGGGGGGGTGGGGACACAATTACCCTGTCGATGTCTTCCAGTTCTAATTTAAATGAAAACTAGACTCTTACTCATAAACCAAGAAAACACACAGGAACAGGGGAGCCGGTTAATCTCCACCACCCAGACTTGATGGGAGGCCCAGGGCTTCTTCGGGCAGTCTTTAGGCCCCTTCAGCCCCTGTGCCTCTCTTTGCTGTGTGGTTCTAGTGTTTCTGAATGGATTTTAGACAATTGAATTCTACAACCAGCTTACGTGTATCAGTTCCAGAAGTGATGTACAATTAGAACAGATGGGCCTTGCCAAATCATCTCACCTCTTGATTTATGGGAAGGGTTTTCCAGATGAGCTTGGACAAGAAATTCAGATCAGAAACCACTTTTCTAATGTCCATTACAGTTTTTGAGTTAAGTATCTTGCCCTCTGAACTCAAATACACCTGTCTGCCTCCAGTGACCAGTTTCATTGGCTGTTGAGAGGAAGAGCCGGATTGACTGGCTGTGTTTAGCCAGGTTGCTGATGAACAGCGAGGTTGGGTCCAGTAGCTGCTGAATCCTTTAAGCAGGGTGCAGGATGTGACTCACTAAATGCTGTGTTAGGCCTTAGTGCTGGGGTCTGCAAGTCCCAGGGTGGTCTCACAAGAGGAGATACAGCCATCAGAGTCTGGTCAGCTCCTGTAGCTAAGAAGAAAATCAGGTCATTTTCAATCAGTGGATAAATGATAGGTTTTCTCATCTCTTGTTTTAATGTCATGATTGGGTTTCTTATCGCCTGGGATGCAGGCAGGCAGGCCTCTGAGCCCCATGTTGTCAAGGAGCTTTAAAATGAGCCATTTCAGAGTCCTTTCTCCTCTTAGCCAGGACCAGATGCTTCACAGGCCTTTATCCTGGCTGGTTCTGCTTTGGGCTCAGGACAGAGGCCAGTGTGCAGGGGTGGAGGAGGGGGAGGCAGTGTTGCCTCAGGGAAAAGCAGTCTGCTGTCCAGTGCGAGTGTCTGGCCACGATCTGGAGTTAGCCCCAGCCATAGATTGGCCAGTAAAGTCTGGAATTGCTTGAGATTTTATAGAGGTCTAACAGCAGTTTTTACAAGGAACCATGGATGTTTCCAGCTCCCTGGGATCATTAGGCCAGGTTCCTGGGCAGGAGAGAACGTGGAAAGCTTCAGCAATATGTGTTTAATGGAGGCAGGCTTTAAACAACACTCACGTGTTGAGATGCTGTTTCACGAGCCTTGGATGATCCTGATTGCATTGCACAGTCAGGATCAGAAACCATAGCTGCACACACCAGCTGGACCTGGGTTAGGATTAGGGTTGACAGTGGGAAGGTGGGCTTAAACTTCTAGTCTAAATGTAAGGAGACTTGAGGAAGGGGAGCAATGGACAAGCTCCTCTAAGCTCTAAGCCTCTAGGGCTAATAAGATTAGAAAAGGCTGGCTGCAGGGAGAACTTTCTTTGCCTGGTAATGGTGAATCTATTTGAAAGTGAGCAAAGACGGGTTTAGTCATAGCGATTGGCATAATACTTTGCTTTGGCAGGAAAGTGAGTACTATGCTTTTATCAGTCTGCATCTGTCCTGAGAGCTAAGGTCGTCGGGGGAGCGGGAAGGGGGCTTTAGCTTGGTTGAGAGCTGCAGTGATATTTAATTCTAATGAGGCACACTAATCATTAATAACGGCCTGATAGGCAAATGATAAATGAGTTATGTAATAGAAATGACAACCCTGCCCTCATCCATGAAAATAATGCTCATTAAAAATAAAAAAATAATGCAGAAAAGTTTTTAAAAAATTAAATGACATTCATAGGTCTACACCCAGAAATAACTTCTATAAATCCTTCTGGACACATCTTGATAGAAAACAATTTCATATAAATGAAGATTCTACCTGTTTTTCTTTTTTTAATCTAACATTGTGCTACAGATCTCTTGCCACATCAATAAATAGAAGCCTAGATCACTTTTAAAGACTGAATAGTATTTCATTATATGGATGAGCCATTTTTTTCCTTCTGTCTTTGTTGATGGACATTTAGGTCATTTCCAATATAAAGCTATTAACAATGAGATAAAGCATCCTGTGCATGTCCTTTGAAATCCACATCCTGCTTCAGGGATCTGCCGCTTTTATTACATGGTTGCCTAGCCAGGAGTGTTTGCCCAGTTCCCCCATCACTCTGCTCATAGCTTATTGTGTTATAATTCATCCGCTATTTGCTTTTTGTTTCCTTATCCCTCTCCTCCTACACTGTCACAGTGGGCTCTTGGGTGGCGTGTAGAGTACATGGAGGGACTCAGTCCCACCCTCTCTTGTTATCACAATGCACAGAGTTTAGGTTGCTTCTGAGAGTATATTGACAGTCAGCAGAATGGCCTCTGACTCTGAATAGCTGGTCAGAAGCCCATTCTGGCTGTTATTCTGTTATTCCAGTTGTTACTGTGACACTGAAATTCAGTGTGTATTGCAACCATGTAGAATTTCGGGCAAAGTTGCTGTGTGCCTCATTAAAAAAAAGTCTTTAATATTTATTTCTCAAACCTGCTGGGCGCCCTGTTCGGTCCCGGGCTTGCTAAACCCAGAGATGCTTAAGTACATGGTCCCTGCCTTGCTGGGACTTAGGTTTGCCTAGAGGGATTCACAGTGTTTTATTCCTAAATGTGGATGGATGTTAAGCTGCTCCTCAGGAATATAATATATAATAGAGATACTTTCATGTAAGGAAAAAGATGTTGTGACTTCCTTGGATGGATAAGACTGAAGTGATTTTTCTGGTGACAGAATTCTGGAAGAAGTGGAAATGCCTGCTTTAACCAAAGCAAAAATTTCTTAGGCAAAAGACTTCCATTTTCAGTGTGGCCATTTTCCTGGCAACAGAATAAAGAGGTTACAAAGTTTGGTTTTATGTTAGAGTTTAGGGAGACAGTCCATGAGTGATTAGAGACATCACTGGGAGACCTGGAGGAGCTCAGAGCAAAAGGCAGTTGGTGACTGCACTGACCACAGGGGAGCTCACCGATCAAGGAGTTAAAAGGTTTAAAGTTCTTTCAGATACCTCCAGAAAGCTGGTGGGAATTGTGGGCCCTCTCCCCAAAACAAATGCAGTTTTTAATTTTTTTAAGTACAGATTTTCTCATGCCATTCCAAACAGCAAGCAGATGCCTAGCCCGGAGCTCGTGATCTGGTCCGATGCTGGGTTGGTGGGAAGAACTACTAAGACTTGTGTTGGGAGATGACTGTGGGGGGATGTTTAGTCTTGCTGACGAACTGTTTCTCAAGACACGTTTTCTTTCTTTTAGCACTGGCTGGATCATGCCAAACCCATTAAAAAACAGATGAAAAGTAAGTAAGCCGAACCCCTCCTCAATTCTTTTACCAGAGAGTAACCTCTTTTGCCAATGTTTTCAAGTGTTAGGATTTCATTAGAACTTGGGAGCACTTAAAAATAGATCCCATTTTAAGTGGATGCTTTTTAATTTGTTAAGGCTGGCCAAAAGTTAGAGTTTAAAATGTGAGTAAGAGTTTTAGTAGATATTTAAAAAATAGACTGTGCTCTCATTGCAAACGGGGCACCCCTACCAGTGAGATTAATAGATTAAGCTGCTATTGAGAAACTTGGGTTCATACCTGTTGCATCCACTTTCTGATGAGTTACAAGGTAGATTTGGAGAATGGGGGAGCAGGAGGGGTCTTCGACAGCCTGGTCCCGAGCTCTGGTGGGAGCCATCTTCCCTTGGTGTGGTTTGTGCAAAGGTTGTTTACAATGTTTTCTTCTCTGGAAAATATTTGAAGGTCACTTTGGACTACAGACAGTGCTGTTTGTATGTCCGTTCCCGCTAGCCCACATAGTATTTTGTAAAATGTCCATATCAGCCTGGAGCCTGCAATCATGGGAAAGCAAAATGTCAGCGCTAAGTAATTCATCCGGATCATCAGGGATTTCTCCCAGAATGAGGTTACGAGCCACGTCATCTCTGCCGACACAAAAGCCGGCTTTTCTGTTTGCCAAACTAGAACTGAAAGGGAATTACGAGTTCAGTGTCTCCAGGGTGGTGGTGAACGAGTTTATAGATTAACATGTTTTTCCTTTTGTCCATTCCGTGATCTTCAAAACTGGGGGAAAACCTCTTCAACCTTCCAACGCTAAATATTTAGTTGGACCTGCTTATGCTTTGCACTTTCGAGTTAAATATTATTCTTCAGAACCGAACAACCTGCGTGAAGAGTTTACAAGGTAAGACAAATGCAGGGTCTGCTCAGTTACAGATTTGTCACATTTCTGAGTTATTAGCACCCTATTAGTGCTAGCTCTCTGTTTTGTTGAAAAGCCACACATTGTTTAATGTGACCTTCTCTGAGTGTCTAGAAGTGAGAAGATTCAGTTCCTGGTTTTTATCTTGGCGGGCCTTGGATAAATTGGTCAGTTGCTCTGGGCATTTGTTTTGCCCCAGCTGCAAAGAGCGAAGTCAGGTACTAGGTGAGAGCTCCTGGTTTAAAATTGCCATCTTTGAAAACATTTTTTTAAAGGGATAGCAACCTGTTCCCATGATTGGTAGAATTCCTTCATGTTACCTTTCAACCCCACTGAATTTCTTTCCTGGTGTGCCTATCCAGGTCTACCTCTGAGACTTCAGAAACAATGTTAGAAGCAGAGGAGACTTAAGTAATCTTTAAGCTTGGAGTTTTCCTCCAGCTTTCCCATCAGTGAGATTCTCCACCTGTCCCACTGCTGTTTTTGATGCTCTAGATGCCTCCTGGGACCTGTGATGGACAGTAGTGGTTAGTAACATGCAGGTTCTTGGTAGTGGCCACTAGCTTGGAGATGGCCAGCAAATAACCTAGAGACTGACTGCCTGTCCCCATTTCCCCACTTGCTGAGTCCTGTGGGTCCTTTCCTGGAGGGCTTGGAAGGGGCATGTCAGCACTGTGCTCTCTTTGGTGTGAGTACACAGATGCTTTCCTGCTTTCCTGGGTAGATTTCAGCGGTGTGTAAGCACCTGTCAGGAGCATTCTGGCATATACTAGAACCTTTAGCTCTTCCCACCCGCATTTGATTTCTGGGTCACCAACATTCTCCTGTATTCATTTCACAATGTGATTATATACATTGTTTTGAAAGTTCAAGTAAATTATTCCACTGTTCCTCTTCAGAGTCCTTTATGAACATGCTGCTTCTAGCTGCCTTCAGAGTCAGTAACTCTTAACAGTGGTGTGAGTCAAAAACACCTGGGAAACTTTTAAACAAATCAGATTCCTGAGGCCCACTCTTGCACGTCAGATTCTGATTCTGTAGCTGTGAAGTGAGGTGAGGGCAGCTTTGGTTTGTAAAGAGCACTTAAAGTGATCCGGGTGCCCCATAACCTCCTCGTAAAAGACCATTATTTTAGCCAGAACACTTAATTTTTTTTTACTTACATGAAGCCCCCCTCCTCCCCATTTGTGTTATTTGCTGCTTCCCCACCCTCTTTACTACCCTGTAAGGAGATGCAGTTCCAATTCCAGGATTTTTGTTTCTTGTGTGTTTGTATGTGGGTGCAGTTTGGTTTTTAAACGGCAGAGTCTGCAGGTAAACTAGATTAAAAAAAAAAAAAAAAGCCTCAAGCAGTTGCTAACTACAGCCTGCTGTAAACATTTCAATACAATCAACTGCAGCCTTTCTGGAATCTGCTGGTGGGACTGGCCAGAGGCCAGAGCCGGTCTCCACCCTGCCAGTTTGATTGGACATGTGCTTGCCTGTGTGCCGTGATTGGCCCTTTGAGGGGGTGGGAGATGAGTTCCCTGTTCCACCCCAGTATCCTGCACATCCCCTGCACACACTCACCTTCCTAGCGAGGTTCTGGAATCCTTCCTGGAGACTCAGGAAGAGATGCTTCCACCAAGTTCTCATTGGATCTGGACTCCCTTCTTACAATGCAGAATTCTAGTCGGCTGTGCGGGTGGGCTCTGTGATGGGACTTGGGAGATTGGAAGTGGCCAGGAAAAATGATCCTCTGTTGACTTTTGTATATGTTTGTCAGGTACCTGTTTGTTTTACAACTCAGGCATGACATTCTTTCAGGAAAGTAAGTATGTTTTGTTATAACTCCTAACCCAGAATAGATCATAGTATCTTTCTAAATAATTCACTGTTTTCATTTTGTTTTTAACTCTCCTACCCTTGTTCCCTTTTCAAAATTCAAAAAAAGTACAACAGGCATTGTAAAGTGAGTCTAATACTTGTATCACTGTCATCATCATCTTATTTTAAATAATTACTCTATGGCTTGAAGCATTTCCAGGAGCATTTAATAATCTTAAGTGATGTGTATTTAGGGATAATTCTCTCCCTGATCACATCACTGCCCCATTCATAATGGCTTTTGTCGTATTTGCAAGCAAGATACTTTATTAGTATGTATACACTTACAAGTATGTGGGTAGTCAAAAAGCTTCATTCATCCCCATCTGCATTTAAGTAGCATTGTAAAGAGGGCGCATTCTGATTCTGATAGAAAGAGGTTTAGACATCTCATCTCATTTCCTTCCCCTGTCCCCCCTTAAAAATGCTTTTAAAATACTAGGTCTCAGACTACACAATGATTGTGGAACAGGAGAAACATTGGCACAGAAGTGGTTGATTTTGAGTGCAGTGTTTACTTTAAAGATAAGAGATTTCAGCAGTAATAACAATTGTAACATTTTCCTAACTGTGTATTGGATATTTTCTCTTACATGAAAAACTAAGACTATACTGAGTCTAAAAAACAATATCAGATATTAGGGACAAGAATATATTTTGATTTTGAATATAATCTGAAGGAAATTTAAAATGTGATTTGTGAATTTGAAAACTCTCAGTAGAATTTGTGCTGTGAAAATGTTAGTGGGGCGTACACCATAAAACCAGTAGATTGTACAGTGTATACATTTGCCTTATTCCACCATGCAATACAGACCGTTGATTGGTGTGTGTATTATGAGTGTGTGTGTGTGTGTGTGTGTGTTTATCACTCTCTCCATACTGTGCTACTCATACTAAAGCCCTCTTAAACCTAATAATTGTCTTCAGTTTGGAAAAATAGTAATGACAACAATGTGCATTTGTACAGTACTTTACAGTGTGTTGACTCTTCAACCAGAGTCACTGCCTTTCAAAGCAGAATGGTGCTCTGGTCTGAGTGCCTCCTCCTACCAGCTTGATGATATTGGGCTGGATACTTTGACACTCAGTCCTTCGTCTCTGAAATGGGGGGTGGGAGAGCACCAGCCACATGCATTGTGGGGGACGGCCAAATATATACGTAAAATATATGTATGTGTGACAATATAGCTGAAAAGACTCTGGAAGCTATGAAGTGCTGTACCTATGTTTGTCATTAGTATTTTTCTAACTTTGCTTGTAATATAGAAGTCTGAACGTGATCCCTGGATTTGTAGTAATACACCTCTGTGACTTTGTCTCGGTTACACTTATTAGGATGCTTGACTGTGCAGCTGTCCTGGCAATATAAGTATTGTGTCTGTTTATTTTTAACACTGTGACCTGGTTTTGAGAAAGATTTAAGACAGCTTGGAAAGATGCACATGCTATTTCAAGATAAAATAAGTCTAAAAATAATTAAGCAAAGAGGAGGCTTTCATTCTATTTCCCAAACACGCCCAGGCTTGCCAAATTCAGTATAATCGCTCACAGGGTTGATCTAAACTATACCTGGGTTATTTTACCATATGATGAGAAGTGACTTTGGGAAATATGTAGTGTAAGTCAACTCGTTTGCATTCTTTCACGTGACAGCAAAAAACAGAAACCACCAAGAACAAAAATCACTATCTAAATATCACTACCTTTTGAAAAATGATGTATGACATTTTGTGAAGTTATGAGTATTAAAGTTCATATTTACAATTAATCTCTTTTCTTTCAAGATTGAAATGCCCCTATGAAACAGCTGTGGAATTAGCTGCTCTCTGTCTACAAGGTACATTATTCTTTAGTGGTAATTAGCATTTTAATGTTACTGCTTCCATTTCCACAAATGAGTGTCTGTGTATCCCAGGAACAGTGCTGTACTTTGGGGTATAAGTGGAGATACCGTGGTCTCCATCCCTAAGTAGCTCGCAACCCTGAGAGGAAGGCAAGCCCACAGAGTCCAGTGTCGCTCCCTTGGGACAGAGGCTGGCAGGAGGTGCGAGGTGGGGATGAGTCTATGAAGAGGAACAAGGGAACCAGCGCAGGGCAGCAAAGTGCAGAGAGGAGCCGGAGGTTACACAGTGCGGGAGAGTGAAGGCCAGGAAGCTAGATGGGAGTGGGACCTTGGACTCTGCAGAAGCTCAAAAACTGTCTGCACTGGCTCCTTTGAAGTTTCCTAAGAGGCAGCCGGCCCATCGGATGTACGTTTGAGAAAGGCCCAGGTGCTGAGAAGAAGCTGGGCAAGCCTGGGACTGAGGGAGGGGGCTGCCATGAGGAGGTATTGCTAAAGGGCAGGGGCAAAGCACCACGTCTCCCCACTCCAGAGAAAGAGGCAGTGGCAGGAGGGGGTGGCATTGGCCCGCGGCAGGTCGGCGAGGGCTTCTTGGCTGCGAGGTGCCCGTGGGACCTCCAGCAGCTGTGTCAGCACACAAATGTCTCCAGTGGAGAAGCCTGGCCAGGAGCGCTTGGCAGGAGTCACCTGCCTGGTCAGGCTTGTCTGATGACTCTCGGCCTTGGCTCTTCCATCTGAGGCTCTGATGGATTTCGGTTGCAAACGCACAGGGAACATTTGCTGAAATCTCCAGCGCTGAGTAAGAGGATGCTGATATTCAGGGACGTCACGGTGCCTCAGAAACAGCATGGACGTGTTGTCCAGCGCTCACTGACTCCAGTGGGGGACGAGTGATGATGTAGTCATTCGTCAGGGCTCATTATTCTTCTTACTTTAAGATTTAACTTCCCACTTTTGGGTTGGCCAGTTTTTAAAAATTATATATGTTTTTTCAAATTGTGAAATAAATTCCATTATAGAAGGTCAGGTCAGGTCAGCAACACAAAATGAGACAGGTAGATAGAAGGAAATGACCCCCTGTCCTAGAGCAACTGGTTTCTGAATTTTTTTTTTAATGGAAAGAAACTTTAATACAATGAGTGTGCAATACAGAAAAGACAAAGAATATAGTTTCTAAATCAAAAACCCAAAGTTACCCATCCCCTCGTGGGTAAAAGGGGATTGGCCCAAAGCAAGGCCTGAAAGCCCTCCACAAGCCTAAAGCACATTCTGGCTGGGACCCATAGAAAAGGGTCAGACATCGCCACACAAGTCTGGGAGGAAAAGAGCAAAAGTCGCCAAGTCTGGGAGGAAAAGAGCAAAAGTTGCCATAGTCAACCTCCTCCACACAGGTCTCTCACCCACTTCTGTTTCAACCAGTCCAGGACCAAGAAATAAGCATGGTTTCTTCACATGTTTCTTTCTGCTCCTGTGGCTTCCTCAGGTCTCCTTCTGGCTCTCCATCTTGCTTCCTTCTTCGGTCTTCTCTCCAGATTCCTCTCTGGTATCTGAATTTTAAGTAGAACTTCTGAGGGGACATAGACGGTTTCTAGAATTATTTCTTGGTTTTTTTTTATGGATGTTTTTAGCACAGAGATAATTTTTAATGACTGCAGGACACTCCCATGACGAGACACTTCCTTTATGACTTTTTCATTTATGTCCTCTATTGGGGTTCAGTAAGTACAGAGTGAATGAGTGATGTCAGAGAGGCCCCCTGAGGGCTGCTTGAAGGGGGACCCCACCTGTGAGGCCTGAGGGCACACGTGGTAGAGATGATGCTCTTGTCATCTGGACCATCTGTGCCAAGCCCAGTGCTGAGTGCCTCACAGGCATATTTTCTGCTACAGTGACAGTCCTTATGGCCAGAGCCATTAGGCTGTGGATGGAAATGGACTCTCCTTTCAACAGGTAGAGCTGTCACCTGCTCACCCAGTAGCATCCACTCTACAGTGTAGGGATTGCCAGGAGGAGGTCAAACCATCAGACCCGGAGCCCAGCAGATGTCAGAATGTCAGGATGTGGATAATGGGACAGGGGAGTCTGTGTCGTACCTGAGGTCATCAGTCCACACAGAGGTTTCTTCCCAAGGCTGTTGGCAAAATACGCAGCTTTTACCTGTCCTGAATGATTAGCATATCAAACCTGTAAATCTGTCTTGTCACCCCCACCCTGTGGGGTAAAGCTCACCACACTCAAAGTCCGAGCCTCTGGTGGAAGCGTAGGCATTGCCCCAGAGCCGAGACAGACGGGAATGTCCTCAGCTGTCCAGGGGCCCTGCTTGGGGAATTACGCATTTGAGTTGGAAACACATTTCTGCAATTTAAGATGAAGTCATTATGCCACAAATAAAAAGAATAAAGATTTAGACACACAAATGCGGACATTCTTGTGATCTCGTTCGCCTGTCTCCCCCACACCCACTCTCCTTCCCATCAGTAAACGTGTACTCTACTTCCCCATTCAGCCACAGCAGAGCCAACTGTCTCAGGCTGTACAGAGGCACAGCACAGCTGTGCTGAAGCCTTGAGGGCATGTCGCCGTGAGGGTCCTGGAGTGAATGGCGCCTGCACTGGCCCTGCCAGTGTGGAGGTTGCGCTGGTTTGGGATCTAAATTGATGATAGATTTCAAAATGAATCTAGGCAAACAGATAAATCGGGGAGGAGACTCGTCATTTATTCTATGCGCTTTTACCCTCATACAGTTCCCCATTAGGGTAAGACATCCAAGAGGCAGAGCAGTCGGGTGACTTTCCCAAGGTCACACAGACAATATGTGACAGAGTTGCTCCAGTGCCTTCCATGGCCGGGACCCTGGCTGCAGAGTCTGGAGACTGGGTGAAGTGTCGGGTCTTGCTAAGAGGTTCTTGGAAGGCAGGCCCACGCCTCAGAACAGGTGTGCCAGACCTCGCTCGGGCCTACTTTAGTCACCATGGTGAAGAGGCACGGCGTGAGCCCAGCAGGGACAGCTTGGCAGTGTCTGAGGTCCCCATCCTGTGCTTGGTGACATTAGGATGGTGGTGTTAGGGGTGGAGTCCACACACACACTACGCTCTGGTCTCTGTGACCTTGTTGGCTCTCTAGCTCCTGGTGAGAGGGGCCTCCCTGTCATTGGGGTCCAACCTTCACCTTCTCTGGATACATATTTCCCAAGCAGAGTCTAACATGTGTGACTCTGCCTAAGGTCCCAAGCCACTGCGCACCCTGACCCAGACGACCCTAAGGAGCCCTTTGCTTCAGAGTTGTAGGTGCGGGCTCCAGTCAGAAACCTTCAGCAGCTGTCTGCTTGCCTCAGACACGGTCTCTCAGGTCCTGCTGCCGCTAAGCTTTGTTGCAATGCGTGCTCTGCAGCCCCGGGTGGCCCTCCCTGGATCTGGACTCAGTTGCCCCTTGCAGGCCAGTGTGGGGGATAGAAAGGGGTGCGGAGTGACAGCAGGTGGGCAGGCAGGTGCTGGCTGGTTAGTCTGTGGGATCTGTCTGCCAAGTAGTGTTTTCACTGTGTGTTCCCTGGGTCACCCACACCATTGTCACTTAGAAACTTGTTAGAATGGCAGAATCACACCTGATTCAGTATGGAATCAATTCTGGGAGTGGTATCCACTCATGAGCATTATAATGAGCCTTTTGGGTGATTCCAAGACACTCTCATGTTCAAAGCCACAATGTTTCTCAACGTGAAGTGTGCACCAGTCACCAGGCATCTTATGGAAAGGCGGGTAGCTGGGCCTGAGATTTGTGAGAAAGTGAGGCTGATGTGGTGGGTGGTAGAGTCCGCTTCGTGTAACCAGTGCAGGCGTACCCGGTTAGAGGCACTTCATGGACTACTGTGTTTTTACACCAGCAAAAAGACTACAGGTCACTGAAGGCTCTAATTTTGGTTAGCATTTTTTAAAAATAATATAATAGTTTATTTTTACATCATTTTGTGCCTTTTTCCATCTCAGTTGCAATCCCCATGGGCTTCCCATCACCAAGTCACCCATGTGCCATCACCATAGTCCAGTACATTTCCCTCCCCCCACTGTTTTGATCCCATTCCTCACTCCACCCCCTTAAAATGTCTGGTATATAGCTGTTCATTATTATTATTATTTTCTCCCTTGGCCCCTTTTTTTTCCTGCTATGAGTGAAACCATCGGTATTTTTCCTTTCCTTTCATTAAGCATGATCTTTTCCTGCTTCATCCATGTTGCAGCAAAAGCCATGTGTTTATTTTTTTTTGATTGCTGAGTAATACTCCATTGTGTATATGTGCCACATCTTTTGGGCATTTGGGCGCAACAAAATATTTTTTAATTAAGTGCAGTGTTTTATTTTTTCAAGTAGACATAATGCTGGTACACACTTAATAGATTACAGTATAAGATATACATGACTTTTACCTGCACTGGGGAAACAAAAACGTGGCATGACTCGCTTGACTGCCGTGTTCTGGAGCCAGATCCAGAGTGTCTCGGAAGTGTGCCTGTGTTAGAGCATGGCTTTTCCTTCTGGAGTCTGTGCCCTGGGCTGCAGGCGAGGAGTGGGGGGCGGATTGGGGAGCAGCAAGAGTGGATTTTCTCATCTGTGTTATCAGGTCCTCCTTTCTTGAGGGGGTTAACTAGCCCTGGGGTGGGTATTCCCTCCAGGACCTTCCTGGGCTCCCCACGTGGCAACCCCCCTTCGCACCACTGACTCCCTCCCAGGCCTGTCTGAGTTGTCACCCTTGTTCCTACGGTGCCCTCCCTCTTCCTCCTGGACCCCTTGCTTTTTCTGTCTCCTTCCCAACACGTTTCCCCCGAATTCTGCCTGTACTATATTCTCCATGGGTCCCTCCAGCATTGCAGACTCTGAAGTGCTGCTCAGACCCACCCTTAATGAGAGCCTCGTTAATGATGTTTCTGGGCAGGTCCTCATTCCATGCAATTGCCTTTTATTGCAAATTCAGGCTGTACCACTTCACAGGGGATGAAGTAATGGGACCTCCCCCGGTAGGAGAAATTTTCAGGAGAAACAAGAGTAATAACTAAGATGGTGGTGTATTGCCCCATGGGGAGGGCATTTGAATGCTTTGTGGGGATCTGAGTCTTCACGTGGGGACCTAGTGGGAGATCAGTCCTCCTGAGTTATCCATCAGGGGCTACCTATGCTTTATGATCATGCAAAATGCCTTTGGACCTGGCTGCAGCAATAACCGAAAACATTCCATGTCTCCTGTTTTCCTTCCTTTTATGAAACTTTCAGCGGAGCTTGGGGAGTGCGAGCTTCCGGAACACACGCCAGAGCTTGTGTCTGAGTTTCGGTTCATTCCAAATCAGACAGAAGCAATGGAATTTGATATCTTCCAGAGATGGAAAGAGTGCAGGTACCGTGATGCTCCCCTCTTGCGCCCTGATGAATTTACTCTGTACTGTGTAAGCATTTGTCAGATTTTATCTGTGGTAGAATTGCTCTGCTGATGACTGTGGAATGGCTGCTCCAACTCTTCTCTCCCGCTTCAGTCCTATTTTTCCCAATTCTCATGTGACTTCTCTCCTTCCCAAGATGTCCAGTAAGAGCACTCCGTTTCTCTCTCTGCTTTACCAACTCTGGTCCTGATGTGCCCCATTGCTCCGTGGACACCACTGCTGTCCTGGCAGCGCAGGGAAAGCCACAAGGCTGCCTTCATGCCTTCCCGCACAGCTGTGTCTCTGTTCATGCCCTGAATCTCCTAAAGCAAATCCTTTAGAAATCCAAAACTTGTCTCTTAGAGACAGTCACATCTGAGACTATGTGCAGTATATTCAACGTTAGACTTCAGGCATGAGGTCACTACGCCTAACTCCTGCCCTGTCCTTTTTCGCCTGGTTTCCCTCTTCCCTGAAGTTGGTGGGTCCAACAATCAGTGCCTGAACCAGTGCCCCCTCTCCTAACTCCCCGGCCCTCTTCACCTTACACTACCTGCCCAAGTCACTCCTGGACTCAGAGACAGCGTGGCTTCCACAGACACCCTCCGCCCTCCTCCCTGCAGAAGCCACTGTTGGCCTTTGGGACTTAGCCGGCCAGCCTTTCACCTTTGCATATGTTTATCAGGCGCACACGCACACACACACACACACACACACACACACACACACACAAAACAGCCGTTTCCTTAAATGTCCACATGAGAAGCCCTGCTCTGTTCAACCCCTCGCGGACTTTTCCTGGCATCTTTTCATGTTAATGGGAGTCGGCGTCCCTCACTTGTCCATGGCTGCCTGCCATTGTGATGTGGCCAGCCATCAGGAGTCCACGGCGTGCGGGTTGCAGTTTACCTGTATTTCCGTTGGTTTTTTAAGGGGAAAGAGCCCTGCCCAGGCGGAACTCTCCTATCTGAATAAAGCGAAGTGGCTGGAACTGTATGGGGTACACATGCACGTTGTCAGGGTAAGCGCTGCGTGTACCTTAGTGCTTGGGTTTTGCTGTGACTGAGAAAATGTGTGAGCAGTGTGTGAACAAAGTAACGTGGTGAGGAAACTGTTTTGCATTGTGACACCTGTTAGAACCTCTACCGACTGTCACTTCGTTTGTTTGTAGGGAAGAGATGGCTGTGAATATTCTCTTGGACTGACCCCGACAGGCATATTAATCTTTGAAGGAGCTAACAAAATAGGCTTATTCTTTTGGTAATTTAGTTTTGTCTAATATTAAAACTGTCTTTTCCTATTTTGTGGTGGAATTATATGTGCTGAATGATTATTGAGGGATATTTGCAACACCCAGAAGTGTGGTAAAGATACCGCACTGCTGTGTTGGTGGGTGTTTGACAATGGCAGTGAAACTTCTGGATAATTACACTTAAATGGATGGTTTCTTTAGCAAACCTGCACTTAAAACGTAGAAAGGAAAATTCTGTTTGGTGTGGAGATAGTTTTGCTGCAGATTGTACTTTTGAAATGTTTTCTCTCTGCCCAGGCCTAAAATTACCAAAATGGATTTTAAAAAAAGCAAATTGACACTCGTGGTGGTGGAGGATGATGATCAGGTAGGGCTGGCACCTGTTTGTCCACTGTCTGTGCGTATCCTTCCTGCAGGTCGCAACACCCATTTGAACGAGAGCCCTGTGCTTCACCTACAGGGGCGTGAGCAGGAGCACACGTTTGTGTTCCGGTTAGACAGTGCCAGGACCTGCAAGCACCTCTGGAAATGTGCGGTGGAACACCACTCCTTCTTCCGACTGCGCACACCGGGAAACAGCAAATCCAACAGATCAGACTTCATCCGCTTGGGGTCTCGCTTCAGATTCAGGTAAGCTTCCTGTTTTGAAGCAACGGTGTGTTTCTGAGAAGAGCAGGAGGGAACGTTACGGTGAATGGAGCGTTAGATCTGCACGCAGAGACTTGAGTTGTTCATCAGGCTCCTGTTCATTCTTAAGGTCTGACTAAGAGTTGAATCAGCCCTTCAGCCTCTGTATCCTCATTGATAAAATGGAACTAATAATGAGAAATGTAATAGTAGCTGCGTTTACCTGGAGTTATGCGAACACAGTAGACGACAGCCTTCGGTGCCTTTTTAGTTTAATAACAAGTATGCTTAGAAAGTAGTTCCTCAGTCTCACTCACCATGTGTCGAGGGCTTGGGGCAGGTGAGGATCTGACTACTGTGTGGGACAGTGCAGAGACAGGGTGCTGGGCACCATGCAGGCAGCTGTAAACCACACCACACCAACTAGAACTTCTAACCTGTAATCAGTCCTCCCAGTAACCATACAAGCTAAATGGCCCATTTTACAGATAAGGAAACTAAGACCAGGGAGTTAGGTCAAGTGCCCCCATTACAGACAGTAATGATGGAGCCAAGCCGCCCCAGGCTAACCACGGCCCTGTTGCTTTGCACAAGCCAGCGTCCACAGCTCTGGTGACAATTAAGGATGAGAGCAGCTATCTATGTGTGTCTGTGACCCAGGGTTGACTAAGCAAATAGTTGAAGCTGAAAAGACCAGAATTTATTCTAACCTGTTTTTAATTAGGATCCTGCACTCATGTCTCTCAAAGTTTATGAGACCTCCCCCCCACCCCACCCCCGGCTGCTTGTTAAACAAAACGAGGGTCTATGACCTCATCTAAAAGCTTTGTAATCCAAATTTGTGGGTGCTCATGTATGCATGTGTGAGTGACTGCCTGAGAATGTGCATTTCACATGCTCTCCTGGGGTTGATTTCTAAAGTGCACTCACTCACAGGGCGGAGAATTGCTGTTACCAAGATCAAAAACTTCACATGGTTTCATAACTTCTGCCCACACATAGCATGTCCTTGAACCCTGTTTAAAATGCCAAAAGATGTGCTCATTTCAGATTTATCTCCTGACAGGAGAATGTCTGTGCACTTGTGTTGAAAGAATGATTTCGTTTAAATGTATTTTTTACATTTTTAACGTTAAAAAAAATAATGGGTAGTGGGGATCAGGTCCTTTCGGAGAAAGAATCAACTCAGTGTCAGAACTGCAAAGACGAGCAGAAACAAGACGAGCAGAAACGTTGCCGACATCTGCTCCCGTCGAAGTGAGGGGGGCGGACTATGGGGAGAGGCTGAGGCAGCCTTTCCTGTCCTGGGGAAAGACCCCACATGGGCTCTCTGGGAAGGTAGAAAGGAAGGGGAGTTTGGAGATGACTTGACCCCTGGGTATCACAGAGTGGGTGACACGTGGCTCCTTTGCTTTGAAGAACTCATAAATCAAGAGTTTGAACAAATGAGGTGGTGATAGCTGAGACCAATATAAGGTGCCTCCTGGTTAAAACTAGGAAAACCTTGGTGGAAGAAGTAACACTTTCCTTGGTTTAGCAAGGAAATTCAAGGTTAGTTGAGTGGTCATTGATAACAGCCCTTTTTTTTTTTTTTTTTTTTTTTTGGATAACAGGCTTTTTTTTAAGAGTTAAATGTCTATGTAATGTGTTTATGAAAGGTTATTTTATGTGCATGCAGATCAATGTTCTTTTACTCAAATGTTCCAAGTACTCCGCCCTGCTGGGTTTGTGCAGCCGGGGGCTGGTACCAAAATTGCAGGTTTTGTCCCTAAGTGGAAATACCTGCCCCTATCATACAACCTGGATTTGGCAAAGGTGGTTTTTTATTTCCAAACAGGAGGCTAAGTGTAAGTGTGTCTCTACCAAACAAGTTCAAGATAGGTTGAAATTTACATTGGAGCTCTTGGAAATAAAAGTTCACTTCCGGGTATACATAAGGTGCTGATAGCCTGATATTGCTAATATGCAGTAAAATATTTGCTTTCCAGTGGGCGGACAGAGTATCAGGCGACCCACGGCTCCAGGTTAAGAAGAACCAGCACCTTCGAGAGGAAGCCTAGCAAGCGCTACCCATCCCGGAGACATTCGACCTTCAAAGGTGGTGTGTTTTTTCATTCTGCCTTGGAATCTTACATTATGGTTTGGTTGGTCGAGGCCCATGCAACTTGGTAAAATAGTTTTGGAAGAACTTTGTACTGTTCTGCTCTGTCAGCCCGAAGCTTTTGAAAAAGCCCAGTGGGATTCTCTTAATGGGAATCAGTCCGCTTCTGCCATCCTGCTGGCTTTAGTCTTTCCCCATTGGATGTGTTTATTCTGCTCCTTTTCCACATTTCTTTTCTTGTGCCTCTTTGCTGCTCTTGGACCTGGGACCTCAGGAATATCATAGGTAAACATTTCTTGCCTGTGGAAGACGATACTGTGTCTTAGAGAGAAAAACAGTCCCTTCTCTCTTCCATCTTGCAGTTTCAGTGGGGGACTCATGACAACCAGAATTCTGGCTGCATGAGAGCAGTTCCGGAACTTGTACTTACTTGACTCAGCAGCTCAGACACACCTTGCCCTTGAATTTAGACAGGCCTAGGGTGCTTGCCCCCCTTAGCCTTTCTAGAAAGACCCCTTGCTGTGACTGTCCCAGAGGGGAGCAGGCATCCTCTGGCTTGGCCTATGAGGTGGCTTCAGAGCTCTTCCAGACTCCAGATTCTGTGATTCTCTTTCACTTTCTTCCTGGTCTATATCCTCTTTTTCTCCTTTATTTTACTGACATCCTTTCCAGCCAGAGTTCTGGCATCTTTGTTTAGAATGATTAGAATGATTTAGAATGATTTTCTATACTTTTCCAAACAAAGTGGAGTCTAGGTAAATAAGCTCTCCTTCTCTGCATGTCCCCAGCACACCCCTGCCCCTGGCGGAAGTGTCTGCCCTGAGCCCAGCACGGTTTATCCTAGGATTTCAGCCTTTGGACACCTTGTGCTGTTTTCACAGGCCTCTGTGTGTCAAGGCTCTGTCTCTCCTCACTGCATCCTAGAGCGCCTGGCCCTGGGCACGCTCTCAGTGAGCTTGCCTGAGGGAATTGGAGGGCTGGGCACAGAGGAAAACAATTCACTTTCCTCTGGAAAGGAGAAGTAGTCAGGTGAAGAGTCGCCTCCTGGGGCTGAGGCTCCTCTGAGATCACAGACATGTCTTTCCGGGCATCTCCTGGTAAAGGTGCTGACGCTCTCTAAGATGTCATACTTCTCTGTTTTTTCCTTTAAAGCAAGCAACGCGGTGATAGCAGCTCAGCTCTGGTAAGTGCCCCTGGGCTGGGGTATGGCTCTTTCACTGTTACACTTTCTTTCAATGCTGACTGTTTCCCTAATACAATTAAGTCACAGAGTGAGTCACCTGATAGGTTTGTTTGGTTTTTTTTTTTCCTTTCTGCTACCTGGCTATACCATCCCTTTGGCTTTCATTAAGCACACAATAGAATGTTCCAAGGCAGTTTGTTTTTTTGGAAAACACAGCTGCTTTGTTTGAGTAGCTTTGTGCTTTGTTTATTATAACAGGGGTGATAAAGGTGATAGGAATGTGTGCAGCACACCTGCTCGTAGCATTGCAGGCGGTGATGGGAAAGACAGAGCATGCTCTTGAGCAAAACCACAGGAGCACAGATGCTGGATTTGCCATTGATGAGCGGTTTAATAGGCAGACGATGTAGAAGACCTTTATTAAACACCCTTATTGAAATTCTTGCAGAAAAAAAAGCTCAGCATAGAACTGAAGCACTAGCATGGGAGTCAACAACCTCTCTGCGAAGTGTAGCTAGTGAATGTTTTAAGCAGTGATGGCTGCACTGTCTTTCTCACGACTACTCAGCTCTGTCTCTGGAGCACAAAAGCTGCCACCGACTGTGCATAAATGAGTGAGCACGATTTGTGGCAGTAAAACTTAATCCACAACCTCAGGTGGGCCAGGTTTAGACTGAGGAATATAGTTTGCCAGCCCCACCTCCCACCCCCCACCAACACAGGTGTTCTCAAACTCCCTTGTATGTTGGAACCCCCTGCTGAGCTCTACAGCATCTCCCCTTCAGCCATACCACACCCAGGGTAATTTCTGGGGTGAAGCCCAGCTACTGGTGGTGTTTAAGGCCCCCAGGTGATCACAGTGTGCCCCAGGTGAGAATGTGCTGTCTTACCTTATACGTGCCTCTCTTTGTCTGGCAATAGCTGCTTACTTATATGAGTTTTGACCTATTTGGTGGACAGCTCTTATGCTCGAAAATCACAGACCATTATCGTGTCAACGCTTGCGTCCCACCCAGCTACTGACATCCCAGGCACAAGTCTCAAAGCTGTGCCATGCACACGGCAGAACATGGCGTGGGACAGTGCAGGGGGCTGATGTCCTGGTCAGGCTGAGCAATCGCCACCTCACCCCAGCCTTCTCTGACCCAGTTCTGGGGCCTACCTTTGCCTTCTGGGCCTCCTTTGTTTCTCATTTGAAAACGAGGAGGTGACCCGTGTCTCTCTAAACCTCTGATTTTTACCTCCCAAAAGCCTGACCTAGAGACCTAACACAGATGGCTGGCCAAGCAGCACTGGTGTCGGATGTTGGGAGGGCTGGGCAGTGCCCGCTGTCCTGTTCCTCCTTCCCTCCTAGGCAGCCCCAGACACTTGCTGGGACCCTACAGTTCTAGAAAACATAACTCTTGTTTCGCACAAGTGGAAGCTCAACCTCTGATTCCAAACTGTGGGGACAAGCATCTGACTCTTGCCTTGGGTTCAGTTCTCAGCACCTTGTGAAGGGGCTCCCCACCCGGGGGAGGGAGTCGCAGTGTTTTGCCTGCCAAGGGTTTGTAGGGTAAGACTGGGAGCCTTTGGCAGGGCATGCGGAAAGTGTCTGCACCTTTCTTAGCAGACAGCATGTCTTGCTTAATTCTCACAGGCTTGTGGGCTATAACATTTCTTTCCTTTGCTCTCTAAGAAAATGATTGCTTTGTTTGTTTTTCTCTAATAAAATTACATTTTCTGCTTAGCATCTAGTGGAGATTATATATATTGGGAACCAAAACAAATGGAGAAAAAGATCTCCACCCAAAAAAGAAAGAAAGAAAGAAAGAAATCAGTAAATACACCCTTTAGGAACAAATGAGCTAATAACCACTGTTCGCAGCTGTTCAATTGCTGTTCGCAGCCTGAGGGATCCCAGGGTGAGTGGGATTGCTATGGGAGGCAGGGATGAAATTGTGCTCTGGGGTACAGAGGTGACACCAGAAAAATAGCACCTTGAAGAACATTTAAACACCCTGATGAAATCAGCCGGAGGGGACCGTGGCTCAGAGCCTCGCTGTCCGCATGGGCCCTGTCTGAAAAATGGAACGCGAGGCCAGTTAGACCCCCAGCCAGACTGAGAACAGCGACAGGCACCCCTCGCTTTGTTGACGGAGGAGTAAACCTTGATTTCAAGCACAAACCCTGGCAACACAGCCCAGCAGTTGTGCTTGTTTGTGGTTTTCCTGGCAGATGCCAGACTCATGCAGTAAACACACCATGTTCATACCCACCTTCTCCAGCCGTATTTTTTTTTAATCATAATAGATATATACTTAAGAGTCAATCAAAATAGGATGGTGGACCCCAGAACCACTTTCCAAGCACTGAGAAAGCAGCGAGGCATAGTGGAGAGGATATAGGTTTGGGGTAAGCAGCGGTCCCTGGTCGCAGCTGCGCTGCTGAAGCCCTGGGCAACCCCCAGCAGCCTCTCACCTCCCTGCAGTCCCTAACTTCTCTGTTAGGCAGCCGTTCCTTTATCTGTGAAATGAGGTGGTAACACGTACTGACATCATAACCTTGATGTGTGGATTAAATAGTAACAGATGTGCAGTTTCCAGGCCTGGGCCTTGCATGGCCCCAGCATTCCCGAGTGGTGGCCAGCCCGCTGCAGGGCCCTGTCGGCCCGGCCGAGCTGCCTCGTGCTAGGGGCCCCTGAGCAATGCCCGGGCAGCCCTGGGGTGGCCACTGGGATGACTTGGTTTGCCCAACTGAAATGACCTCCATTTACTACCGACGTGACATCCGAAACCAGGTTGTACAACATTACCAACACATTTATATTTATGAGCTCTAAATCGATGAAGGAAATTTGCTGTTGGTTTCCCTGGTTATATATTCATTAAGCAACAAACCAAAAAAGTCACAGTCGTGATAGTTTCGAGCCACACTTGAGGTTAGTTTATGGTGGCTAAAGTAGTCTGTGTAACCTGTTACATTGCCATTACAATTTTTCTTTTCTTTTCTTTTTCTTAGCTCTAAAACAAACCCTGAAGTTCATAATTACCAGGTGAGATGCTGCTTTTAAAGGTTTTATGTCATGCCTCTTGAAGCTTATCAATTTCCATGTTGAGCAGATTTTGAAGTCATCACATTACATGTTGTACATGACTTTCTTTTGGGGGACTACAGTAAGGAGCCCTGTATCCTCTCCCTGCCCCCACCCCCACTCCTGCTTTCTGTTGGTCATCTGAGCTGCCTGTTTTTCTTATTCGCTGGCCAATAGCAAGGACATATGCTTGAGCTTCTGGGTGGTCGAGCACAGCCTCGTAGGAGCACTCAGATGAAGCCATGCTTTGGTCCCAGCCTGGAGAACATGAGGCCCTGGTGAGGCTCTGAGGGGCAGGGATGCCTCGGGTACCTGTTTGCAACGTGCCGGTGGCTTCTTCCCTTAGTGGGACCTAACAGCGCCCGTGACGGCTTGTTGAGAAATCCTGTAAGAATGACACCTTTTATTTTTTAAAATCTCATTTCCCAAAATCACTTGATCATAGGCAACCCCCCTCCGCAACTAGCAGCCCTCCCCCCTTTGCAGGGGTGTCTGCGCTTAACCTCCATGCAGCAGTGCTTTGCTTTGTAAAAGCTTCGTGCTGGGCCTGTTACTACAGAAGTCTGGGTGTGTTTCGTGCTGGCTCCGCGGTCTAAGCTGCCAGCCGGCCCACACCCCTGCCTGCCTGCCCACCCGGGGGAGCCCTCACTGGCCCCCACAGCTGTCTGCAGCCTACTTTTTGCTTGACTCCAGCTTACCTTTTGACATTTCTCGTCACTGCTCATCACAGGTCTTGAGTTTGACTGTCAGAGGCTTACACAAGTGGCGCCCTGTGCTTGCTCCACACTGCTGCCTGCAGCTCCTTCGCCTCCTGCCTGCACATGAAAATGTCTTCATGGTCCACCACATAGGCTAGATATCTCTTCCCAGGACCCCTCTCGGATCCCCTGGGTTGCAGTCACTGGCCCTGGAGCTCTCTCCCCTCTGAACATTGAAACCATCTGGCGAGCGATAGCAGGAGCGATAGCAGGGCCACCCATGCTTGAGAGGTGCCCTGAGCTGATGGAATCAGAAGTGTGGGGGCAGGCAGGAGCGGGGTGTCAGTGCTCCTAAGGTGCTTTTCATGAGGTGGGGAGCGAGAGGGGAGCTCCCGCCAGGTCGGGGAGCTCTTGCTGTCTTGGTGGCCTTTGTGCTTGGCGGTGGCATCTGTGCCTGATGACCTAGTTGGGGGTCAGCGCGCTTGCCCAGGGGACTTGGCTCATGCAGTCAAGTCGAGCCAATGGGATTTGAGTTCCCCATACTGTGCCCTGTGGAGCTCGCCCTTGTTCGTCTCTCTCTTGGTCCTTCGTTACTCCAGATAGTGATTCCCAAGATGGGGCCGGGGCCAGTGTACAGTGTCTTTCCAAGGTCTCCACATTGTGTTTCTGAAGGCTCTGGGGATAGCATCTTCCATCCATGAAGGAAATAGAATCCATGGTCCCAATGTGCACAACCTGAACATGACTTCTGAGTTTTAGGAAAACTTACAGGTTCCAGATCTCCTTGCTTTCTCTGGCTTCTTGAACCTTCTTAATTTACAGATTGGTGGGTAGGATTTTTGGTTGTTGTTTTTTTTTTCTTTCTTTTTTTTAGGCATTTTCAGGTTTGAGTGGCTGGAATGTTGTGAGGGGAGGAAGAGTTGTTGATGTTGATGGGTGGTTACTGCTTGCAAGAAAAAATTAAAAAACATAAAAGCAGTCCTAGCTGGACACTGCCCCACCCTCCACCTCCACCACCAGCAGCCTGGATCTGTGCTCTCCCTGTGCATTCTCTGCTCAGAGAGAACCTTGTTGAAGTCACATCTGTGAAAACTGTTACCTGGACACTGTTCTCTTGGCAACTCAGGCAGCCCTGGGCCCTCTGCACTTTCGAGATGATTTCCATGTGGCTCTCAAGGCTTGGGAGTAAATTGACTGGGAAGAGAACATTCTGAGAAATGGCCTGATTAGCACCTGAGTGTGGAGAGAGGTTTGCAGGAGGCTGGTTTTGCTGCCTTTGTGTTACTCTGAGTTCAGCAAGGTTAGCCAACTGCAAAGGATGGTTTGCTGTGTTCTTGATGAGGACACTGTTGGCGTTTGGGGGAAGACAGCTCTTCATTGTCTGGGACTGCCCCTAGAGTTACAGGACGTCTAACTTCCCTCCTCTTTGTCCAGTTGTCTGAGGCAACATTCCAGTCGTTCCGGATGCAGAAACACACACACATCTCCGCGTGCTCACTGTTATATTCCAGTGTGAGCCATGTGCGTTAACATTATTAGAATATTCCTTGGTCGCTATCGAGTGTGAATACATTACCAAGGAAGGTTCTGAAATTTCCTCCTTCTGCCTCTTTATGAGTGAGATACCCATCTTTCTCTGATGACTCTTAGTGTGGTTGTGTTTGAAGACTGATTACGCACGATATTCTGGGTCATTTGCCATTGTTGAAAACCAGACCCTTATTTTGGACCTTGTTGTGTGACCGAAACACCTGAAACAGTTCGGCTCTGGGCAGCTATCTGAACTCTGAGTGTCGTATCCTATGAGAGAGAAATGTGAAGAGACTGCATCTGGGACATTCTAAAGCCCCAGGCCACCCCCTGAATTCCACTACTGGGATGCTTTCCACAGATTCCTTTTTGTACCACATGTCCCTATGGGGTCTGCACCCTGAGTTTGCTGAGGACAATTGTTAAGGGAGAGGGGCCACTGGAATAGGGAATATCCAGGCAGGGCATCTCAGGTCCCTGAAACTGAAGGAAGAGAATTGCTGAGAATTTTCCATAACAAGAGAGCTGCCTCCTACTTATTAACCTAAGCAGCAGGGGATGGAAAGGAAAGAGTAGACATAATTAAAAGAGTAATGGGTGGCAAGACTGTCCTAACAAATGTCAGAAGGGCCTCATTTGCCCAGGGGAAGGTTTAGCCTTGAGGTGCCCCAGGGCTTCTGGCAGTGTCTAGGTCTGCTGCCCTCTGCAGGCCAGAAGTGGAAAGACAGCCTCTACCCAGACTGGCCCATCTCATTTGAGTCATCCCCAGGGATCTTCTCATCTTAACATGGGCATCTTCCTTATACTTTGTCAGGATAAGTACTGCTTTGGATGATTTGGTTTGAGTTTTAGTGGTTTTTTTTTTCGGGGGGGAGGAGGAGATGGGAGGTAGAGAGATTGTATTTAGAAAATTAATTTTTGTTTAAACAATGGAGGAAAATAAAACATTCACCCATAACCCTGCTGCTGCCTTGGCCTCACTGACCAGTCTTTTATCTCTCTGCAAACATCACTGTCAGGGGTGGTGCTTGTCATTTTTAGCAATGATAGAAATTGTTTCGGAAGAAACTGCTGACCAGTTTCAGAAGAAACTGTCTTTCTGGCACCTTCCTTCCATCTGTTCCCTCATGAGTACTGCCAGTCCTGCATGCTCCTGGAGCCCTTTCAAGGCAGACACTTTCATCTTTCCCCAGAGGGTGACCGCCCAAACCCCAGTCTTTGTAGGGAAACGCTCCTCCCCCTCCCAGCCAGGTTGTTCTGTAGCTTCTCGGGTTCAAGCCCAGGTGGCTGTGGCTGGAGGCCAGTGAAAGAGAAAGTAAATGAAGACCATTGAAACCAAAAGGTCATGGAATAATCAAGTTTGTTGTTTTATTTCTAGCCTCAGTATCATCCCAATGTCCACCCCGGCCAGCCTCGGTGGCACCCTCACTCTCCAAATGTCAGGTAAGTGCCTGAGCTCTGAGACCTGAACTTTCTCCAGAAAAGCCCACATTTTACGAGCTGTGCGTGGAGATTCTGCTTTAGAAGCAACTGTTAGAGTTACCTTGTGGTGGCAGAGATCAGCAAGTGGCAGAGCAAACGAAGCCAGGGTGAGACTGGCTTTAGCAGAGTCATGCTCTGTGAAATGAAAATGAATTGGTGGGCTCTTTTTTGTTGTTGTTGTTTTGATTTGTTTTTGGTCTTTGTAACCTTAGACGCTTTTGGTTAATTTTGTGTTCGAAATGTTACTTAAAATGTTTTCCTCACCTGAGAATTCACTGACTAAAAGTGTGACCAAAACTTGGGGAGTTTTGTTGTGGATTTTTTGAAAAGATTTTTCTCAAGGGGAAGGTGAAGGAGGGGGTGCTTTCTGTGGCAATGAATGTCTTTTTTCTAAGCCCAGGAGATTGTTCAACTTTTTCTGTAAAGGGCCAGATGGTCAACATTTTCAGCTTTGTGGTCTCTGTCACAGCTACTCAACTCTGCTATTGTAGTGGGGAAAAGCCCCAGACAATGCAGAAGTGAATGGCCTCCGCGGTGGCTGTGTGCCAGTGCAACTTACTTTGGAGAAGAGATGTGGGCGGGCTTCAGCCCCAGGGCCCTGTGTACCCACCTCTGCCCTAGCCAGCCACAATCCTTCCTAAGTAATCTGGCATTTGCCTTGCTGCTGCTAGTTAGGCTCAAGCGGTCTTTTAATGCTAGCTTTGTAAACGCAAAGTTCCTCTTTAGATTTGAATTTCAGATCAGTCTTAATTGGTGTTTATGTGCGAAGCTCTTTCAGAAGCATAGTTGGTGAATTCAGCTTGCATTAAGTTATTTCTTGGTGAGGTTGCTGGCATTCCTCCTTGAGAATGGAGTGATGGAAACAAATCCCTTTCAAGTAAAGCAAATGAGATCAATTAGTTCTTGATATTTCTTACACAGTTTTTTGGGATCTCGAAGAACAACGGTGTAGTCTTGTCATCAACACTGGATCGTTTGGACTTTTTAAAAGCAAGTTAGTCTAGTGGAGTAACAATTCCAAGTGCTTTTGTGTTGCAAAAGCAGCTTATTTTCCAGATATAAGAAACGAGAGATTTATAGAGATGCTCTTTTTATAAACCTGATTTTTATAAAATTTTACACTTCTTCCTGCATATTTGGTCATATTAGTTCTTTCTGAGGTATGACCCAGACTTTCCCGGGATTCGAGGAAGACTGAAACAGTCTTCCAGATACCTTGGCACCAGCTGGTGCGATTAATGCAGATTCTCAGCCCCACCCCAGACCTACCGATCAGAATCCTTGGGGACACGGCCGGGCATTTCACCAGCCCCTCCAGAGCTAGGGGCGCACAGTCCAGAGAGCCCTGCTGCCTTAGCCTCTCGCCTCCACCGCACTTCCCCAGACTGACTTCCCCAGTCGCTCCGTGAGGAATGATGGTACGGCGACAGTTAGGACTGCTCTCAACTTGAAGCTGGATAGATGATGGCCTCTGAGTGTGAGAAATACTTTCAAGCAGAAAAGGCACTGGTTTCCGTTTGTAGCTGTCCCAGGCACGGGGCTCATGCCTTTGTGCTGTGTTGTTTCACTCACATTTCTGCATTTTTTCATCCCCCACTAACCATCCACTCTGCCAACAAAACAGGCCATCCTTTCAGGATGACAGGCCACATTGGAAAGCGTCAGCCAGTGGAGAGGACGGCCATTTCGATTATGTCCACGACCAGAACCAGAAGAACTTAGGAGGCGTGCACAGTATAATGTACCGAGATAAACTCATGACCGCACTTTGAGAGACCGAAGCATCTCACTTCCATTCACCACCATAGCTTGCTTACATTCCATGAAAGTGTCTTGACAGCGCGCGGAGGTGCTTGTAAAGATGTCTGTGAGGACTAGTTCTAAAGGTATTTTCAGTGTCCGTGTAAATATTGGAAAGTACCCACAGCAGCTATTCATAACTCACTGTTGAGCACATCCTTAATAAAATGAAGGTAGTTAAAGGCTCAGGAATCATTTTCTGATTTTAAAATTGGAGTCAAAGTCTATGTATATCCTTTTGTTATGTTCCTGACATTTCTTTGTTATTTAACTGAATGAGACCAAAAACCAAAACCACTTGGGAGCCACTGGGTGTAGCGTTCCATGGTGCCGCGTGGGCTGAGATGGCTGGAGCCCAGCCCCTGCGCTGCTGGGGGTCACCTTGCACAACCCTGTCCCTTCGGGCAAGAGTGGATTGGACTGAGTGCCAAGGTCCTTTCCAACTCTAAAATCCTGTACTTGTTAAAATTCACTATTGTCAGGCTGGAGACCTCATTTGAACTAAATTTCTCACAGAAAACTGCGGTCTCCCCTTCTCTAACCCAGGCTGACCGTTTTTCAGAAGCTACATAACTAGCTTGTTAGCTATTATGTAAATACTGGGAGACTGAATTTCAGATCTTAAGGCAGTTTCGCCACTTTGAAGTTTAGCGATTTTTTCTAATCATAAATTGCATAGCATCCATTTTGATAGAATTTGCTGCTTGGGTTCAAGAATAATTTCTTACGTCTTCACAATTGGTGCTGCTAACGTGGTGATTTCAGAAGATATGATCATGAATACATGCTGTCAGAATTCGTAGAATTTGAGAGTTGGTTTTTAGCCTAGACTTTACTCTTTTAAAAAGCGACATGCAATCTGACATGTTTATGGCTCAAATAAAGCATGAGGTCTTAATGAAGTCGTGCCAAAGTGTCCTGTAGAACAGGAGAGGAGGGACGTTGCACAGTTTTCGTGTAGAATCAGAAATCAACCTGTTGTCTCTTAGGGTAGAATCCACCCCACTATATTTATTTCCCCCCATTTCAAACCAGGAGTCAAACCTTCTTCTCTTCATAGATAGGATGGAGTTATTTCTCATTAGTTTTTTGGGGAAATCAACTCTTATACCCTTTTTATATAGGTAATCATAACTTGGCCCCTTTCAGGCCTCTTTTTAAAATATATGCTAGGCCCTGAGAGATAGATATTTTTGGTTACTCAAAAATGTATCCAGAAGGAGGGAGTCAGCCGCACACCCTGCCAAGTGGAGTTGGTGACCAATAACCCCCAGGTACTTGTTTACAGGTGTACTCCACACTAGCAGGTGTTCTGCTTCTCAATGTACGTGCTGCATAGAAATAAATGTGTTCTGAATCTTATAATCTTATTGATATATTTTTACAAATGTGTTTCTAAGGAATAAAGATTGTTCTTTCCCTTTTGGACTCCATCTTCATTTTATGCTGCGCATAAATATCATTTGCAAGTGATGTAAGTAATGCACAGGGAGCTTTTGGAAGCCTGAGGGTGAGCACGTTGGCTGAGGCATGGCGCTGCTCACCTAGCAGGTTGTTTTGGGGGAGAGTGGCTCTTTTGGGGGTGGCAGCTGAGGCGTTTCTTCATCTGGAGCAGCTCTGGCGAAGCTTCTCGGACCTGGTCAGAGGTGCTGAGCAGAGTACAGGGGAACAGGGGTGCCACCCCTGGCATTCTGTTGCGAGAGCGGGTATTCATCTTGGAGGCCGCTGCTGTGCCACGAAGGACATCCAGACCTGAGCTTGAGACATCCTGGAGGTAGTGCATCCTGACTGGTAACTACCTGTCTGCTTAGAGGGCCTGGAGTGGGCCCAGTTACCTACAACCAAGAAGTCTAACTGGTCTGCATACGTAGGACCTCCTGATCGTTCCGGCAAGTGCACAGTTCTCGGTCCTCAATGTCATGGACCTTCCTCTACTGCATTTAACGGTAGGGAAACACTCACAGCTTCCTGAAACTCTCTTCCCTTGGTTTCTGTGACACCTGATTCTCTAGCCCTCGGGCTTTTTCCTCAGTCTTTGGAATAATGTCTTCTATCTTCTGATTCCGGGGTCTGTCCTTCACCTGCTATTTTTCTTGCCGACTAGAGTGCAACATGGGTCTTCTCACCCCATTATGTTGACTTGGAAGCTAGTATCTCTACTCCAGACTATTCCTGTGGGTTTTCAGACTTGTATACCCCATGGACACCTGACACCTCACGTGGTGAAAATGAAATTCATCCTTTCGCCGAAAAAAAGAAAAGCTTTTGCCTTCATCTCTCTTTTTCTACCCGGGGGAGAATTTACACCTCGAGCACCATTGCTGTGCCTCTTGGCACCTCGATCCTGCGGCCTTGGTCTGCCCTACTCTGCCGTTGTAGTGTGTGCATTTGTTGCATGTCTTTGTCCAACACGACCCAGAGCAGCATCTTTTCTCTGCCTGAGAAGCACTCTTACTACATGCCTGACTTGCTGGCCTCTCCTGGCAAGCTTGCTCTCCTCAGTCATTCAAGGGGTCTTTCGCGAACACCACCCGTCTGTCACTCCAGTGCTCAACATCAGCCCGACAGCACCGCCCACTCCAGCAGTCCAGGGCCTTCCCCAGGGAAATCCCCTGCTACCTGCTTCTGTCCTGTTGCTCGGGCACAGCTCCCCACCCCCCTTCCATCTTCCTGTTTAAGCTCCTCCAACACCAAACTGCTCGTAGTTCCTGGCAGTCACCACTCCCTGCTGTTAACTCCCATCTGTGCCTCTGCAAATACTGTGCCTTCCGTGGGGAGAGCCATCACTTCCATGCCCTCTGCCCGACTCCTGCTCATTTCCCTAAGCCTCCCCTCAGATGCTGTCTTCCAGGGACTGGAGCCAAAGCCGCCTCTGGGTACCTGCCCCGCCCCTCCAGTGCCCCTTTACACCGTCCACCATCGGGTATTATAAATGCCGCTCTTGTTCATCTCTGCCGGAGCCTGCGTGCTCTTCACGTGTGAGCCTGAGGGTAGCAGGTGCTCCCTGAAAGTCTGCTCAGTAAATGTCTTATGCCACCTTCATTCCAAAAGAAACATCTAACAGGTAACAGTGATGCATCATCTCTAAGCTGGCTGCAAAGTACCTAACAGCCATATCCAGTCTGAACTCTGCATTTGGAATAGGCCATTAGCCACCATGGATGTTCTGTTCACCTGCTTCATCTGCATATTACCCAGAATGTCTCAGGTGTTGTCATTTGAGGGTTTGGTACATTGTTGAACGGGACTAACATTGATCCGACCTAATTCACGGGAGCTGATAACCCAGGCATGCGCCGCAATGGCCAGCTCCTGTGGGCCTCCTGGTCACCTCCAGGTGCATGGATCCTCTTCACACCTGGGCAGCTCGGGCTCAGGATCTCACCAAGCAGCTTGTGTGTGAACACATAGCCGGTAAGTGGCAAGTCCCGACCCTGTGCTGGAATGCCCTTTGTGGCTAATAGTTCCACACCTGGGGACCTGTTGAACCACATCTTCACCGGAGGCTGTCATTACACCGGTGGGAAGCAGAGTTCACCGCCCTGACATCTGTTTGAACTTTAGAGCCACCAAAGCCCAGGAACTGTCCACACCCCCTGCACACCAGCGTCAACTAGACTTGGCCATCAGCATCCCCAGCAAGCCCATGATTCCCTTCGTGCCCAACCACCCGCCACCTGCTCTTGCCTCTGTGATCTCAGGATACAGGCAGCCCACATCTTGTCCTCCAGCGTTATAGTAAACCTGCACACTTGGCCATTGTAGTCCACAATAGCCCCCCTTTCAAAGGAGCAGACTTCACTGAGTGTTCTTTTCCTTGTGAACCATCCTTGTTTGAAGTCAACTACTGCCCCTTCCTGAGAGCCCACAAGTTACTCATCCCTTCTGGAGTATCGCCTTCCGGCAAAACCAAGCTCACCATTCCATAACTAATGAAATTAGCATCATGCATTTTTGAAACTCAGAGATTTGTGGTCTCATCCACTGTTTTTTTGTTTTTTTTTTTTTTTTTTTTTTTTTTTTTTTGTGGTCCTTCAGAAAATATGTAACAGTGTATTGACAGTGTCGTCAGATTGATGTAATTCTTAGGGGCTAGAAATCTTGAAGTCATACTAGGGAATTAATTGCCTTGGCCTTCAAAAGCCTTTTGCCGGTTTCATTTCTTGGTCTACCATTTCCAGGAGAAATGGTCCTTCATGGCAGAGACGGAGGAGTAAAGGCAGTGTGGGAGGCCCGCCGTGTTCTTCTGTGCCCCATCCTTCCAGGCCAATGAGTCCAGCCTCCTGGGATCATTGAACACAACTAACGACAGATCTTTTTGTTGATCCTTTTGTTGCTTTTAACTGGTCCTTTAGGAGCTGAGCTCATCAAAGAACTCCCTGAGCAGCTGTATTGATCCCCTTGGATCAGTATTTCCCAAACCTGGCTTGAAAATCAATTCCCTGATTGACTGAAAGTTCCAAAGTGACCAGGTCAATGCCCTAGTTGGGCTCAGGGTGGTTTGCTTCTCCATTTCACTCCAGGAGGCAACAGGCAAATGCCAAGGTGATGTCATGCAACAGAGGGAGAGAAAAGGCATGCTGCTGTTGAGGATGAACCACTCCTTTGCACAAAAAGCATATTTTAAGAAGTCCTGGAGTATCTGAAAGGTGAAACAAATGTGAAGTTTGACAGTTGTTTGAACCTCTACATAAAAGAAATTATCAATGCTTCTGTAGGGAGCCAAAGAAAAGCTGGCCTGGGCAACCAATTAAAGGCAGAGAGTCTAGACTCCATTTAAATGGTCATAGGTGCAATGTAAGAACCTTCATTTTAAGAGTCACTCAGGTAGAGTCAGGCAGGTGTAGGACCTCACTTTAGGAAAGCACAGCTTCCCATCTGGCTTTGTTTGTGATTCGATTTTAATTCTTAATAAAGGCTAACTTTTTGCTGTTGTTGTTAAGTAAGCTTGCCGTCAAAAAGTGAATGGGTGGGTACAGCAATATCCGTCTCCCCAACACAGTTCTTCACTTCCATAGTCTCAGTGGAGCAGAAGAATGTAAGAATCTGTATGACTTACATCATAACTTCTTTCCTCATGGCCCTGCTCGCCCTCTGGATGTAAGCGCAAGTGAACTTCCATCACTGGGAGTGTGGGGGGACAGGGAACATACACCCCTAATCTAGCAATCCATGCCAAAGTAGAGCCATGCCGGGGAGTCAGATGAGGGTTGGCAGAAGCAAAGTGGCAGGAGGCTGCAAGCAGGAAGAGAGAAGGACTGCAGAATCTGGGGTGCAGTTGTGATTTTGTTGGGGACAAAGACCCACAGTTCTCTGACTCTGAATTCTACTTTCTAGAAAAGTTTGGTCTGTTCCTTCTACATCTGTTTCCAGAATAGAATTTAACCATCTCATTTACAAGAATTAAGTGACATTTATGTCAGTAAAGTGCTTTGTTGAATGCTAGCTGGTAGCAATTTTTAGTGGTTTTTGAGATGAAGACTTCAGCAGTATGTGTGATGAGAAACAGGACAAGGAGATTCAAAATTTAGTTCAAGGATGGGCACCTCTGAAGCTCGGAGGGTCGAGGTCTAAGTTTAGCTCTGGGGGGAGCGCTTGCTTCCAAAGGAGAAATGAGACCAAAGAGGTAACAATACATGTAGCCGGGGCCTTAACAAGCTAACAGCAGAAACACCATGGGGGTCTTTGAGAGGAGATGAAAAGAAAAGATATTTCTGTCTGAGAATAGTAGGACGTAAAGGGCCAGGTGGAATGCGGATAGAGGCTTCCAGCTGCAAGTGGCAAAATTGACATAGAAGAGGAACTGGTGAGCCTGCCGGAAATCCATTCTTCTGGGAGGACTGGAACTCAAAAGTTTAGACTTGCAGCAGTGGCCACTGAGTTCCCAGCTCGCAACGTAGAATTTCATCTTACACAAAGAAGTTTAACTATTAGGACACTAATAGAAAATTATTAAAAAAAAAAAAAAATACTGTGCCCTTTTTTTTTTTTTTTACTTTATTAAAATAAGTAGTGCAGGACATTGGTAAGAATTCAAACAGTTATTCTTAAAAGCTGCTTTTTCTTTTTCTTTCCATCCTTTTTTTTTTTTTTTTCCCAGAATTCCCTAGTTATCCTGAGAGACAGATGTTGGCAGCTCGGCTGTTGGCCAACCTAGAGCTGTTCTGTGTATAAAGTACATGTGTGGATTCAACCAATCGATATGCAGGGATATTTGGGCTCCTTAAATCTCTCATGATAATTTGGTTTCTGTCCTTGTACCTCGTGATTGTGTACTGAAAGAAATCCGAGATTAAGTTCCATACAAGTAGAGTAACTGTATTAAAAGACATGTGCATATTGACTTTGTATATTACTAGTGAAGTCTCACTCCAATTATGATCTACCCACTTACTTACTCCTTCCTGGACACTTGACAGTGGCTCTGTGATCCCACAAGATGTAAGCTCATATCTTCAGCTAGCTCTTTAAAGCCTTTATTAGTCTGATGGTAAAACCAGGATTTGTGTTTTAGTTGCTTTTCTCTCTGTGCAAGGTTGCATACTCCTCATCTTTCCTTGCCCCATTTATTACTTGTTTTCTGTTATCCATCTTTTCCTGAGTCATGCTCTTTATAAGATCAGGCTGCTGAAGTAAAATTAATCATGTCATCTGAGCCTTTTTCATAGTGAAGAAAGGAAGAGCTGAGAAGAATTGATATTTACCTGACAACTTTTGAAAGCAGATTTCCAGAAGTTCAGGCTACTGTCAGCATGATACCCTACCCCGGGAGCCAAAAAAGGAATGTGGGCAGCATAAAGATAGCCAGGGTCAAGGGGCTGATTTCTACTACCTGTGTGCTATTTCCTGTTTGGGAGTTTATTGAGAATGTCCCATGAGACTTCTTAAGTACTCACCCAGACATTGTAAATTTCTCTGGTGCATTTGAGCAGGGAAGGACAGATCTATTTATAAAGTGCTAGTACTTCAGATCTGAAACTACAGCCACAGCCCAAAAGTCACCAGTGGTTTACTGAAGAAAGGCTGAAGAATTTGAAACAGCAAAACTGCTGTAGTCTCGGCAATCCACCAAAAAGGGTAAGAATAATTGAGGAATATCTACGGAGGCTCACATAATAAGAAACCTACCTAGTTAACCTCTCTTGAATGGGGGATGGTTTATACTGTGCTTTCGGCAGCTGAGACCCGCCCCCCCCCCCCCAAAGCAAGAGTTGTTTCTCTGTGAAGGGCTCAACCAGCCACATTTTTCGGTAGGATAATGAACACTGTATCCGCGTTAAAGAGCAGTTAAACAGGCCCAGGGTGTGGTTCCAGGGGCTATCTATGAGTATAGTAGGAGATCCTGAAAAGCCTACAAGAAGTGGAGAACAGAGAGAGGAGGATCACTTGAGGAGAGTTACAAGCACTTGTGAAAACCAAAATAGATGAGTCCTTATGCCAGCCTGTTATGTATTCTGCTGTAGCTCTCGCTTTCCTGGGACCTTGTGCAATTAGGATGTCTAAAACCTGCCTCAGGAGAACATGCATGTTATTCAACTACCCTGTCTGGAATGAATAATAATTTCCTTCATTTGGGTGAGCCGGATGGTGTCTATGGAATTGGAAAAATAACACTCTGAGCTCATGCCCAAGTCTGCCATCACTCTCTGAAAATGCAAAAAATGATAAAGGACTGGCGTTTTAGACATTGCTTTGCATCCTAGCAGCTGTGCATTCTTGGCAAGGATTATTGTGACTTCATGGTCCTTTAGGACCCCTGATGACACTATGGGATGCCTTTAGAGCAGTGGCTGGCGCAAGGTTGTTTCTGCTGTTAACCAGTGAAAACAAATCTTCATAGAAGGCTAAGAGTGGACACTGGAATGCAGAAATAAGAGGCCAGAAAAATCTGTAAGAAACCAAGAAGAGAAAGCACTTGGATTTATTAGAAGTGGCGCTCTAAAGGAAAACAACTATATTTGTGTCAGGATTTTTTAAGGCAGCAGAGAGATTGAATAAACTCTTAGTCATGAGCTGCTGTGCCAAAATGAACTCATCAAATATTTATTCTTTGAGCTCAGGTCCTGAAATTGATCTGGAATTGCTGAAATCCTAGATCTCAACACAAAGTTACAGACCTCTTGATCCTCACGTAAATCAGCACCTCTAAGCCTTACATACAATTAGAAAGTCACTGTGATAACTAGCAGGAATAGCATCAAGATAAAATGGATCCCAGGGCAGAAAATGTTTAAGGCCTACTTACATGCATAAAGCTATCACTGAAATCAATGGATAGCAGGAAACAGTCCAGACTCAAGGGTAAAGACATATATGCTCTTCTCACCATATGGAACAGACTCAGTTACCCCCCCCCCAAACCTGAAAAGGCACTCCTCACTCCTTAGAAGGTAGACTTTTGTACTCTACAGTTGTAGAGACTATTTACTGTCAGGCACAACATTAAATTGGGGAACTCATGAACAAAGTAAAATTTTATGAATAGACACTTGATAAAAAAGAAAAATTTAATGTGCTATATAGCATTCATTCAACAAACATTTACTGTGCTGCCACACTGCCAGGCATTGTAAGAGGCTCTGGCGGTTGATGTTGAGGAAGATGCCACCTTTGAGTGAAGGTAGTAAATATGCAAAAAAAACCTCTCGACCTGGTGTGTATTCAGGCATTACCTGTGCTAGCAATAGAATAAGGCAGCCCCAGGTTGGTTGGTTGGAACATATCGCAAAAGAAATACAAATTGGGAAAATTTCCTTGTATCTATTAATCTGCAGAAAGGAATCTTAACCGGCCCAAAAATGTAAATTTGACCTTTTCAGGCAAGAGAAAAATGAGGTCGAGTCATTTCTTCTTTGTAATTACTTAAAAGAAAATCCCACCGTATTACTATAAGAAATCATCTCTAATTCATAGACCTAACATCTGTAATATGTCACATTTCTGAGATGTTGATATAATTTTCTTTTCAAACCTATGAAGGAAAAGGTATAGTTCTGCAATGTACTTACTTCCCACTGGTAGTTTGCACGGAATTAAATAGGAACTTGGAGCAATGTGTTGGTCTAATGACCCTCTGTTTAGTCTCTACTAAATTAAAGTTGAAATAAGTGACAGGTATCCTGTAAACAATGATGAGTCAATGCAGCTCCTCTCATCTGCAAATCGGACAAGGCAGAGATCAGATTATTTCACTGAGCTCTAGTTCCTGCCATGAAAATGCTTTATAAATGTTTTCTCCCCTCCAAATGGGCTCCAGATAAGTGAGTTACACCTAAGATCGCCTAGCTCGGCAGCAGCAAAGCAAAACTAAGTGCCAGCCAGTCTTCTCACCACTACACTGCTGCTTTCACCCACGTGACAAAGCATCTCCCCTGTCACTGTAGAGAGGACAGAGCTCTTGAGCCAGGTTGCCTGGGTTCAAATCCCACCCAGCTCTGCCGTTTATTAACTGACTTTGGGAAAAGTAAGAAGTCTCTGTGTTTCTTTACCTATACAATAAGGTAAATAACAATTGCCCCTTCTTGAAAGGGTTGTTGGAATGTTCAGTAAATTAATAGATGGCACAGTGCAAGACACTGAAAATGTTAGTTTTGGTTTTTTCCTCTGTGAGTATTTAGAGAACATGTTTATGCATTAGTGTTCAGTCAGGAGCTGTGATTCTGCCTGACACCATCTGCTCTGAGAGCATGGTAATTGAGTAGATGCTAGTGAACGAGTTCCAATTGGAGAACCCCCATGCTAGGCCAGTGGATGGGATGTGAGCTTGTGGCAGTGCTCCCCATTTTTCCTCATCCTTGGCACACATAGCACATCTCTGTAGCACACTCCGGTGAACAGACAAGGCAGCTTGAGGTGCCACAATCCCAGCTCCTGCCCACTTGCTCTAAGGACTGAGAATAAAAGGCTCAACACTCAATACTCTTCTGAAGCCATCATGTGGAAAGCTCTACAGAGATATTTGTCAGTATCTCCAGATGCTTTAGCTCTGAGTAGAAACACAGAATTGTCCCCCAATGGGCTAAAAGTAAAGTAGCAGCCAATTTGTCTCAAGCGGACTCCTCTGGTTAGAAACTAGGGTGTTGTGAGGGCCACGCAAAAGTGGCACCTCACCAGGAGCCCTGCTCTGGCGTTGAGATGGTGCACGGGCAGGTAGGAGAGTGATGCTGACATTAAGCAGCACAGCCTGAATGTGCCATGAGCAGTCCAGACGTACTTGCCTGCCGGGGGGGAAGGGGGGTGGGATCGTGAAGCTGGTTTTCCTAGGGTGGTCTGCTCATGGCTCTCTTGGGGTCCTGGCCTCTGCAAGTTCCCCAAATGTGGGAAACTTGACTACATCATTTGTGGTAGTGGGGACTGCATTCACACTTTCCCCTTATAAAAAGAGAGAGGGGTAGGGAAAATATGCCAGAAGACTTTGGATAGAGGGCAGGCAATGTGTTTTCCTAAGACTTCAAGCTAGCGTAATACCTCTGGGGGACTTCTTGGCCATCCAAACATTGGCACTGAGTTAAAAGCGGAGCATCTGTTGATTTCTTGCCTTCTTGGCTGGTGATTTGGTTGTTTGGAAGATAGAAGAAACACTGCTGATTTTACTGTAATTAATTCTGGTCAGCAAGCAAGACTAGGTTGTAAATGTGTGACAAGAGCCTTGGGAGAAAATGACCTGACATCTTGGAGTCATTAATAGGAAATGAGTGGAATTCAGGGCTTAATCCTCCATGTATGCTCATCTTTAGAAGATTAAGATTTCAGACCTCTAAAAAGATCCAAAAGGGAATTTTTTTTCACATGGGCTATGAATCTATGTCATCGATAATAGGTGCCCATAATTGAAAAACAGTATTTTAAAGTGAAGGAAAGTAAAACAAAGGGCATAGACCTTGTAACTTTTTTTTTTTTTTTGAAGGATCTTTAAATTTTGTCGATGCATGTTTTGGTTGGAACCAAATGACAGATGATTTACTAACAGTCATTCCTGAGGTGGTATGTAAGATTGTACAGGCCAACAGGGGTGCTCAACCTCTTTTTTACTTTTCCCTTTCTCATCAGTGTAACTGCTAAAGGTAAAGAGAACAAAGAAAACTAGATTGAAGTCCAAGATAAGAGATGAGAGTCAGCAAGATTTTATTGCTTTATGATTAGTGCAAGTCTTCAGGTTCAGATAAATGGTCTTGAGAACACTGACAGATTTGCATACGTCACTGCTGAGTCAGCACTGAGACACTGAAAACCTTGGGCGGCTTGGGAAAATGCCAGAGGAACACACCGAAATGTCATACTGATTCCCTAAAAGAAATGTAGAAACTGAACTGATAAACCAGGGTGATACCAAGGGAAGTTTGAGAACATTCTTTTTTAAGCGCTTAGTAGAGGAAGCTGTCTTCGCTTGGATTAAATAACATGTATTTGCTGAGAATAAGCCACATTAATCTTGCAAGACTCTTACTAGGCTAAGAGGAGGACTGATCTAATCCAATAAGTAGAAGTTGTCAGAAACCAACACTAAGTGTTGAACAGTAGATAACCTACACACTTGAGAAATAAGATAAGGATGAATGCTAATAATATCATTCTGGAGAACTTACCAATACATTAAGCCAAGAAAACAAAATAAGGAATAAAAATAAGGACTAAATGTTGCAAAGGAAGAAACGGAATTCATGTGATTATCTTCTTAAAATGCAAGTGAAATCCAGTTAACAAAAGAATTCAGCACAAGGGTCAGAGGCAGAAATAGTCTGAAGTAATATTTTACTACTACCTACTACTAAAAAATTAGTGCAAATATAATGTCTCATTTTCAATTGTGATAGAATTGAAATATACCTAGGAATATGTGCATACCTTTAGTTCTGTCTGTGCCAATTGAGTTCACCCATACGGAATATAGAGAAACAAAACAAAGGAACAGAGAAAGCCAAGCCAGAACAAACCCAATCTGACTGTAAAATTGAGGGTACCAAAGGGAGAGAAGGAAGGTAAGGATGAAAACGGGGAGAGGCCCAGTAGACCCTGGTGGAGGGCTTGTGCCTGGGTGTTATGGGTGGTGTGGTGACATCTAAGAAGCAAGCCTATGTCTCTGTCATATGCACTGTTGAAAACCAGTGTTGCTGTAAGCCACCAAAAACAAGTCTTTCACTCTGGACAAGAATGTATGCGTAGAGGGGCTTATACAAGGTGACCAGAAAAAGACTGGATAGTCTTAAAGCCCTACAAAAAGTGACTCTCCATGGCAAGGTCTTGTGATTATAAATGGGAAGGGGTACAGGACATGAGGGTGCCACCCGCGAGGGGAGTGAGGGGTTTTGCATTCCCAGTTTGGGGAGGTTCAGGGCAGTATGGCTTTCAAGGGTTACAGTGTTTTTCTTCTTTAGTATTAAATGTTCCTTTGGAGCTCACAGCCCTTGAAACCAGCAGATGCTTGTTTTAGTGGCGTCACCCTCTGAGGGGCACAGACAACTTCATTAGAGATGGGACACAATCAGTTCTTAAGTTTGGGGGAATGGAGTTGGAGAATAAATCTCAAGGGGGCAGGGGAAAAAGGAGACCAAAGAGTGCTTAGCATTTGAGTCTTCTAACAAAAATTTAAGCGACAGGTGGCAGGGGTGAGAGGGTAGGGTTGTCCAGCCACATTATCACATTTAAAAATAATAAAATAATTCTGACTGAAAAGCATTTTTTAAAATCTGAGTACATGAGAAATGTTCCTTATGAATGACTCTCCAGAATCATTATTGTATAACACTTAATGTTCTAAATCAGAATTCCAATGGGATTTTTTGTAGTACCACAGGTAGATCTGTACCAGTTATAGACAACCTGGAAAACCAGAGCCACTCTAGGCATTTTTTACAGCTAGAATTTAATACAAGGAATTGGTTGATGAGTTCAAGGGATGATGAGCGATGAAGCCAAGGGAGGCAACCCATTTCACAACCCTAGGATTCCTACAACTGGAGAAACAAAGGCCCCGCAGCTGGGCCACAGGAAGCTGGTCTAAGTCACTGCTGGAAACCACAAGGGGCAGAGAGAGACAGGATGTCCCCACCCTCCCGTCTCATGGGTGCCTCCCATGGACCAACCCCACACAGAAGCCAGAGGGCAGGGAATCTGGGAAATGCATTACTTTGCAAGCCAAGCAACTTGAAGACCGAGAAAAAGATTTGAGAGCATGGCATGGGTAGAAGATGGCATATCAGCTTACAGTGGGCAGGACAATTCCTTTGCTGATATTGAGCTACTGGTTCTTCATTTCAGAGATAGAATGAGAACTCTCCCTCACAATATCCA
>NW_004567107.1:17972875-18002236 GCF_000260355.1 Condylura cristata
AGAGAGCTTCATAATGTGGTACTTTAACCTGTTGCGCCACCAGGGAGAACCCTCCCCTGTATACTCTTATCAAAACACCTGTCACTCTGCCTTGGACTTCTTACTCAACCGTGAGAGCAAAGGCAACCCCTCATTTGTCCTTTTCCTCATGCCTACCATGGGGCTTGGCACAAGAGTTGGCACTCAAGTATGTATGGAATCCATTGCTACCTGATTGTATTTTCAAGCTGGCCGATGCTAGTGGAGCACATGCTGTGTGCTTAGCACTTTCCTTAGCACAACAGAGGACCCCAAAACCTGAGATGCAACAGTCTCTGTTGCTGCAGAGGTTAATGTATCATTGGGAAACAAGATGTGTGCACAGGAATGTCTCAGGCAGTGCAGGTCTGACGACGTGGGATTTTCCCATTGAGTGCATTTGCTGCCTTAAATAGAAGCAGAGGCAGCTGGGAAGATACAGCAGATGGGCAGCCCTTGAAGCAGCAAGCGGAGGGGCAGGAGTTCTGGATTTTGTCCCGGCCTCAGCCACACCTGCTGTGTGACCCGGTCACCTCACTCCCATGTGGGCTCATCTCCCCGTAAGCAAAATGAACTTGAACTAGGGCAGTGGTTCTCAGCCTTGGCTGCACAGTGGATCTAGAAATAAGTGATGATGGTCTGGGTAGGGGCCAGGCATTGATATTTGTCAGAATCTCCCCTGATGATTTTTTATCAGCTTTAAGATATAAAACACAAACCATGCATTTTGCCAATTTCAATTGCCTGGTTCAGTAGTTATTCGTACTTTTACCAAGCTGTGCAATCATCACTATCAACCAACTTTGAATATGTTCGAGTTCCAACACCCATAACAGCCCTCCCGATTTCCACCTGTCCACCGCATGCCTAGTACTCAATAATCTTTCGAAAGTCTGTTCCAGATTTGCCTTTTCTGGACAATTCATAAAAAAGAATAATACAATACATGGCCTTTTGAGTCTGACTTCTTTAGTATCGTGTTCAGGCATGGAATGAATCGATATTTAATTCCCTGTTACGGCTGAATAATATTGTATGGGTGTGCCCATTCATCAGGTGGTGGGCATGGGGTTGTTTCTACTTTTTGGCTATGTGAATATTCCTCTGTGAACATTCACATGTGTTTTCCTTTCTCTTGGGCACCTATCAAGGAAGAGGTCATAGAGTAACTTTTTTGAGCAACTGCCAGACTTTTCCAAGCACTTGCTACATTTTTAATTCCAGCCATGTATTGTGGGTTCCCCTGAGATTTTAATATTCATCGAGGGTTTAAAATCACCCACCTGGAGAATGTCTGAGGGACTCCATTTCTGTCTTATGCAGGCTAGAGCCCCAGGGCTGTTCCCCAAAGCCCTGGTCCCCCAGAACTTGCCTGAGCTGCAGTGTCAGACCCACTCCTGTGAGCACCTGCTTGCTCCAGGCCTTGATTTTGAGAAAAAGTGCTGCAAATTCTGTGCTCCAGTGCCAGACCCTCCCCCATCTTGCCGGAGACTGGTCACAGTCCTGACGGTGGATTCCAGAGGATTGTTCTAAATAATTAGATGGTTATTTTAATAATGATTATAATTATGATAATATCATTAATGATAATGTTATAATGACTGTAATGTTGTTCTGAATAACTACACATGATTCAGTATGCAACACATTTTGATTGAGCATCATGTATTCGGGGTCCCAGGGTCAAGGAAGGGAGAGGTTCTGGTCGGGAGTGGGTGTGGGATGAGACCAGACTGGGAGAGACCCCAGCCGCACCACCTCTAGAGTTGAGCGCACCCCAATAGAGCCAGTGATCCCCTGGGCACAGGCCCTATAGGAAAATTAATTTCTCTGGACTTGGAGGGAGAAAGCCAAGGCAAGGAAAAACAGATCTGCTTCAACTTCTCACTGAGTCTACTAACGGACATGTTAGGCTTCTGTTAAGCCCCAGCGCAAATGAAGCCACAGCAGCTTCCTTGAAGGATCACGATAGAAGTTCAGGGTTGAAATGCCTCGTACTCTGTGGGGCACGTAGCTAACCCCTCTCCCACATCAGATTTGTTTTCAACTGTCAGTCCATGGAAGAGGAGCAGAAGGCCCAGGCCCTGCCTCCATCACTCACTGAACTGGCTTTTCAGAACACCTTGAACCTGGCTAATGACCCTGGAGGCTGGTGTCCGCTGCAAGTAATTGTGTAGGCTTGACCTTCTCTGCTCTGTTCTCCGTAAACTTAATGGGCACCATCTACGCCCTAGTCACCATGAACGGTGCCTGCAAGAGTTCTGCCGGGAAAGGCACATGTGGCTTGAGTAATGTTTACGCTATCGGGCCTGCAGCCGCATGGAACCCTGTGGGTTAGATTCTCCAGGGTGGTCATCTAAGTCAATGGGCTCAGAAAACTCTCAGTCTGCTGCAGTCCTGCTTGGCAACCTGTGAGAAGGGGTTGCTAAGAGGCTTGGCAGCCTCTTCAAGAGCCCCTTTCCCTAATAAGACTCAGGAAGGTGTTTCTTTTCTTCCCATTTTTTTTTTCTCAGTTTTCCCCTTTAGTAACTGTAATGTAAAAGTCACACCTGCATATTTCACTTGACAGGTTTAGTAAATGCAATGAATATATATATATATACATGTGTGTATATACATATATTCTTATTTAATTCTTCACTCTAGGTTTCCTTGAAATGAGAAACCACACTTCACTTAGAAAGACAAATATATATGCTATCACTACTCCCTTCCAAGTCTGTAGCAGACATCACTAATCAATCACAGCACTTTCCTTCTGAGCTGGGCACAGCCTCAGAATCCGTGTCAAGCTTGCCTTCCAAGCAAAGTGAGAATCAGTTGCAGCTGGCAAGGGGGATGTTGTCCATTTTCCAGTCCTCAGAAACTCTTACTCAAAGCAGCCTGAATGTCACCAGGTCTCTGCTACGAAGACTGTTTTCCCCTTGAGTGTTCATTCCCACACGCAGTGTAATCCATTTAAAGCTCAGTCATAGTTTTTCCTCCTCCAAGCAGTTCTCACTCCCTCCCCCTCCCATGATAGACCATTTACCTGGTCTTCCAGGCTTTAAAAAAACAAGTTTTTACCCCTCGCTGAGGTCCTCCCGTTTTCCAATCCTGTGTAGTGCCCCTTCCTATCGCTCTCTTCCCTCTAGTGCTTCTCTGACTCTGACTCGTCCCTGCTGCCTGCGCAGGTACAGAGCCTACCTAGACCTTTCGTGGCTGCAGCAGCGGAGGCATCCGTAAGCCTCCAGGCTTCCCAGCAAAAGGGAATTTGCTCTGCTGAGCTCTCAATTTTGTGCCTCCTGAGAACAGACTATTTCCAGTATCTCTGAGAGAGAGGTAAACAAAGCTGACAGGCTTTGGAGTCTAACCAGAGCTCCACGATTTCACTCATCTTTCCCACCCTCCTTCCTTCCCTCTCTTCCTCTTTCCTTTTAAACAACTCCACCTCTATAAAATGGGATACTTTATGCAAAATAGCTGGCAGTTCCTGAGACAAAATTAGTTTTAGAGAACTAGCTGGGGGACAGGATGAATCTCAGACCTGGAAATGCACCCAGAAAGTGCCTGACCATCCCCCCCATTCTAAAGCTGAGAATATTGAGGCAGAGAATGTCCAAGTTTCCACCACAAACTTGGGGGCGTCATTGAGGCTGGAAACCAGGTGTTTCACTACAACTACACTTCTTGTTGCCTCCATTATTGCTTCCATGGGTTGGTGGAGACCTTTAGTTGCTTCAGGTGTGTGTGTGCACGCACGGGTAACACACACACACACGCACGCACACGGTGAGTCCTGAAATAAGTCTTCTGGAAGTAATCAGTATGAACCAGAGACCTCGCCTCTGGGTCAAAGCTGCTTCTTCTGGAGTGTATCCTGCTTCTGCTGCAAAAGCTGCTGCCACACCCCTTATTTCCTGAACCCCAAGCTCCAGGCCTGCAAGCCCTGCCCAAGCCACTTGAGGAATATCCCTGGGCTGCTCGCATTCCCGAGCCCCTGAGCTGTTCCGGCCCCTCCCTGTCACTGTCTCTTAACAAGCACACTCTAGTCTCACCCCCATACCTGCCTGTCCTCTCTGCAACACTCAACAAGAACTTACTTTCTAAATTGAAATTCCGATCTAGTTACACCCTTGCTTAAACCCTTCCATGGCGCCTTGCTGCCCTCAAGATAACTGGCACACTTAACCCTTTATGATCAGTAACAGCTTGTTGTCTTTGCCTCTTTTTTTTTTTTTTAAGATTTATTTATTTGCACATACAGAACTGGGGTACAGGCCAGAGGCTCAGGGGCAGTGAGAGGCTTCACCAGAGACAGAGTGGGGAATAGAACAGGCAGATCGACCAAATACACTGCTGAGGGGAGCAGCGGGCTGGTCAGGAGAGGTCTGCTGCGCCATGTGGTCACCTCCGGGGCAGGCGGGAATCGAACTCATGCGAAGCGGCTTTAGATTCTCAGTGCTGTGCTTTAACCCGCTGCACCACCAGGGAGGGCCTGTCTTGGCCTCTTACCCTGCTCCTCATGGTGACTTCGCCCTGACCCCCTGACCTCCAGACACCTGCTCTCACTACTGTCATGCCTCAGCTCAGCCTATCCCATAGACCTAATAGAACAGCCATGGCTATCGTTTCATTTGAAAGAAATTTCACAAAACAAAAAACAATCAGAAAGATAACACACCTTAACTAACTGGGAACATGCAGATTATAAAGGACGAAACTCAACTATATCAAGGGAAAATAAATGAATAAAAATGTCAGAATTTACTGGACCTTTAAAAACTTCAGTGCTGGCATGGGTGACTTGGTGATGGGAAACCCACAGGGATTACAATTGAGATGAAAAAATATATATACAAAATGATGTAAAAATAAACTGTTATACTATATAAAAAAAACAACAACAGTGCTGAAACTGGACTATGGTGATGGCACATAGGTGATTTGGTGATGGGAAACCCAAGAGGATTACAGCTGAGATGGAAAAATGCACAGAATGATGTAGAAATAAACTATTATATATTTTTTAAAAAATACTCTTTAAAACATAACCAAGAAAAACCAAAAAAACCTCAGTGCTGAACCAGCTTCGGGTGCTCAAGGGATAACAGTGTGTTGTTTCTTTATCCATCTACCTTTAACCTCTCCTTGTCTTCTCTCCCTTTGTGCACTGGGTCTCATCTCACAGAGGCTTCCTCTTGGTTTCCAGGGGAGATGATCACAGCAGGCTCAACTTTCATGATCCCTATAGCTCTAGCTACGTTATTCATTAGATAACACCAACCCAGTTCACTGGGCCCATGATACCTTTAAGGGCTCGCCAAAATGTTTTAATTTCCTTAATATCAAAAGAAACAACCATTTTCTTTTTTTAATCGAAGAAAAAATGTTATGAATATATTCAGTTTTATACAAACACAGTCATAAAGTAGAATTTTTAATGAATTTTTTATAGGGAGATGAAGGGCCTATGAAAGTCACAAGAAGGCCCTGGTTGGTGCTCAAAAAAAAAAAGGGAAGAAATCTTTTCTCTGTGTTTCCATGTATTAACCCTTAGGGATAACTCTGATTGCCCCTGATTGGATTCTAACCCAAAACAAATCCCTTTGCCTAGAAGGCTGGAGAACTCACTTCTCAGAGCCAGCCCTTGGGGACCGGATACAAGGGGTAGGGGGCTTGGCAATACCAACCTTACACATGCGGACTGGGAGGGATTTCCTGTAAGAAAGATGATTTTATGCCAAGTTTGTCCTCCAAAACATGATTATCTCCCCCCAAGTATTGCCTCCCCAATACCTTCATCTTCTCCAGAGAACTATTTGCTTCCACTGCCATGCTCTAGTGTGGTGTGACTGATTATATCAGTTTCCTATGCTGGGGTGTGAACTCTTGAAGGCAGAATGAAGGAAAAGGCAGCAAAATTTTTCTATAGGTATGAGTATAAAGAGAATTTAGATGTACAGCAGAGTGTGATCTGGGTGCTAAAGCCTGGAAGTCTTCCTGGAGGAAGGGGTATCTTAAGGAGGTTGAGGAATGAGGAAAAGCAGAAATAGGTGATAGGCACCAGGATAGGGAGAAGTTAGGGTGCAGAGAAGGAAGTAGCCAGAGATGAACTGAAAGGAGAATGGGAAAATATCACAGGGAAATGAGTGACACACAGAGGAATTAGGGTTTTATACCCTAATCCCAAACTCTTCTTGGCCTATGGTGGGAAGGAGGAGAATAGAAGGCCTGAAATTGAATATGAAATGTAGCATCTTAGTGTCTCTGCAGGGAAGTTTGGTGGTTTTTAGATTTCCAAAGGAGTCTCTATCTTAAAATGGTTAATAACCGGTAGTAATGGAGCTCCTTGAGGATGGAGTGCTGTGCTCTGGAATGTAATAGAACATGCTCTGGCTTCTGCTTTGGGGAGGATTGGCCGGAGGAGACAGTGAGGCAGAGAGAAGTCTGTCAAGTCTGCTTCAGGAGTCTAAGTGGGAGAAGACATGCCTTCCAATAGGGGGATATTGGTAAAGGAAGAGAGAGGAGCAATTAGAATCTAAAGATACAGCAGCCACGTTAACTGGCCTTGTCTGCTGATGGAGCGATGGAGAGGATGAGAGAGCAATTTCAAGACTTCATAGTGGTGTAGTCTTGTCATAGGATGGTTAACAAATTCTTTTTTATAATTGTTTTTGATGATACTTCTCCCACTTAGAGAACAAATTGTTTTAACTAATTACTTTTTGAGGTGATTTGATTGCAAAGTTAAGACATGCTTTAGGTTTGAAAGAGACATGACGCATTCAAATGTCAGCTCTTTCTCTGCATGCCCTCTGCCCTGTGTGCTAGGTGCAGTCACTCCGAGCGTCTGTTTTTAGTGCTTAGCGAACACCTTTTAGAGTGTACACGGAAATATCAAGGCACTTGCTCTTCTAAATCCTGACTTTGACACCCTCCACAGCTACCCGCTCCCTTCCCCAGGGCTCAGCAGTGTGGACCGGCTGCCTTTTGGCATCGAGGAGAATGGGGGTACGCCCTTCACCACCAAAGTTCCAGGAAGGCACCACCACCACCACCAGCAGCACCAGCACCACCCAAGCTACGGCCTCTCGCTGACCCTGGAGAACAAGGAGGGCCCTTCTCGGTCCCCCAACTCTATCAGTAAATCCCTTACAAGTGAGTAGGGGTGGAGGGACAGAGGCGGGAGAGGTAGGGAGAGCGATGCTGGATGCTGCAGGGCTTGGGGGGCTTCCTGCATCCTCAGGCCAGACCCCTGCTGTGCTAGTGGTGGGGGAAGGGCGGGCAAGAACAGGCAAGAACTGTGTGCATTAAGGAGGGAGCAATTTAGTGATTATGGCTTAGCAGTGAACTCTGATTTCATTACAAGGCAGCAATTCTCTCTCCACCTCATTTCTTAGCAACTCCCTGCTGCCACAGTGCCCAGCAGATTCTCAAGCAATGGGGAAGAGATAAGAGGGGTTGAGTGGCTGGAATCTGCTTTCCTCATTCCAGGAAAACCCACTCTGTCCTTTTCTGACTCCCCTCTTCTAACACTAGGTGAGACCAGCTAGATCCAATGCCCATTACAGGTCCTGGTGAGGGAAGCTGTGGAAATGGCCACTGAGCAACCAGAAGCAGGTTTAGCGATTCGACAGGGTGACCTGTATCTGTTCAAATTAATTTAAAATGTGGGCTTGGATTTTGCATGTCTGCTGTTTGATTCTGGCAGAGATTACTTTTATTCTATTTTACCAAAGAACTGATCTGTAACACACTGGGGCTAAGGAGCTGGTTCTTTACCACTCATAGTTTGCAAACACCCTGAGGTAGGTCAGAGTCAAGAGACTTTGTCTTTAGGGGTCATGGTTGAGCCAAGCCCCTCTGGGATCCTTGATTTTCAGTGTAATGGGGTGGTAGGCCAGGGTGCATCCAGGTGATGGTTCTAGAAGCTTCTAGCTCTGACATTTCATGAGTCTGTGAGCTGGTGAGGAGGATGAGCCATAGACACTTCACCTTTAGATCACGGGAAGCAACTTTGGGTCCACGGAGCCACAATGGGAGCTCATCATCTCCTGGTGTGGAGAATCAGAAGTCTCTCCCCTCCTCACATTTACTCTGCATTTGACCCAGGCCCTTCCACATCTCGATGTGGCCGGCAGCCATGACAGCCCTGAAGGGCCCCTCCTGCACCTGCCAAAGCAGAGCTCTCCCCAGCTAGGTCCACCCACATGCATGGACATCCTCCAGGGGTTCATCTCTGTCCTGGGTGCCTGTCCAGGCCGCACACTGACCTCCCCAGCTGGCATCTGCCCAGGTCTCAGCCTTCCCCTCACACTTCCCTACACTCTGCCCACATGGTACTACCCTCCTCTCGGCAAATAGTGCTGTGGCCCAGCTCTGTTCTTCGCACCTGCCATTCCTTTTGTCTGGAATGCTTTTCTCCACCCTAGGGAGCCCTGACACACATGGGGGAGAGCTTGGTCTGGAAGCCTTGACCTTAGGTGTCATCATGCATCATTATCTGGTGCATATCAAGGGATTCAAGCTGCCAGAGGAAGAGGCGGGCGGGCAGGAGGGTGTGGAGGCCGGCTCTGCAAGTGTCTTTTATCACCCATATCTGCCCTTCACCCTTTCTCTGTTCACCAACACCCCTCCCCCCTGGCCCCGCCACTTGTAGAACTGAGTCCGGGACCACCTGCCCTATTCAGCGAAGCTGCTGCCCATCTCAAGAAGCTGGAACTGGACACCGTGAAGGCTGCTGGACCCTGGCCCACTCTGCACATCAACATAAATAAGGTGGGAGGTGGCAGTGGAGCATGTCCCCGGGGCTCTCAGCCAGCTCTGATTACCGCCCTGGACTGCTCCTCTGCCTTGCGCTTGTGTCTTGGAGGGATTGTGCTCACTCCTTGCTGACCTTGCTCAGTGTGTCTCTTAGGAGCAGAAATTCACTAACGTTCTCTTTGGGTGAATGACAGCCTGGGCGCTGCTCTTGTGCGTCAATCTTACTGTGGATGCTTCTTATAAAGCACCGACTCCATCCTGAGGCCCCGTCTCAGGGCCTCACCAAAATTTGATCATTCTTCCAGGTGTCCATCACACTGGAGCTTATAGCTCCAATGTATGAGTTTGGGGAGTACACCATTGGGTTCCTTCACCCCATGTCTCTCACTTGCAGTGTCTGGCACAGTGACTGTTTACTGATGGATGGAAAAGAAGTATTAAGGTGGGAGAGGGGTAGACAGGGCAGACAGCCAAGCTCGCTTTAGGCTCAACCTATTAATGGGATTTTATCTGATAACCATAGAGTTCTGGTGTTGGGTTTGATCTATCACTCGGTTTAACCTTCTGAGCATCTGAGAGCAGAGGAAAGGAAACGATTTTCTCAAAGTCACACAGCAGGGCCTGGATCCCTGGCCCTGATGACCAGGCCAGTGTTCTTTGCTTCTTTACTTTCTGCCCCAGCGTTGCTCAGCTTTGGTACTTGTGACACTTGAGGCTGACAATTCTGTGTGTATGTTTAGGGGGTGGGTGGGGGAATTGTGCACCGTAGGGGTGTTTTGCAGCAACCCCAGCCTCTACCCACTGGGTGACACTAGCAACCTGCCATCTAGGTGCAACAGTCAAAACTGTCTCCAGGCAGTGCCAATTGTCCCCAAGGCAAAGTCCCCAGTTGAGAACTGCTGCACACATATCTTAATTTTTTAAATCCTCAAAGGAAAAGAATAGTCCTCTTACTCATGGTCATTGCTTTCACTTCAATGTTTAGCTTTCTCCTTGATCCTGGAATGGGAAGAAGTTAGAAGATCTGTGCGTGGAAGTCTCTTCCACTTACCTGTGCAGTAGCCTGGGAAGGTGACCGTCTGCCTGAACTGCTCATCCTCCCACAGTTCTCTGACCCACAGCACAGTTCTAGAACGTCTCAGAAGAGCACCCTTTTTGCATTAACTCCTACACACCTCCCAACCCCTTAGCAGTGTAGCCTAAAGCCTCTTTGATCAATAAGGGACCCCAACTTCCATGCTTTCCCACCCACTTTTTCTGCTACCCCGCCCTCCTGCAGATGGCATTATATTCATTCAGTCAACGATTCTTCATTGAGAGGGTCTGTGGTAGGTTCTGGGGAGTCACCCCATACATCATGGCGCCCTGGATCAGTCTTCTTTCTCTTAGCCTCATGCTGTTCAACTTTCCTTCTGCAAGACACACAGTATGTGCTTCTGACTGGGGGCTTACCTGATGTTTGACAAAATTTTGAAATCTATTTCAAGGAAGCAGCATATAACAGCAGAGAACTCACAAACCATATAATTTGTGCTTGCCATGAATATTAATGGGGCATCAGCAATAGGAGTTGGTTCAAGGTCAAAGCGCAGGTAGAACAGCTGTGGGTTTTGAGCATCTCCCTGAAGCTCCAGCTCTCCTGCCCCTCCTTTCTTTCCACTTAAAGAAATGCATCAGTATGTAAGTAGGCTACAGTGATGTCACATAACCTTGACGTTGCCCTAACATATAAGCAAAGCATATTACTTCACATTAGGGAATGTTTGTCATTAATAAAATATTCCTTGCAGCCGTCTCACACTTCCCTGATACCACAACTGGGAACCTATGGTTTCAGTGACCCTTTTCTAGCCTCGAGAATTGAGAATCATCTGATTCTTCTAAGGGTAGATAAGTTCCTTTTCTTGATGTAGTGGTGAAAATAAATGCTCATTGCCTGATTCCAAAGCTGTGCCCAACATTACCACAGGGATTTAAATCTCCTCAGATTTCAAATGTGTAAACAACGTATAAACAATTTAAAAATGCATCTGATCATTTCTTTATCCTCAAATGGCATCCCCAAACAGATGGACTATTTCCAACCACAATAATATTAAAGGCCTATTGTCATTCATTTGTAGCTTTGAAAATCTGCATTCCCATATTGAATGATAAAGCATCTTTGCACAATTCAAATGGAACATTAAAAAAAAATGTGTGTGAAAGAGAAAAGGCACAATATTCTTAGAGTCACTTTTTGGGCTGAAACTGGGGTCTGGTTGTAATCTAAATGTCTGTCTCCCATAAAAGATTCTTTTTATGCAAACACATTCACATAATAACACTGAGATTTTCCGAAATCTGTATTGGAGTTCACCTGAGCCAATTTGTAGAGAAGAACATTAGCTTTTCCTTTGTCCACATTCTACAGGAAAGCCTGACTATTAGACCAAAAAGCAGTTTGGAATTATTAGATTCAAAGGGAAAATCAAGGCCATATTCTCATTCTTTTTCTATCGCAGCATTCAGGTTTTGAGTAGTTCTTCAGTTGCTCCTCTCAGTTTAACTCGCGGCCCTTAGCTGTTGTCAAAGACCTCAGCTGGGCTTTCAAACCAGTTTAATTCTTGTTTACCCCAGTGTAACATTCCCCCCCCCAAATGTTATGTAATTTAAAAATTAACTCTTCATACATCAGTGAAAATACCCACTACAGAGACATAATTTATCCTCAGTTTATACTGTAAACCTCTCAAAATAAATAGGTTGCTATTTGCTTTGAGGCTTATGCTAAATCTTAGTAGAATGATTCCACTTAAATGAGTCGGTTTTCTTTATATCCAACTTGATGGCTTTGGATCCTTAGTGTCCTCAGATGTCAGGTTCTTTTTTAGTTACACTTTTCTTTTTAACCAAAGAACTCAATATGATTCTTATTGACGATTATAATAATCTTATAAAGAATGAAAGAGACTCAGAGAAGTGAAGCACCGTGCAGTAAAGGAGGCAGTAAAATCAGAGTCAAGGACTCTAGCTGTTGTGTCCCCTGGCCTTGGGTGTGAGTCTGGGCTCTTCCTGTGTGACCCTGGGCAAGTAGCTTACCATCTCTGTGCTTTGTTGTTTTCATCTATAAAATGGGGGTAGGGATAGTATCTACCTCCTCTGGGGGGTTAAAATAGATGACTCAGTGAGATATGCATAGGAATGCTTAGCCAGCAACTGGCCCATAATAACTTTTCACTAAGTGTTTTCCTCTTCAACACCACCAGCATCATTGTCATCATGCTCATTAGGGTTTTTTAAATGGCGCTGGCAAAGGGAGGCGCTCAGATTTAAATCCAGGCCTCAGTCTGCTTTTCTTGCTGTGACATGAAATTGCTGAGTTCTGCGTGTTCTACCAAACACTCTGCTGTGTGTTTGGATGTCCCGCTGGGAAACGCTATTCTAATCCCTCTTTTCTTTATTAAGTGATGTTAACCAGCCAATTGCCCTATGCTTCCTCCAGGGCTTTCATAAAACTCCTGCTTTGTGTACCAAGGTGCTCCATAGAATTTTTTAATTAGGGAATGAGATTAACTTTGGGACCTGCAGAATTTGCAGCCTTTAGGATATTTTATTCTTGCCCTGGTGCTTTGTGACTGACATGACAGCCTATGTCCTGACATCATGAGCAACCCCCTGGTCTGATATCTTTCTGGTTAAATAGTTACATCATGCAATAATAACTATATACCATTATAATTTTCTTAAGGAGATACTTATTGAGCATCTGTTATGTCCCAAGCACCATATTAGCACTGGAATTGGCAATGACCACAATGGGCTTGGTTAACAATAAGACATAATTTCACAGAGTGTGGTGTGTGTCCCATCAGAGATGATTTTAGGGTATATCCATGGATGAGTGGGATAGGCTTTTTTTTTTAAGTTATATAATTATCAAGCTTTGTATTAGAATAAATATAATAGTCACCAAACCTATGACTTCAAAGATATGATTACTTAGGGCATGCTTAAAATAGTGAGTCACAAGGTAATCCACCTTAACTGGATCCTGTGAAGTATTGGTAGGTGTTCACTTGGGAAATGGCAAAAAGGAGCGATGGAAGCACAAAATTCCTGAGTCTGAGACACTGTCATGAGGTCACATAGATAGAAATTGTTCATTCAGAGTCACAGCCTTCAGCAAGATTTGCGGTGAAGATTTATGATTTATGGTGGTCTCACACTCTTTTCCTCCACTCAACAAGCCCCTGAACAGAATCATTGTATGTGAGAGGTGGCATTGTGGGAGCACAACACAGCAAGGGGGTGTAGACCTAAGGGCTGGAGGCCTGGCTCTGCCCTCCCCCGCAGCCCTGGCTGCAGGACTCGGGAGGAGCCCCCCCGCACTCCGCCTTCTGGTCCAGGGGCTTCCTCATATGTCTTCTCCTCACTTTCCAAGAGGATGAGAGGATACTTGTGAGTCCTTTGCAAATAGTAAAAGTCCTGTCCGTGGTGCAGATTTAGTGATACACTTGTCTGAAGGGGGACTATTGGGGAGGGATAGGATTGCAGTTGTGATTGTGGGGAAAGGTTAAGGTAGGTGTTTTCTTTTGTCTTTGCTTGCCATCTCTTGCACGTACTTTGGCTCTTGCAGGCTGAAGAGAAGAAAGTTTCGGAGAAGACTCTTCAGACCCCACTCTTGCCGTCCCCAGTGGCTGAGCATGTGAAATGCAACATTTTGAAAGCCCAGTTGGAGAATGCTTCCCGAGTGAGCGCCCAGGTGGGTGGGGTGGAGCATTCCTGGGGGTTCAGGTCATGAGTTCCTCCCTGCCAGTGTGGAGAGGCCCTCCAGCCCCAAGATGTTGCCAGCCAGGGTCCTGCCAGGAGACTGGAGCCACACCTGTTTGCATGAACAGAGACCTCCACATTAAGAATTACCAGCTGGTGTGACCAGTATGAAGTGACCAAAAAGACAGAAAGAGAACTCTAAGCCAATGGACCCCAAGAGTTCAATGTACAGTCCCCACCCTGAAATCCAGTAAGGACTTGGGGGCTTATGTATTTGCATTTCTGATGGGACCAACTTGAGGGGCAGTTCTCCGAAGCCCAGCCCCTTAGGGAGCACTTATGGTCCCTGCACCTGAGGGAACAAAGATGCTATAAATGTTAAATGTGTGAACTTGGAAAAGGAGTCCAGAGAGACCGCTGATTTCTGAGGAAGAGCACTGTGACCTGACCCAATGCCTCTGAGCTTGGAGGACAGATCCCACAGGGCTTAGTCTCAGCTTAGTCTCTACCCCATGCTGGGTGCCTGGTGTCTGAGGAGCTGGATGGGCAAAGGGTGGAAACTGCAAGCTGGATTCAGGGGCTGCTCCAGGAGGAACAGCTGCTGCGAGAAGTGAAGAAGCCAGGCCGGGTGACTCACAGAAGCAGGAAGCAGACAAGAAGGAGCAACTCCCTCCCCACTAACCTCCCCTATGGACAGATCTTGTCAAGGAGCCAGCTGGCAAAGCAGAAATGAGATGAGAGATGATGCTTTAATAATTTCCATAAATTCCCACTTGCTTTCACAGCAGCTACCACTGGTTGATCATGATACACTTTAACTCTCAGGCAGCCTCAGAATCTTTTGCTAGGGTGGTTTTTCAAGGAGATACCACCAGCACATCAAAGTTGACACTGAAATTGAAACGTAGTTGCCATCACTCCCTTGGAAACATTATATAAAAAGTGTCCTCTGCCCATGATTTCATTAGAAAGGCATGTAACTACCCTCTTCATTCTTTTTGAACCTAACAGCTCTGCCTAGGTTGCCAAGAATAAAGTAAACACTTCGTAATCTTTTATATTATTGTTTCTGTTTATGACTGTAGCGATCTGAAGAACTCAGGCCCTTCCAAAATATACTGATTGGTGAGAGAAAGCTTACATTTCTTCCCTTTTGGCATTGTGATCTATGAACATCAAGCCATGAGGTAGAAAAGACAAGCTTTAGGGCCAGATAGTCTGGGTTTGACTTGTGATCTCCATTTACCAGCCATGTCCTCGTCAGCTTCTTCATCTCCCTGAGTATAATTCCCTCATGTATGTGTACAAGAAGGATGACATCCACCACCGTGGGTGGCCTTAGAGATTAGGCAGTAGGGTCTGTGTAAAGCCCCAGTCACAGCACATGATGTGACTGTGGTGATAGTGATATCATGTTCACAGATGTGATGTGATCACAGTGTTGGGGGCACAGGTGGGTAGTTGATGAGTGTGCTGAACCGTGGCAGTGGTTACTACAGAAGAGCAGCTTCTCCTCACACACCCAGTTTTATCAGTCGCTACCACCCTTCTCTTTGTTGATTCTGCCTTCATTGTTATAGCGTGCGCTATTTACTATGCTGCCACAGAACAAAGCCAGCATGCATTTCTCTAGTTATCTGTGCTGGAAAGTTCTGTCATGTCCCTGTGGCCCCATGGTACATGTATCATCTTGGGAGCACCCCCAAGTTTCTGGGCCACTGAAGGAATGCAAGGAGAGAGAAACACTTCACTTTGTAAAACATAGGGAAGAGATGAGATATAGGCAACAGAAAATGAAAATGTCCTGGTTGAACAGACATAGTGCGCAGGTACAAAGGCAGGATAGGAGAAGTGAGGCAAGTGTGATGTTGCCATGGCACAGCAGAGTTTCCCAGATGTTAGGAGCAGCAGTAGCCCCTGAGAATGCTCCTGGGTCACTGTAGAAGTGCTGCACACTGATGTCCTATCACCTGTGCGTTAGCACCGTAGAGGCTCTGAGAAGTTCTGCAGGAAGCCAGCCGGATTCCTTTGTTTCACGCCTACTTGGCCACAGGCCCTTTGTAAAGTGACTCCCACCACCATCTGCAGGCCTTGTTCACGGGAACACAGGGACATGCTCGGAGAAGCCCTGTTTAGAGTGTTGTGAGTGATGGTGATGGAGGATAGAGGGGCAGTGATCACATCGCACTTCGAAGGGTTTAAGGGTTCATTCCCAGTCGGCACCAGGGAAGAATAAGGATGTAAAGGAAGGAAGCAGAGGTCAGGCTGGACAAAGGGGTTATCTGTTGCTGGCTCTAAAACAGGTTTTGGCCAGGAAGCAGGGCGGAATCTCCACATAGGCCCCCCTGGCGACCTGGAGAGCTTAGCTCAGAGTATATCAGCCAAGCTCTGTCCATTGTGATGAGTATGTGAGAACTGAGTCTGCTGCCTCTGTCGTTGGCCTCCAGGCTGGCTGAGTGGGTGTCTATTTCTCCCCCACCATTCTTTGTCAGACTCACCAGGGAGGAGGATGAGGCTCCTCTCAAAATCCTATTATGTAATTCCTGCCAGCCTGGTAACAGTGAGATGAACGGACAGATTCAGGATTCCTTTGTAATCTGTGCCATGTGAGCGTAGAGCTGATTATTATTCCTGATCTAAAATGTGAAGGAGGAGGGGGGATTAAAGTATGGGTTTGACTTTTCCCACACCATCCCTTTCTCATTCAAGCACGGGCTGGCATGTGGCAGGTGCTCAGTAAAAGTATGAATGCAAGAATAGACTGTGTCTGAATGATTAAGTCTTGAGCCCCATGATGGGAATGACTCAGGAAAACATTTTTTGTTAATTTATATAAATACCAGAGAGACTTGTTACTCACTGATGAACTACCTCTTTGAAAAGCCGCCTTCACATTTCTATACCCCTTTGAATGTCAGAGATGTGACATTTGTGGATGCCGAGACATTCAGTTTTGACAAGCCTGCCTGTTTTCTTCAACAGGTTGGAAAAGAAGAGTCAACGTTTGTAAATATCAATAAGAAATCCAGTCTTCAGGATACTAATGTAAGGTCTGTTGCTTCTTGTTTGAATGGGGAAACAATACTCTCTCACCAACATTCTCTCTGAAACATTGCTCATGAAGGCGTTTGTTAACAAGTCAGAGGAAAAGAAAACAGAGAATGTGTGCTTGAAGAGATAGAAGAAGTCTGGCTTAAATAACTTCCATTAGGTCTCAGAAATGCTATTTTTACTCAGTTTTACTCTTTACCTGCTGTACTAACAAATCACTGTGAGTTGTTTCTCAAGCATGTAGACCTGGTTCATCATTTTCACACTGAAGTCCTTGAAATGCTCAGGATGGGAGCAGACTCCTTCACAGAACATAGAAGTCCCTTCCACCTGGCCTCTGTTCCCTGTGCCAGCTCAGCTCTTCATTTGTTCCCTTGGTCCATTTGGGTGCCCCCCCATCCTGAATTCTTTATGGCACTAGAACTACTGGTGTCAATTAAAGCCCCCATACCACCACCACTTCAGACCCTGAGGAAAGCTTTCCACTCCTGATCCCACAGAGTAGAAACTCTTCTCCTCCGAGCCCAATTGAGGGACAGCCTTTAAGTCATGGCCACCCAATGCCATCTGGGTGGTTCACTAATGCTGGCGGGATCTCCTGAAAGTGCCGTTTCCTAAAATGTTGCCAGGGATAATTGCACTCATCTCTTGTTTAAAATGGAGACACTTGGGTCTGATTTTAGATCTTTCTGGTCCTTTGGGGGTAAGGGCAGTGGCTACGAAAGCCAGAATGTCAGCCAATACCTCAGGTGGTCCAGGAACCATTGCTCTGGGGAATTCTTATACTTGACACCAAAAATAAAACATTTCTTGATGTCACCTAATGATCCCCTATTTGTGTCCTTGGTGTCAGTTTGTCTTACTCCAGGGACACATAACCATTGGCCTCCTGGATGTTTAAAACCTTAATTCATGTGTTCCTCCCTCTACCCCACTATCTCTTCATCTGTTTTCTGGTCTTGGGTAATGGTGCTATTATTTGCCTGTTATTGAGGCCTGACCCCAGGAATTCTTGAACTTCTTCTACTTCACTCTTTATCTAATGGATCACTAGGTCCTGCCAATTTGACTTCCCTATTATCTCCCAATCCATCCTTTCCTCCTTGTCACAGTCATTGAAGCCCACTGGAGTCTTCCCCACCTCTTTTCTGGGAGGACTACCACTATCTGGTGTTTTTTATATATATAAGATTTATTTATTTATGCATCCAGAACTGAGGTACAGGCCAGAGGTACAGGGGTGCTGAGAGGCTTCACCAGAGACAGAGTGGGGAGCAGAACAGGCAGATCCACAAAGTACACTGCTGAGGGGAGCTGCGGGTGAGACAGGAGAGGTCTGCCTCGCCATGTGGGTCACCTCCAGGGCCAGGGATTGAACTCACACTGAAGTGGCTGTGGCTCACTTGCAATGCTGCATCCTAACCTCTTGCGCCACCAGGGAGGCCCCACTATCTGGTCTTCTAAGATGCCCTCACCCAGCATTCTCTTTGTTTTTCTAAGGACACTTGCAAAATGCAAGTCTGACACCACTACTTTTACCTAAAACCTCTAGTGATAGCCACTGCCTTCAGGGTACACTCTTCAGCCTGAGGACCCTGGAGACCTGCCCCCCCTGTGCTCCCCTCTTATCCTAATCCTTCACTCCTCTGCTGGTACCTCAACTGTCCATGCTTCTAGCACCTTGCTTTCTGTCAGCCTGTCAGCGCCCCACTGTCTCCTGCCTCAAATGTCGTCCCTCCCTCTGGTTAAGGGTAAGCTCCTTCTAGAAGCTTCCCAGAAAGCAATCATCTGCCCCAGAGACATTTTGTTCTTCCCCAGGGATAGTGAACTCTTGTAGGTTGTATTCTATGGACTCTGGGGCCCCAGCTTGAGGAAATCATCAACCTAGAAAGCAAGGCCATGATCCCTTATTTGTTCATTCATGTGTTTGGTCCACAAACATATATCAGCCTCTGGCCACATATGCCTGATCGTGTCACGCACTGAGAAAAAGGGAACATGAAGACCTTTGGGTGCTGGCTGACTTACCAGAGGTCCCTTGTGGAGAACCTCAATTTGTTTTTGATTCCTTTTGGTGCCAGAAGATACTTTATGGTTTTTGAAAGGAAATTAGTAACAACCACCGCAAAACTGTGTGAAAACTTGTCTTTCAAATCACCATTTTGGCTAGGAGTGAATTATCTGGATTATCTAGCATATTTCCTTGAGGAAATACAAAATGTAGCTAATGTTCACACACATATATGTGTATAATTAAGATATTTTAGAGCAAGTCTTAAAGGTCTATCTTTCATAGTAAATGCTCAGTTGTTCTCTGTCTTTAAATGTGTATTTTCTGTACTCTGTTTCAAATAACCTAGATCCCAGATTATTTGAATGTAGAAAGGGGTTATCTGCAGGTTTTTCCTCACTGATTTTATTAGCAAAGCCTGATTATGAAACAAACCCTGATATTAGGGGTAGTGGAGAAGGGAGGGAAAGTCTGTCCCAATTTTACTCAGCTTGCTTACTAGGTTTTCTTCTCTATGATTAGCTTTATGACTTTGAATTTTCAAATTATATTTATTAAATTTTTTCAACTACATAAACCTTTTCTTGTGTCTTGTTCTGTTTTGGGCTGTGTCTCTAGAAGTCCGATCCCCATACGTGTGGAAACTGCCCAGCCAGTGGTGGAAAAGCCAGAAATCAAGCCTCCCCGAGTGAGGAAGTTAACAAGACAATACAGTTTGTGAGTTCTGTACTGCAAGTGTTTTAATTATGACAACAAAATCAATGTTCGAGGTTTGATTGTACATGCTTCTAAGCTCGACGAATCACTCCGAAGGAATCATCTCTCGAATATGGGACAGTTTAAGTCATAATGGGACAAGACCTTTCTCCTTGGCAAAATTATATAGTGGGCAGAGATATTCACTATTGATTGCTGGAATCAAATTACTCCAAATTGTAGTGGTGTAAGGATTTATTAGCTCACAGTTTCTGTGGGTTGAGCACACAGGCAGGGCTTAGCTGGGGCATCCTTGTCAGAGTCTCCCGCTGGTTACATTCAAGGTGCTGCCTAGGGCTGACTTGTAGGCTCACTTGTGTGGCTTGGGGATGGAGGACTGATGGCCTTCGATCCCTGCTGGCTGTTGGCCGGGGATTGTCCTATTCTTAGTCACATGACCTCTCTAGTTTTCCCCATCCCAAGGATGGCGGTGTGCTAGTACCTGCTTCTGGAGGAGGCGGAGAGAGAATACTAGCAAGGCAGAAGTCACAGTCTCTTATAAGCAAGTCACACAGAAATGACATCCTACTTTGTCATATTCCATTCATTAGAAGCAAGTCACTAGTGCCAGCCCACACTCAAGAGGAGGGGACTATGCGGAGGCATGACACCAGAATGGGGCTACAGGGAGTCACGTCAGGAGCCGCCTCCGTGGCATATTAGCAAGATACTAGAGTGGTCTTTCAGCGGAACCAAAGCTCATCACTGAGCCATGAGACCCGCAGGAGGTGCCATATCCCCAGGTGGCCCAGACCTGCAAGGCTTTTCCAGTTCTGTTCAAATTAACAAGATTTTCTCAGTGGCCAGATGCACAGGGCATTTCTAGCCACCATAGGAGAAGAGCAGAATTGATTTTGACAACTCCCAGATGAGCATTCGTAAATTATTAAAAAAAAAAAAAGACATTGCAAATAATTATATTCTGAACACAGGTAAATGCGGCCTCCAGGTGGTGAAGCCGTCTGTAACAGTAGTATTGCTACTGTGCATTATGGCTAGTGACAGCTCCCGTTTCTTGACCTTGGCACCATGCCTGCTGCTTAACTCACAGAGCTGGTGGGGATCCTCCAGTGCCGTGGGGAGCACAGAGTTAGTGATGCTTCTTGCTGGGCCCTGCCTAGTTTAATGGCTGTAAGCTCTGGGGAAAAGGACTCTTTGAACCTCTCTCTCCTCATCTATAAAGTGGTGATATAACTTATGAGGAATTCTGTGAAGACTAACATGAGATAATATGGAAAACCCGTCACAGAAGATCTGGCTACAGGATGAGTTCTTTTTCCTTCCTTTCCTCTCAAGCTTCTGAGACAAGGTCAAGTTTGAGGGGTGCCACCATCCAAAGTCTACATGAGGTAGCATAACTCCCAGCGGAATGAGCAGCCATCTTGTGAAAAGAAGAAGTAGCACTGTTTTTTTTGAAGGGCAGACACATCCTTACTTATTAGTCTCAATAGAAACTTCGGGACAGTTGTATTTTCTAGGAAAGCCAAAGTGAATAAGATTCACATAATTAACAATTCTAATGACCTCTGGGGGCACATTAAACCATGATAAGTCTGCCCCCTGAGGATAAGCTGGCAAGGACAGACTTTCCTTTTCCATTTTGAAGCTCAAAGTGTTATTATCACCTATTCGGGCTATGTAATTATGTTGAAAACTCAATGAATGTAAGGCCTGGAAGGAAAGAAAACTCCACTAACTCACTAAATTGGCTCTTTGAAGGAAATGTTTTTTAAACCTCTCACTTCACGGGTGTACTTAAGTTGCCCCAGAATATTCTGCCTGGAAAATCAGAGACTGGCATCATGTCCCCCATTTATTGTAAGTAACAAGATTAATGGGTGGGATCTTCCTAGGTTTATTTTCATAAGTAATTTTTGGGTTTTTTTAAGATTTGTTTATTTTATAAGTGTATAGAAGACCTGGGGTACAGGCCAGCAGTGCAGGGACAAGAGGATTCACCAGAGAGAGCGTCGGGAGCAGCACAGGCCGATCTCCTGCTGAGGGGAGCAGTGGGTGAGACAGAAGAGGTCTGCTGTGCCATGTGGGTCAGCTCCCTGGCCGGGGCTCAAACTGAGGCCCACACAGTGGGCAGGCTCAGTGATAGCACTGAGACTTAACTTCCACGCCACCAGGGAGGCCTTCCCCTAAGTAATTATTGAATTGTTGGCACAGGTCAGTTCCTCTACTCATAGATCTTGATAAGGTTAATAAACACAAAGACAGTGATAGACAGTGAATAAAGTTGGGGGGAAAAAGTCACTTTTTCCATTTTCTAAAAAATATTTCTGCATTTATTCTGGAGATGCAGCGAAATGTTGGCACACACTACCCTTTTGACTGTCTCAGTATTTCTAAGCCAGAATTATGTGTATTTAGGTTTTAAGATGCTTCTCTAAGAGCATCGTGATATTCAAGAGCTCTAAACAGTTTTTAAATTGCTGCTTTTAAGGAGAAACAAAAACCTCAGCCATGTTCTTTCCTGGAAATATGACTTAGGAAGGAAAGGCGTGATTACAGAATAAAGGGAGAAGCAAACTCTGCAGAGTTTGAGACAAATGAAGTGTCATTTATATTGGTGCCAGGTAATATGTTTAGAAACTGACAAACTGCTTGTTTTTTTTCCCCCTCTTTCCTAGTTATTTAAACATAACATAAAACTTGTTTTTTTTTTTTCCTTTTTCCTAGTTATTTAAACATAACATAAAACCCCAGGTATTCCAAACAGGTGTTGGTTGTATATCCCACAGATAGTTTAAACTACTCAAAATACCATAAACTGGCCCAAAATCGCAGACACTGTCGCCAGGCAGGATAGTCCAAGGGCCTTTATGTTCTCCCTGACTGTTTGTCTAGTGTCTTTTTCTATGTGGTTTATCCCATACCCTCAGAGAGGTTCTAAGACCACATTTGGCACAGCAAATGTGTTTATCTCCTCTTCATAACCAGCTTTTTATACAAGGGACAGTGGCTGTTTGGCCAAACAGGCATCATTACACCCTTCATTTAGTCTGTTGGTTTCCTACAAACCTTGCATTTACCCTCCTAAGAGAAGGTCCATCAAAATTAAGTCCATTGGTTTTGTAGTTTCTCAAAAACCTAAACATAGAGTTCATTGCAGCACAATTTACAATAGGTAAGCTGTGAAGTAACCCAAATGCCGCAGAATAGATAACTGGATTAAGTTGTGTTATATTTACACAATGGAATATTACTCAGCGATCAAAAATGATACACTCATGCCCTTCACAGCAACATGGATGGAGAACTGGAAGGGATATGTTCAGTGAAATAGCCAGAAAGAAAAGGAAAAATATCAATTGGTCTCATTTATGGGGGGATGTAGAAGAACCAAATATGGAATTAGGGGGGACAAGTACCTAAATAAAGTAAAAATCAAAATCATTAGGCTACTAAAGATCAGAGACATTCTGTAGGGGAAGAGGAGGGTGAAGGATCAGGACAGGAGTGGTAAGAGCACAAGGGAATATGGTGATGGTGCATGGGTGAATTGGTAATGGGAATTTCACAGGAAAATCATATATTTTACAAAAATGAAGGATGTTGTAATAAATATATTTTTAAAACTTAAACATAGAACTGCCATACAATTTAGCAATTTCACTTCCACGTGAAATTCCAGTCCAAAGAATTGAAAGCTGGGACTCAAACAGTTATTTATACACCCATGTTCATCACAGTACTAGTCATAATAGCCAGAAGGTAGAAACAACCCAAGTGTTTCATGAATGGATAAATAAAATATAGTCTATCCATGCAATAGAATATTATTCAGTCACAAAGAGGAATGAATTGATTTAAGTACCTTGAAAATATTACAGTTCGTGAAATAAACCGGACACAGAAAAGCATTATATTGCATGTCCACTTATGTGAGGTACTTAGAAGAATTAAATTCATCCAGATAGAATGCAGAATAGATGTTAACAGGGGCTAAGAGGGCCAAGGAGCTGTTGTTGTTCAGTGAGCACAGAGTGGTTCTTGGGGATGATGAAAATTTGTGGGTATACGTAGAACTGATGGTTCCACAATATTATGCATCAATTTCATCCCGCTAAATTGCACACTTATAAACGGATAAATTGATAAATATTATGTATACCTTTCCATAATAAAAAAATTGTAATCTCTTGGCAAATGACGGAAAAACCAACCCAAATTTACTTTGGCAGAAATGTCAGGTTATCAGATCCTGTGAGTTGGACATCTGGTAGACATCTGTTGGGAGGCTTCCAACCCCCACCTGGTGTTCCCACCCGCCCTGCCCTGCCTCCATTTCCCACAACCTGTTTATTTTTGTAATGAGCAGAGCTTCATGTGCTTTTAGTAACCGCAGTGATGAAGACGACCTCCCTCCAGACCTGGCCGAAGCAGTAGGACCGCCCACCACCACCACCACCGCCACCACCACAGCCACCACCACGCAGGTCTCCGCTCCGCTGGCGTCTCCCAAGGTCCACAAAATCAGCTCGCCTCAGAATTCCGAAGGCCAGAGCCAGCTGTCCCCAGGGGTCAAGGTAGGGACCAGAGCCCCAAGAAATAGCTGCCCTGGCCGGGGCTTAGTGTAGACTGGTGATATCACCCATGCGCACCACAAGACAGCAGGCACAACCACCAAAGCATGCTTCAGATATAATCTGCCCCTGAAAGATAAGCTAGCCATTTATGAGAAACAATAGGAGACTATAAAACCATGGACACATGCCTTAAGGGAAATGAAGAGCTTTTTCTAGGCAACTTAATTTTAGAATATGCCTGAGAAGAGGTTGTGCCATTGTCAAGACAGAAAGCAAGAAACAGATATTCCCCCCGGAGGGAAAAAAAAGAAGTAAACACATAAATGTGTCCCCACTGCAATCTTTACATTGAATAATCTGGGTTAAGGTTAAAAATCAGAGATATTTTATTGGCTGGCTTGAAATTTCAAGAAATGGCCAGAGGTGAAGTGGGTTGTGGTAGTAACCTAAACGAAGGTGTTTCTCTTGGTTTGGAGCCCCGTAGCTGTGGTCACTCCTCAGCAGCGGGTCCAGACGCAGCAGAACCATTGCTGTCCAGTGAGGACCGGGTCAGAGCTGGCTCGGAGGAGCACCTGGGGACCTGATTCCAGTGCTCCTTTCACTCCCCAAGTAGTTGCTTAAAATAAGCAGTCACTCCGCAAGCCCTGAAGCCTTCATCTCCTCCTAAAAGTGGCAATAAGACCCACCTCCCTGCTCAGCTCATGGGCCAGCACTGGGCCAGGGAGATGGACATGCTGGACAAACTTGGTGCCAAGGTCTCTGCAGCTTCTGGAGTCTCCAGTCCCCAGACAAGTCTGCTCCAGCCAGCCCAGTCCTTCCTTGGGTCCCTTCCCAGGTGACTCCTGGATTGTGTCCCTCTGATCCTCAAGGGGACTCTGGCTGGACCCCTAGCCAGTGACTGGCCAGGGCAGAGGCTCCCTGCTTTTCTCTAGCCTCTTGATATCTCAAGTCAAGCTCCCTCCAAGCTTCAGTCCGTCATGCTGTGTTCCAAGTGTGGACACAGGCTCCCAGCACATATCCCACACCAGGCTTCAAAGCAAACTAGAACATGAACAGAACAGAAGTGAGTTTGGCAGGGGGGTGTGGCTGCCTCCTACCAGAGACTTCAGGGCGCCCTCTCCTGGCCACCTCCTGCTGGCACCAAATCTATGGGGCTTATTTTCTCTCTCTGAAGAACAGACCTCAAGGCTCCAGGGCTGTGACCGCCCAAGGCAAGAGGAAGGATTGTTTAAAAAAAACAAAACGACTTGAGTTTCGTCTTTGCCTGGCTCCCACCCTAAAGATCTTCCTCATTATTGTGTAGATGAATTTAGCTCCTGGGTCCAGGATGGAGTCTTGTTCTCTCCTTGTATATTCTTTGATGTGTTTTCCTTCCCGAGGATGGAAGGAAATACTTGGAGCACTTAAGAAAAGTTGCTTGCAGCTTTAAAAACCACAGTTCCCCACCCTACAGCCTCCTTCTGCCCACTAATGTTTCAGAAAACATTTGGGGTTCAGTCTTGACATTTTATACACAGCTGAGTGAGGGAAATAGGTGGGGGTGTGGTGTGCTGGTGAGTTCATGTTCAGAGCAGGGTCAAGTCCTCTGTGTTTTCTGATGCAATTCTGCCGTCTGTCCAGACCTGCTTCTAACCTGGGATATTTTTATCTGCTTCCCAGAGCCCCTCTGACCGAGGAGGTGCCTTTACCTTGGAGCCAGGCGATCTCCTGATGGACTTCACAGAAGCCACTCCTCTGGTAAACATCCCATTTTGCTAAAACCAGAATAACCTCAGACATAGCAATGCCTTGGCAGTGGGACATGGACAGAGGTGGCCGCTGGTGCTCTGGGAAGGCACTTCCTCTTGTCCCTGCCTCAGTCTGAGGGCTCAGGGGTCAGGCACGAGCTCCCTCCAGCTGCTTCCAGCGTCCTGGAGCGTGGCTTTGGGGCCCTAGACTGCCTTCTGCTGCTGCTGCTGGAGCATTGGAGGTGCTTGAGGTTTGGCTTCTTGGCTCCCTGGCCCGCACCCTGCATGCTCTCCCACAGGGGACCTCTTGCTGTTGCTTCCAACAATGTGCTCTGGTCTGACGCATGGACCCAAGGCCTCACCCCAGCTTTCCAGGCCCGCCGTGCCTCCCACCATCCTCCATCCTCTGCATACAGGTCTCCCCTCGTGGGACTCCCACAGGTGAGAAGCCCTTTTAGGGGAGAAAACAATAAGCCAGGAGTCACACAGCCCAGACCACTCTGATCTCTGCTCTCCTCCTTGAGAGACTTGTCATTTAAGAACATAAAGAAGTGAGGCATGATTAATATTATGAGATGACACAGGCAGACTTGAATGTAGCTTTGACTCAGCTCAGCCTAATGCCTGCGAGCACTTGGGCATAAATCGTGGCCCACACCTTTGGAGTGTGAGTCAAATCTGAGCCAAATCAAAAACCATCTGAGCGTGTACTGTGCACCTGGCCATGTACACATGTACACAGCTCCAAGAGGAGACAGAGGGGCTGAAGGGGACCAGGTTGATGTAGGGCCAGGGTGGGCAGCAGACCTGTGAGGGAGGCTCAGGGAGAAGACAGGAGTGGGAGCCATTTTGGACTGGCCTTCTGGAGGAGTTGGGGGATAGCTGGAAGGCTTTCAACGGGGAACAAATGAAGCAAAATGTTGTCCAGGCTTTGGGCATGATGCCATTCCCACCTCTGCTGGCACCAGGAACTCATTTGTGGTTTCTACGGTTTCATTTCTCATCTGACCCAGGCCATGCGAGTCAGCACCTTTAGATAAGCAGTGAGAACAGATGATGGGTGACACTATTCTTGGGGAGACTTCCCACTTCTACTTTGAAACCCTGGTGCTGCCGGGCACATTCTCTTTAACCTGGGCCTAGGAACATGCCCTTCCTGTGTTTAAGTAGAGGGAGCTGAGATTGTTCACAGGTGCAAGGCCTCTTCTCCCCTGCCCTTCAAATAAGGCGCCGCAGAAACAGCAGGCCTCCCCACATCAATCTTCATCTTTACACATAGAAGAAAACCAGGTCCAGAGTGGGATAACTGTTTGGGGCTGGGCTAGAGCAGAACCTGGGTGTCTCTTTCTGTCAGACTGTGCTAAACGGCCTCCTCTTTAAGGGATCTTGCCACTCTGGCGAAGCGCAGTGCCTGGAAAGGACTGTGTTTGAAGCACTTCTCCACCTGGTAAAGTTCAGTAAGGCCAACAGAGGGAGGATCAGAAGGAAGAAGATAACCTGGGCCTGCTGCTACCTCAGTTTTCCCACCATCCTAGGAAGGTGACACTGGTGATATCCTAGGAAGGCAGCCCCCCAAGGAACCTGGGACACCCTAGGTCCAATCTGAGAGCCTGAGTTCATAAGCCCAGGCTAAAGAGAACATGCCTGGCAGAAATAGAAGCCAGTGGGGAAGATGATCTCTGTTAACTTCCCGGCTGCTGAAATATGCTGCAGTGAAGCTACACCAGAGTCTGTAGAAACTGCTGTAGTGCCTGGCCCACCTGGGGGCACTGGGCTTCATGGCACCAGGGTTTCAAAGTATAAGTAGGAGTTTGCCAGCTGGAGGAACTGGAACAAAACATTCTGTAAAGGGAACAGCATAAGCAAGATACTACTTATTAAAAGTCCCAAGAGACTTGAAATCCTTATCAAAACAATGCTTTGTAGCATAGACAAGAATGGAGGGGTTCACTTGTGTTGTGAACCCACCTTGCGGATTTCATTGCCCTATATTTTCTTAGACTGTGATTAGAAAGGAAGCAGCATTGGCTGTCCAGCCTCTGCCAGCACTCCCCCAGTGACAAGGAACTCACTCCCTCTCCCCAGACACCCCCTTTCTATCTCTGGGTCTCTCTAACTTAGCTCTGCAACTGGGCCCCGGGGCTTCACCATCAGGTGCAGGGCAGCTGTGGTCTGTTCTGCCCGGCACAGCTGCCATGTCACAGGTGCAGCTCACAGAGAAGAGGTGTTCTCAGGATGAAGCACCCTTGTCTCCATGATGGGTTGGAGAGGTGGGGCACACAGAAGACAGCAGGTACCCTGCAGTTCAGGCCAGAGCCTGCTTCTTTGGGGCTTGCCTCAGCACTGCTGGTGCTGAATTACTTCGCTCCAGTGTGCCATCTTGTGCATCCTGGAGAAGAGAAAGACTCACGTAGCCTTCTTTTCCTTTCGCTAGTCTTCTCTGAGCTCTTCCACCTGCTCTTCCCAGCAGTGCAGAAATGCAGGTAGTTGAGCTCTCTGCTTCCATACTGGTGGGGTGGTTGAAGGGTGTGGCACCTGTGTCTGGAAGCTAAGGGCTTAGGGCCAGGGATGCAGCGTTCTCCTCAAGCTTGCCTCACAGGATTCTTTGGTCAGAGCTGGAAGGACAGGGAGCTGGAGAGATAGGATTGGGGCCAGGCTGCCTGGCCTGCCAGCCTGCCTGCGTTCAGCTACATTCCACCACGACACTGTCAGAGCAGGTTTAACCCTTAGGATTCTTCACCTTGATGTGTGTGTGGTGTACTTTACAAAGAAGCATCTTCCAAACTGTCAAGAACAATAAAAATACTCAGTCTTTAACTGGCGTCTCTCAAAAACCATGAAACACGTTTAACACCTCTGCCAACACTTCTAGACTCCCTAATTCTCTGCACCTTGCTCCAGATACGCCCATTCTCAGACTCTCTGCAGAAACATTCTTTCCAGCTTACTCTTGTAGCATTTCCCCTCTGCTCTTCCAAATCTTGTCTTCTCTAATTCTCAGCTCGTTCATTCTGTAGCTCCATGTAGCATTTGGAGTCCTACAATCCTATAGCTTGGTGCCACCTGCCCCCAGAATCTGTATCCGAGACCATCACAGCTCGAGTTGCTATTTGAGATGGAGACTGGGTGGTGAGAGTGGGAAGAGCAGAAACAAACCAAGGGAAACAGCATTCACTTTGCACTTGGCTTTTTCTTTTGGGTGTGAGTGAGCACATGAAGGGGAGGAAGAGTTGGCATTGATGGGGGAGGGGAGTTGGAAGCTGACCCTATCTGGGAACAGTCTGTACCCCACTACACATCAATAATGTACCTGCCCTCCCTGAGCACCCAGCCCACAAATTCCTGGGCCCTCCATGGCCCTCAGGCTTTCTCTTTGGGGCTTATCCCTCTCTTCTCCCCATTTTTCATGAACCACCCACCCAGCCACACAGCAGTGCCAGTCAAGAGTCCGTGTGCCAGGGAGGAGAATGTTCTGGCCACAGGAAGGCATTGTAGGGCACAGAACGTGCCTCGGGCTGGTGTCAGAAGAAATGGGTTTCCATCTGCCTCAATAACTTGGTTCTTATTTTGAACCTGGTGCTGCCAGGAGGGCTAATGCTTAATCACAAGTCAGGTCAGGATGCCTTTTCCATCTCCAGGGGGTTTATCCACCATCTCAGGGCCCTAGGAGAAGAAGGGAAGTAGCGCAGTCTGTGATGTCATCTTCTTGCTGATGCACCTGGGCAGTCTGTTTCTCCCATGCCCTCGTGGGTGCGGGGACATCACC
>NW_004567107.1:18003356-18019695 GCF_000260355.1 Condylura cristata
TCAGGTTTATGGCGGCTTTCATTTTTCATCAGCAATCAGCATGCCTGCTATTATCTGCTGGCCAGTGGGCCAGCTTCACGCTGCCGGATTACAGAGTGTGGGATTTATGCTGGAGACCAAGACGAACAGAGGAGGGGTTTTTAAGTAGGTTGGTAAAACTTAACTTGGAGTGACTAAGTGACTCACTTGTTTCTGAAGAATGGATTTAGAACAGCCAACAAGAGGGTCTAGAACTGTGAATTTAGATTTGCAAATACAATTTCTGCTTCTTCTAAATTTGAATAGTCAAACAAGGCCATTGTGAAGACCAGACAGCTATCAAAGCCCCTTGGAAATTGCCCAGAACAGCACAATGGCAGAGGCTGGAGTTAGATCAATTTAGAGATGGCAGAGAGGCCTGCAATTTTCTTAATCATTTTTCAATGAAACTTGCCCAGAGGCTGTATTTCAGTGGTTATGGCAGGATGATTGATACCAGCTATTGAAGGAGAGTCTTGAACTAAAATATGTGTATATTTATTCTCTAAAGCAAATGGCCCCCCTGAAACTCCAACTCTAACCCTGTCGGTGGCCCCACCTGACATCAGAGCTTCATCTCTGCACCTTCTCCATCCCCAATGGCACAGGCTATCCGACCTCGGTGCCTAGCACTGTTTAGGGCTGGGGAGCAAGACTTAGTAACCCATGTGCCCTGACATTTTCTCACAGCATTTAGTATCTTCCAGCTAACAGCAAGTACCAGCTGACACCGAGATTCATGGGTGGGGCAAGGGCACCATGTTTTCTGAACACTGATAACAAAAAGTCATGGCAGATCAAACCCTAAGATCTGCTTCTTCTTACTGGCACATCATTCTCCCGGGGCACTCCGTGGATGTGACTCATCTGTACGCCACCATGGGGCCTTTATTTTTATACAGGAGGTCACCAGGCAGGAGGGTGCTCCCCATGTTGCTTCCATGACCATCCCTAACTCATCATGTTTCTCTTTCGGCTTGGCCAACGCTTTTGAATCCTCAACAGCATGCCAGGAAACTACTGCCAGTCCCATGAAGTTGGCACAGCAGATGCCCCTACCTGCCAGCCCCGAGAATGGAGCTTTGATGGGTCGTTGTGCTCAGATAGAGAAGACAGATGAGGGCTGGAGAGAAGGCGGAGAGAGGAGGGAGGCGGGAGGGGCTCAAGCAGCTGCAGAGGCAGGAAGTGGCTGGGGTGAGCAGTGGAGTTGATGACAGACCCATCTTGCACTGTGCTATCTTTCTCTCCTTCCCCTCCCTTATCTCTTCTTCCTCTTCCCCCTCTCTCACCATCCTCCTCCCCTTCTCTCCTCTCCTCGTGAGCAGGCAGAGCCCGCCAGCGCCCCCTACTGTGCCCACTCTCGCTGTTCTCCTCCACTCTCTCTCCCCATGAAGGAAGAGACCACTGGAGTTTGCATGCACCCTCCAATCAAAACAAGGCTGGTAGGTACCCTGGCAGGGAGAGGGGCCTGGCCAGGAGACGTGAGGCGGCCAGCAGCCCCCAAGTGACGGCCCTGCGGGGGTGAATGCCCCAGACCTGCCGCGCTCTCGGGGCTGTCCCTCCAGGATGATGCAGGAGTTGGAGACCAGCCAGCTGGTCACCCCGGGACACACATCTGTGGTCCCCTCAGGCCTCTAGGTCTTGTCTCTAGGTCTCAAGTTCAGGAAGGGTTGTCCCTCCCACCACCACCCCCAAGAGCTTTGATGAACTAGATGCTTTTGCAGAGAGAAGAATCTTAGTTGCAATTCCATTGACATAAAAAGCTTTTTGAAACTTGTCTTTTCCTGCTGTTTATCAGGATAACAATATGAGCTTTACAAAAAACCACTTAAAAGGACTCACCCATCATCCCAACTTGGCCCTCATTTTTTTTTCCATTTTTGCGTATTTCCTTATTTATTCACATTCACTCATCGTTTTACACAGTTCAGTCACAGTGTCCATATCATCTCCTGTTTTTCTCTTTTCCCTTATGGTTGAGTTTCTATCTTGTTACAGTATTCTGCATGACGGTTAACATTGCTCCAAATGAAAGGTCCATCGTTCACCTAACAGGTTCTTTACTGCAGGACACGCTTCGTCTCCAGTTTTCATTCACTCTTTAAAAGAACACATTAGCTTTGGTGTCAGGCACTTCATTTTCTTAGGCTGGGTTCATACTGCGACATGGGCTTTTGCTCCCTTCTGCCACCTTATGGTGTCCTCAGGGGAGTGAATACATTTTGTCACAGCTGAGCAAACAGTGCAACTGTGGGAATGTATTTCCTTATAGAGAGCAGGCATAAATAATTCTCTGAAGTTGCCGACTCTATGCTTCTTTACTAGCCATAATAACCCTCTTTTGTCCTTCTTCTTCATGATGGTCTGAGAGTTTCATCCATGTGTTTCTTCTTATGTTGCTGCTGGTCTCAGAACACCATGTTGACCCATGGGGCCATGGAGGAAAGGTACCCACCTGGCTCACCCTGAGTCCTCTCCCTGCCTGAAGGCAACTTGGGTCTTGTTTTTGGGTTTTGAGATGTTTAAAGGGACCAACAGGAGTTTGGGAGAGGGGAGATGCTTGGGCCTGGATATCTCAGAGCACATGGGGCAGGTCATTGTCATTCTCAGATTGGTCCAGACCTGCACCACCCACTCAGCAAACCTTAGCAGATTTGAGTCTGGCCGGATGTGTTCTTTCTCTTCCCTACCTTAGCCTCCATTAGACTCGAATGGATTGAGTAGCTATCCCGGGTTCACATTTTATTTTTTTACTTGATATAATTGTATTTTTTTTTTTACAGTCATTTGTATAGTTTGTTACAAAGCCATAGAAGACTACAGCTCATTTAAAATCATTTTTGGTCAGCCAATACATAAAATCTGTGTGCAGTTATCATGTATTTACAGGGCCTCATGTTAGTCACTTTCAGTGATTATTCCAACAATGGCACACTCTCAACGTAAGACATGGCTTAAGATAAATATATTAGTCAATAAATCATCAGAGAACATATTTCCATAAATGAATTGTGCTTCCATACATATGCAGAATATACATAACTTTTTTCCTCCCATCCAAGTACTAACCAGGCCCGACCCTGCTTAGCTTCCAAGATCAGACGAGATCGGGTGCGTTCAGGGTGGTATGGCCGTAGACCTAAGTTGTTTTCTAGCCTTTAAAACATTTTTTTAAATGGTAATATTGATGAAGGAGCCCTCAGATGACCACCAGTGTCTACTATAGTAAGCAGTGTACAGGGGGCCCGGACTCACTAGCCCAGAAAACATTCTCTGTCTATACACTTTAGTTGGTGGACTCTGACAAACTCTGAGCAATGGAGAGAAACCTCAGGAGCCCAGGTAGGCCTGGGAGTCCCAGTTCTATACAAGACCCCAAGAGACACAAAGGCTGCTGTGGGTGGGCGCCGGTAGCCATGGTGACTGTGCTGCACCCTCTCATGGTAGTTAGCACAGTGCACTCACAAGCAGGTGTGCAGATAACCCCTGTGCCCCAGGGGTTGCAGACAGAGTCCTCAGGCCCCTGGCCTGCTGGTAGTCCTTTAGGCCAGCCTAGAGAAATAGGCAGCCCCCAATCCTTCCCTATGACTTCTAAGAGACCAAAGATAAAATGACGAAAAGAAAGAACAGTTTGGCCATGCACTCCTGGCCAATCAGGCTATAGCCACCCATTCTTGCCCACCCTGCGCTGCAGCCAGCCCCAGCCCTGGCATTTCAATCACCAGATCTTCTATACCCAGAGGCCAGAGTGGCAGTATTCTCACATGCCTACCTGGGCTGCTGTGTTGCCCAGAGCTTACCCAGAGTCCACCAACTCAAGTGTATAGACAGGGAGTGCTTTCTGGGCTGATGAGTCCAGGCTCTGGCTGCTCCGACCCCTGTCACAGACAGCGTCCCAGAATGCGGGCCCTCGATGGTGTCGACTCCATACGCCGGCCGCCGGGAGCAACCATGAGCAGGCAACCCTGGCCAGCCTCTCACTACACACCCCGATCATGACCTTCTATGGATCCAGTATGTAGGGCCCAGCGCGCCTCGGAAGCCCAAGTTGACCGCAGTGAAGGGAGTAAGGCTTGTGCTTGCTGTCTCCAGGCCTGACAGGACAGTATTGGGCACAGTACAGTCTCCAGCAGCTGGGGGACCCTTTGTTTGTCTCTTTCCACCGGCAGTGAAGCGTCTGCGTATATTCCCCTGAACCCTTCAGCCTGGTTCGAAAAGTCCACTGCCAGAGAATTCACGACTTTGTTTTCAGATCTGAAAGTAACACTCTTGTCTTTCTCTTTTTTGAAGATAAAAACATTCCCAGCTGATCCAGTGACCCCATTTCCTGATCCTTTCATTACAGGGCCACAGTTTACGGTAAGTAGACCTAGAAATCAGATCTGTGTTTTCCCACATTGTTCCCGGGTGGCCTGCTTTTCTGTGGAATGCCAGACAGAAACACTCACAGCTCCTTTTGATCGCTGTGGAGTTAGGAAGGAGCTGTGGTTTGGGGGGGTCTGCATGTTTTGGTGATTTTATTTTATTGAGGTCAGCTTCACATACATAAAATGAAATTTTGTAAGTGACTATTCAGTGACATTTAATACATTTCCAGTCTTCCAGCTAGAGTCTCTGTCTAGTTCCAAACATTGTTGACACCCTCATGCCCAATAATAGTCGTACCCCATTTCCCCTTCCCTTCGGTCCCTGACAACCGCCAGTCTGCCTCCTGTCTCTGAATTTGCCTAGTTTGGATATTTCATACAAATGGACTCATAGAATACGTGACATTTCACGTATGGCTTTTTTCACGTAGCAGCATGTTTTTGAGACTTTGGGGGGTCATGCCTGCTGTACCATGTGTCCTGACTGTTTCTTTTTATGCTGAGCTAATATCCTCTTGTATGTAAACACCACAGTTTGTTGAGCTGGTCATGGAGGGTCTCTGAGTGATTTCTACCTTCTGCCTATTGTGAATAATGTTGCTATGAACATACAATCCACAGATTTGTGCAAATCCATGTTTTCAGTTCTCTTAAGGTTGGATCTGTCTTGACAATGGTGCAATCTTAGGTGAGTCACAGTACCTCTCTGGGCAGCCAGTCTCCCATTGAAAGTGGAAATAGCCAGCACGTCCTCATATCTGGTGGAGGCAAGGATCAAAAGGGTCAAGAACTTAAAAGTAGTGGCCAGCCAATACATCCCACAAATGTCAACTGTGATTGTTGTTTCTCAAGGCTGTAGAGGCTGGGTGGTGTAATTCACAGGAGCAGGTAGTCATGACAACCAGTTTTGTGTTACCACCTCTCTGTGTCATTCGGCAGCTTATTTAAACTCTCCAAGAATGTTCACATGTTTTTAACATTTAAATCCTGTAGTTTCTTCATCTGTAAAGTAAGAGAGTCTAAGGATGTTCAGGCTTCTTTTTATCCACTCAACTCTTTAAATGAAAGTGCCTGAGCAGCTCACTATGGAACAGGCTGCTGGGGACAGCAGTAGTGGAGAGTCCAGGGTCTCCTCCTCCTTTCCCTCAGTTCCTTTTCCTCTCAGGAATCAGTTTGCAACTCCGGCAACTGAATGACCCCAAAGGCTCCTTCCAGGTAGATGCTAGCCAGTCTGGAGGATCTGTGAGTGGGCTGTGAGGAGGCCCAGGGGTCACGCAAAGTACAGTCTTATGAGCTTGATGGTGGACATCACCATACATGACTTCAGCCACACAGAGAGGGAGGGAAGGGGGAAGCAGTGTGAAGGTAAAAACAGGCTAGAACAGTCCATTTCTGAGCTCTGGAGCTACTTAAGCCTTGCTGTTTGAGAGCTGGAAGACAGAGACAAGGGCCAGGCTGGTCAAGGCTACTGCTCCAATCTCCATCTGATCCTGCAGTTTTTGCAGACACAGTTCCCCAGCCAGAAGCTCCTGCTCCACTTGCCTCAGCTGGCTGTGGCAGGCACTCTGGCCTCCTGCCCAGACTTGGCAGTTCCGTGAGACACCCAGGGAAGCCCTTCCTGAAAAGCTGGGGGCCAGGATGGAGCAGGAAGCCAATGTCAGAAACCATGCTGGGCGTTTTAAGATCTGGGCAAGAGTGACTTGAAGGCAGCTGGAGCAGGCAGAGGAAACAGCGTGAACCAGAGTCCTGGGGCAGAGGGACCATTGCACATTCAAGGGACTGAAAAGGAGTGTGGGACTAGAATGCAGGGAGAAGGGAGTGGGGCATGAGGGGAGGGTAGGGAAAGACGGCAAGGATAAGCTGCAGAGGGGTAAAATCTGTTCAACCTTTGCTAGCCACAGTAGTGACTCTGATCTGTAACCAAGAGTAATGGCAAGTCTTTGCAGGAGGCCACGAGGGCTGTGACAGTGTAATGCATTGGGGTAACCCCTGTAATTGCCATGGGAGAAGAGTTGGGCCCAGGCAGAGTGGATTCTGGACAGTAGTCTAGATGTTTAGGACAATAATTCAAGGAAGAGAGGGCAGTGACCTTGACCCAGAGTGCTGTTGATGGTACAGGTTCGAGAAGGGCAGAGATGGGGAGATAACAGGGGGCTGATAAGAAATTGGCTTGGATGAGGGAGAGAGAAGAGCTAAAATGGCTCCAGAGATCTGACTTGAGGAATGTGGGCAAAGATGAGGAAACCTGCAAGAAGACTAGACTGGGAGAGATGATGAGTTTAGCCGGGATGCATTAGAAATGCCTTTGAAATATTCTGGTGGGCGCAAAGAACAGGCAGGTGGACATCCAAGACTGGATCGGAGATAATAATTAGGGAATTACTGACAGCATCCTAATTAAAATGAGTACTCAGAGTTCAGATTTAATGATCTTAATAATTTTCACTGTTACTCCAAGGTCATCCTTAAATGAAGCTGGCTTTTTTTTTTTTTAACCAATTTGCATGCATGGCAGTGAAGAATACCATGACTGCTGTGCAGTTTGTTGCCACTGCCTCTCCCCACGCTTAATTGGCAATTTTACCCACCATTGATTTTGTGGGATCACTGTGAATGTCCCTCTTTTTCCATCAAAAGTGGCATCAAAAGCCCCACCTCCAACCATGTTACTGAAGCAACAAAATAATTTCTTACCCTGGTTCTTGTTTCCAGAAGGATGGACTAAGTCATGCTTTAAAATGACAGGTTGAATTTCCTACCCATCTGCATGTCTGTCGTGGGTGGTCTGAGGACTTTGCTGTGTGTTGGCCTCTTTCCGGGACCTTGGCTAATGGAGCAGCTGCCATTTGGAACATTCGTAGTCACAGTGGCAGAAGGGAAGAGGGACAGGTGACAAATCACAAGCTGGTGCTTAAATCTTTCAACGGAAATGAAACATGGGACCTCCACCCACATGTCCTTGGCCAGAGCAAGCCCATGGCCACCCCTAGCTTCAGGGAGTGGACTGTGCAGTCCTACCATGTGGCTGGAGCATGATGAACCCAGGTGCCTGGTGAGCTGCGCCGATGAGTCTGACTGCCAACCCTGGGGTAGTTCTCTGAGGCAGCAGGCACACGCTAGCCAAGTGTATGCAGCTCTCGTTCCGGAGGTCAGTTTCTTTGACATTGCTCCATCCCAGGCCAGTTCTCCTTCTGGAAGCAGGTGTGAAACAGGTTTGTGTTTCTCACCAGTAGCCTCGGGAACCATCAAAGGGTGAGCCTCTCTCTGTTGCTCAAGGCAGATACACTCTCACAGGACTGCTGCTCCACTTGTATTTTTGGTGGTTCTCCGTGTTTCCCTAGGAGGGATGACTCATCACCTCGCTCATTGGATGGTCAAAGGCTCTTCACCAGAAAGCCACATCATCAATTTCCCAGTGTTTAGGTCCAGGAACTTATGTGAAAGGTCACATTTTAAATACAGAGCTGGTATTAGCCAAAGGGGATCGAACAAACTAAAAGTATACATAAAAAATACTGTGAGCAAGCCATCTCTGGTGGTGCAGCGGATTAAAGCACAGCACTAAAAAGCTTAAGCCACTTCAGCATGAGTTCAATCCCTGCCTGCCCGGGAGGAGATCCACATGGCGCGGCAGACCTCTCCTGACCTGCCAGCTGCTCCCCTCAGCAGTGTACTTCTTCCATCTGCCTGTTCTGCGCCCCACTCTGTCTCTGGTGAATCCTGTCACCCTCCCCGGGGTCTCTGGCCTGTACCCCAATTCTGTATGAATAAATAAATCTTAAAAAAAAATATTGTGAGCAAGTACATGAAGACCAACAATAAGGGATTAAGGGACTTGTCATTTGTCTACTTCGATATACCTTCTAAGTTTTCTATAAAAATAAGCATATCACGCTTTATAATGAAAACAAACAAACAAAAAATAGATGCCTTGTCCAAATCAGGCAGTATACTGAGTGTAATTCTCAAACTTTACTATGTAGCAGAATCATCCAGAGGTCTTGTTAAAGCACAGATTGCTGGACTTCCTCCCAAAACGTTTTTGGACCTTGGATGGGACTGAGAATTTGCATTTTCACCAAGTTTCAAGGTCGTTCTGATGTTGCTGGTCCAGGAACCATACTTTGCAAACCACTGCTATGGTGATGAAAAATGCTAGTTACAGATTCAGCTAACTCTGGTTCTAAATACTTGTGCTTAACCCTTGTTAAAGTGTGGCTTTGGGAGATTGCTTAACCTCTCTTTGCTCTTCCAAAAAAATCAGTTCTGAAAGGTGCATTTCCCCCCACCTTTTAGCATCTCAGAAATCAGAAAGTTCATTACAGTCGTAAGCGTGACAAAGTGTGAATTTTTCTTTCTCTGTGCTGCAGGCAAAATGGTCTACAATTGATGGTGTCTAAAATATGATGAAATATAATCTCTGTCTTAGAGGATTGGTAGGAGGTAATGAATGTAAAATGCTGAGCATAGTATCCAACACAATGTGGTATCATTTAACACATGGGAATTGATTTTAGCTACTATTAAAAAAAATAACAGAAACTATTTGTTAAAGTGCAGGGAGCAGCTGACAGTGTGAAAACGGAACCCAAATTGAGATTGATTTCCTCTTTTCCGTTTCCTCTCCAGGCAGATTTTAGAGACAGTAAATCACAGTGCTGTCCTAGCCAGTCTTCCCCGCTAATTCCAACAGCAACCCTGAGGCCTTTGACAGAGACCGGCTCCACCGTGCAGACCATCTATGCCACCCGGAAGCCTGTTTCTCTGGCAGCCAGGTGAGTGATCAGTGGGTCCTGGCAAGGAGAAAAACACTGAGATGAAGTGTAGGAGGTGAGGCTGGAATGGTCTCACTTGAGGGCAGAGACTTGAGGGTGGAAAAGAGGCAATCTGTGGAGATTTGGGAAAAGAGGATGCAAAGGGAACAGCCAGTGCTAAGGCTTCTGAGGTGGAGCGTGTTGGGGGCTGATTGTGTAGGACCTTGTGGGCTCGAATGCAGTTATTTAAAAATAATTGGCTTAATAATACTCGGTTATGTCTTAGAACATGTGTACTTTCCGTGTGTGTGTTTATACACGAGAGACAGGTTCTAATAATAGGTGACTGAAGCTGAAGACCAAGAAGTCAGAGGCAGCTCCTCAAAGCAGCCAGTTGTACTTCACTCACTTTTGTGTATTAAAGCATGTAGTGGAACTCTGAGTGAAAGTGCAATACATTTTAAAGAACTCTGGCGACTGGGCATCTTCCTGTTCGTTCAAAAGACTTTCACTGCAAGGTTGCTATGTTCCAGATGGCATGTTGTTCTCTGGGGTTTCAGAGATGAATGACATATGTATAGACATTCCCCTGATGAGAGGACCCTTGGGGAACTCTCAGTCTGATGGAAGAAAGTCATAGAAAGTCAGACAATTTCAAGTTGTGGTAATGCTAGCAAATACAGGGGTTTCCTTAGGAGCCTGAAAGAGAAAGTCAGGGACTAAGAGAAAGAATCTGGGTCACAATGTCCTTAACCACTTCTGGCTTGGTCATACCCAATTGAGTCCATTTTTTGCTCAAACTCTTAAAATTATTTAATAGGAAGAAAGAAAGGAGAGGGAGGAGGAGGACAGAGAGGAGGGTCGGAAGGCAGAGGGAACATATAAAGGGAGGGAAGTAGGCTGAGTCTAGGAGATAAACTTTAGCACAATCTGTTTTGTCAGTTTTGAGGGGCGTTATCTCACCCTTCTGTCACCTCCTCATTTCCAGTGCAGAGACGCTCCGGCAAGAACTAGAGAGAGAGAAAATGATGAAAAGACTGTTGATGACCGAACTGTGAAATTCTTCCCTCGTTACCTGGAGGATGGCACGGTGCCTTCTGTCCGTTTTCTTTCTTCGGGCTTTGTGCTTGCTTTAGCACAACATGCAAATGCGTGTGTTCTGTTTGCCCGTCTCCATGGTTAGTTGAAGCCAACTTGTGGCTTGACTTTTATTGGAAACGTTATTTTATGTCTCCTGAGTAGTAGAATTTTTCTACTGCTCAGTGTAGTTGAGACAGAATTTGGTAAGCCTGAAAGAAGAATATGGGAAAATGGGGATTCCTTTTCAGAAGTACCTGTGTATATTTATCAGTAACCACAGGGGTTAATATGGCCTGGAATCCTTTCCTGTCAATCTCAACCATGATTTTGTATGATTGAAACTAGCACCAAGCTTTGTTTGTTAAAGAGTCATTTTTAATGGGAAAGTAATTCCTTACTGCTGATTTTTTTTCATTTACACTGGTAAATACACAGATCTTAAAATATCCTTAACATTCATTTTTATTCAAACCTAAGTAGTGAACTGAGAAAGAGTGTTGTAATCATCAGGACTGGAAGTACTTCAGCTTCCCTTGAAATATAATTTAATTTGTGAATTTGGTAGATACCATTTTTGGGGGGATAAACAGAATTATCATTGAACTCAAAGTATGGCTTCAGTTGTCTAAAAAACCCTTCCAAGGTTAAAAGGATTTAATGTCAAGATTCATTTGGGTGTTCCATAAGGAAAATTATTTCTAAAGTTGATCAATTCATGTCCTGGTAATAGAGCTTTGACCAGAAGAAACTTTGCTCTCTTTTTATATTGTTTCAAGAAATGTGTTTTTAAATTTTTATTCACTTGAACAACTTTGCAGGAATAAAGAGACCCCCTAACCACACACTGCCCCCTTTAAATTGTTTTCCAAGCTTTCTCAATGAATAAACCCCCCTTTTTACATAGCTCTGACCATTTGGTTGTTCTACATCATCAGACACATATTCCTCTGATCAGCACAGATCCTACAGCTCACCACTTTAAATGTCTTTGTATCCATGTAATTCAATTAACCTTACTTCTTTCCATTATGAGACATTTGCATCATATCCAAGTTTTCACTCTTATAAATAGTGCTGCTATGAATGTCTTTGTAAAAACAAAAACAAAAAACTTTGATCCTTCATTTGGATTTTTCCCTTTGGAATATCTCCAAAGAAGGATTATAAGGTCAAAGAGCATGAACTATTTTATAGCTCTTGTTTCATATTGTCAAATTGCTTTCTAGAAAGATCCAATCTCTGGGTTGGAAGGACCTTAAAGGTCATTTAGTTCAACCCCCTATGCCCTCTGAATGCTTGAATCCCCTCCACAATTTATGACACCACCAGCAATGTATAAGTATTTCTATTTACCAACAGCTCTGCCAGTATTGGGTTTTGCCATTTTTATTTATTTTTGCTAGTTTAATAGATGTGTCTAGCTGTTCTTAAAAGGTTTTACTTCATTAGTTGCTAGCAAGGCCGAGCACTTTTCCATGTGATGATTTACTAGCTGTTTTCCTTTGTGTGTAAAATGTCCATCCATTTCTTATGACCACTTGTTAAGTGGAATTGATCTCGTATATTTGTATCAGAACTGTATTTTTATGTTGTATTGTATAGTTTGCTCTCCTGTCCCTATCCTTAAAACTGAATGGTGCCAATAATTTGATACTAATGCTTATTAAAAAACAAAGTAATGCCTCATTTACTAGCATTGTTGTGAAATGAGGCAGGTAAGCAAATATTCAGATAACAGAGGATTAACCCTTTAAGTGCTGAATCTTTAAAATTTTAATATTTTTTGAGGGAAATCTTTCTAAAACGTATTACACACTTCCCTGCCTTAGTAAACAGAGTATTCTGGAGAGTATTTAATCTTTTCTTAATGAGTCACACTCATCATTTTGAACATCAGTCCCTTTTGTACCATGGTGTGGTACAGTGATGTCAGCAGGAGCTTTCACCTGTGGGGCTTGGCTTTGCCTCTCACTCACCAATCTGCCCTTCTCACTGATGGATTTTACTGCTGTCTGCCATCGGTGAAGCCATCTTAGGGCAACGGTGGCATTTGGGACCTTTTACAACCACATGTGCTCCATGTGTTCCTGTACTTTCGAGGCAACATTAGCTGTTCTTAATCTTGTGCACATGAAACAAAGTGTGTTCCTGCACAGCCTGGAGGTGATATCTGTGTCAGGGCTGTCGCCTTTTGCCAACCTTCCACTCGCGTCCTCCTCCAACCTGCTTCCTGAGTCTTCTGCTCCTACTTCTTGCTCTCTGGTGGGCAACACTGAAGTTTTCTTGGGGAAGCCAGGAAACACCGTGCTCCATTTATGTCGGGTTGACTTTGCTTCTTAGGAAGGTGCATGGGCTTTTGGCTGCTGTTTTCAGGGGGCACCGAACCCCCTGCTTCTTCCCCACTTCCCTCTGGGTTCACAGATATTTCAGAAGGTTGATGTCACTGGAAGTCTGATTACAGTCTGGCTGTTGCTGTATATGAAAACTCAGTACTTTTGGCAGCTCTACTCCAACCAGTAAAATCAAGAGGATTCATGGTTCTGACAGTTGTCCTGGTTATTTGCTTACTTCAATGTGTGGTGGGTGTTTGGCATGGTGACCCAAACAAATGACATTATGTGGGGTGTGTTCACAAGGACGAATGTGATTTGGTACAATCGCTTCACCTTTTTATATACTTAGCACCAAAACAAAAGCACCATGAGGTCACTCCACATCCACATTATTGGGGATTGGGAGGTCAACTTGTAACATAATCAGTCAACTTGTAACATAATCATTCTACAGCAAAGATTGCCAATTGTGATTCAGACTCATTGTGAGCCTGGGGTCCCTGTAAGGGGCTTGGAAATCCTGACCCCTGGAAATCCTGCAGACTGTAGACTGAAAGGGGAGCCTTGTGTTTGAAGAGTTTAAAACTAGGCCCGATGACATTCAGAAGAGCCCTCCTGAATGTACCCCAAATCTTATATTCCCTGAACAGCACAGGAATATTCTCATATCCTATTTTATCTTTTCTTCACCAGCTCAAATATCACAATTTTTTTTAATTCACCATTTTAACCATATTAAAATGTACAATTCAGTGGTTTTCAGTGTATTCCAGTGCTAGGTTAACAGTACCAATACCTAATTCTGGGACATTTTCGCTTATTCCTAAAAGAAACTCCGTATCTCAAGTCACTACCAATTCTCCCCTTCTCCTGTCCTCAACAACCACTAATTTACTTTTTGTCTCTGCAGTTCTGTCTATGGATTTGTCTTTTCTAGACATTTCATATAAATGGAATCATACAACATGTGGTCGGTTTGTGACCAGCTTCTTTCATTTAACACAATGTTTTAAAATTCATCCATGTTGTAACATGTATCAGAAGTTCATTCCTGTTCATGGCTGAATAATCGTCCACTGTTGGATTGCCTGTGTTTGGTTTATCCACTCATCACTGCTAGACATTTGGGTTGCTTCCACTTTTTTGGCTATGATGAAAAATATAAACATTTGTGTACAAGTTTCTGTGTGAACATATGTTTTCAGTTCTCTTGGGTGTATAAATGAAGTTGGAATAGAAGGATCACATGGCAAGTCTATGTTTAATTTTTTGAGAAAGTGCCAAGATCACAGATTTTACTTTTAAGCTATCGAAAGTAAAAAAATCACAGACAGAGGCATGGGCAGATCTGTTACCCATCAGATACCAGCTACAGCACTGATTTGGGGTGTGGGAGTCAGTAACAGAAAAAGGTGGTTTTATGAACAGCACGTTGATGAGACCAGAAAATAAAGGTTCCATTTTTCCTTGAAAAAATGAAAAGGAAATGTAACTCAGGTTTGTCTCTGCCTTCTTGTTTGAATTAAGCCAGGTCTTATTTCACTTACTTAGATCACACTGATCAGGGAACTATCTTGCTTAGATGTGCACAGAGGAGAAAACCACAGTATTTCTTGGCCACTCAGCAGATTCACATTACTGCCAGGAGCAGAGGATCTCTGCAAAGCCCTGAATGTAAGGGATATGTGCTGAGCCTCCCGTAGGGCTTAATCTTATAATAAAACACAGAGAATAAGAAAATCTCTGGAGGTAATGTAAGTGGATGGTGGGTAACCTCAGGAAAGCATGCCAATTTACTAGTGGCTGGAAACGAAGGTGGGTTTAAACTCTGGAAAGCCTTGCAGATGTTGAGTGACCTGTGGAAGCAATGGGTATCCACCCTAGAAAAACTCATACATCACAACACTTATCTAGTACTTCCAGAGGATCTTCACACTCCCCCTGAAGCCCATCATGGACCCCAGGTCCTTGATTATATATATATAGGTAATTGAAATGCACGGATTATCTGCCAGCTTCATTTTGGGCATGGTTTCAGAGCTTCTTTCACCACCTTCCTCTCATTCCCTGCCAAAAATAAAATTAAGTTAAAAAGTCTACATGGTTTTATTAGAGCTACTTACTAGAAGAATAGCCTTGTCTTCATTTACCTTTTACCTGGTCCCATCATTTTTAACTGTAGTTATAGTAATAAGAGGAAGGTAAGTAGCAGCATCTTAGATTCCCAAGCCACAGAATCAATACTGACATCAGAAGTCCAAATTTTGCTTTTTAAGACTAAACATTAGTTTACTCTAAGCTGGCTCTCCTTTCCCTGGTATGGAGGAAGAGAAGAAAAGAAAGGCATTTCAATTTTTAAATAGGGTTTTAAGGATTACACTTTTAACAGATTTTCAATTTTTTTCTGTTGCAAAATGTTATGCATTGCAAACCTATATTTTTTGAAAAGAAGTTTCTGATTTTGCAATTATAGGTCATCTAATCTTTTTCAATCAATAAATAGGATCTATTTCTTGCAATAACAGATGTTTGGAGACCAAGGTTTTCATGCCTTACACCTCATTGACCTGCCAGGATAAACCCAGTGTCTGCATCAAATGATGCCCACTAGCAATATTTGACTTCTGGGTCTGTCAGCACTTTTCACTATTTTGACAGCAGTATCCTGCCTTTCTTCTCTGGGTCAAAAAACAAAAACAAAAACAAAAACAAAAAACCATTGTGAACACTGACTTCCTTTTGGATATTTGTATTTCATAACCTTATGCATATTCATTTATGCCATTTATATACTGAACACCTTTGGTCCTTACTTCTGTCATCGTCCCGTCCCTGATCTTCATTGCCACCATGAACGTTACTGACCTCCCAACCAGTCGGGGCCTATATCTGAAACCTCGTCTCCTCTGCCTCCATAATTATTTTTCTTGCAATAAAATAAAAAGAAATACAAAGAGCAGATTAAAATTCTAGCTCTGCAATACCAGCATAGAAGAAATTGTGTCCATGTTTTCTAAGGGACAACAACTTAGCAGCTGATTATGTTATCACTCCAAACCGTCATCAAGAACTGCAGGACTGGACAAGTAGTGAATGCTTGATTGAATAAGTGGGTGGCTTAGAAGAGGAAAGAGAATTGCATACCCAAGCTGCTGAGGTCTATGCTGTGCAGCTGCAGGGAAACAGAATAACCAATTGCCAATTTTGCAGGGACAGAAGATGCAGGGTTACCTATGGCCTCTGGTGGTTACACACTTCAAAAATCTGGAGAGGAAGAGGTGAATCCAGTCTGAAAAGCTGAGTTCTACTGGCTCTAAACTCAATTTAAGCACTTCAGTTTACCTATCTATATAGTGACGACCTTGCTTTTATTTTCTTATGAAGAGTCCAAGAAATAACAGATATAGGAAGTGCTTTATTAACCAAAAAGTGATGAAACAAGGTGGGGAGACAGCCATTCCAACAATGTGTGTGTGAGCACCCTTCTTTAATAGGGACGTGCCCTGGGGTCCCCTGGGGACTTTGGTAACCTGCAGATCCTGAACATGGATCTAAAGTGGGACTTGCCATAGCACTGCTAACAGGCTCTCCGTGGATGCCCAGGCTGCGGGTGGCCCTCGACCCCCACTCTTAGCAGCAGGGTCGGAAAGAATCAAATGAGAGACTCCGCGGGAGAGGGGAGCGTCGCGGGGCGGGGGAGGGCGGCGTCGGGGCACTGGAAGAAAGGACTGGGACGGGAGGCCGCTAGGAAGGGGAGTGAGTCGGGGCTGGCAGGAGAGGCTGCTCG
>NW_004567107.1:18019795-18022627 GCF_000260355.1 Condylura cristata
TGGACAACGGCCTCGCACAGGGGTCCCCAGTTAGCCCAAAGGGCCGGACACAGGGCCGCTCCTCTCCATGCTCCCTGTTCCGGTCACTCCCACACCCCCAGGGACAACAAGGCCACCTTCCGGGCCTTGCCCTTCTTTCAGGAAGGCTCCAAACTTTTGGGGGCCAGAGCCAAGCTCCAAATTTGGGGCAGTGTCCTTTGGGGGGGCCAGAGCAGAGTAGAAAGTAAAGGCTGTCCCTCCACCCGCCCCACCTCCAGCCAGACACAGGGACTAGCTCGGGGGGGCGGGGGGGCGGGGGGGCTGCTGCCCAGGCTGAGGCTGGGGGCCGGGGACCCCGGGGCCGCGCGCGGGGGGACGCGGGCGCCGACGAAGCGGTGCAGCGCCACGACTCCTCCTACGGTACCTTCGCCGGGGAGTTCTACGACCTGCGCTACCTGTCAGAGGAGGGTGAGGCTGCGGGGGATAGAGGGACGCGGGAGGGAGACCCGGGGCTTGGGGGGACCCCCCGAGACGGCAACAGGGCGGGACTGGGGTGTGGGTGTGGGGTGAGAATCGAGACGGCTAGAGCACAGCAGGCACCAGAATGCGGAGCATATAGCTGAGACCCCTTCAGGGGGTCTGGAAGAGGGACCCGAAGCGCTGTCAGCACCTTCCACGAGGCTTTACTGCAGGGGGGACCCAAGCCGCTGCCGGCTTTACTGGTGGGAGACCAAACTGGGAGAGCGAGGTGGTCGGCCAACTCCCCAGGGCCCCGCCTGGGGTCTCTCTGCAGCTTGCCTCCACTCAGTTGGGGATGGGTTAAGGGATGTGAGATCAGGGCAGCTGGTGAGGAGACTGCCCGATTTGAAGAGCTTTGCCTTCTTTCCTCTCTGCCTGTTCTGCCCTACATTTGCAGTGACCAGAGCCCTGGCCTTTTCAGCATTCTGTTTCTGCTCATGGCTCTGCTGTCAGAGCGCTTCCACCCATGTCCCCACTTCCGCCCCACTTGCCTTCTGTCATGGCACATGTTATGGTCCCCTGCTGTGAGCCACCATTGTTGGGGCCTGCTGGGTCCAGAGACTTGGGGGGTGAGGGGAGGTGTCAGCTACAGGACTCCCTGCAGAGCTGTTTCAGTGGAACGAAAGCCAGAATGATTCTGTTCGAAGGGACGGAAACTGGCCTGTTCTGCAGTTTGGAAGAGTGATTTCCGTTATCTTCTGCTAAGAGGAGTATCCGAGATTCAAACTGGGTGTTGAAATGGCATGTGCCCCAGCAACTAATATGGTGCTGAGTATATCTTTTATTTAGGATTAGTGTCTGGCTGCTTGCACAAATATTAATGGCTTAGACAGAAGTTTTCCTGCCATGTAGAGAAATCTGGAAGTGATAGTCCAGAAGGGGTATGGAGGCTCCTGCTCATCAATGATACAGGGTCTTGGGTATTCAGATTCTTCACAGTTCTTAGCATATAACCTCAGGGCCCAAAAATAGCTGCTTGATCTCCAGCCCTTACACTGACTTTCCAGGCAGTGGGAAAGGGAAGGTGGGAAGGAGAAGCTTACTATTTTATTTTTTTTATTTATGCATAAAGAACTGGGATACAGGCCAGAGGTGGAGGGGCGGTGAGAGGATCCACCAGAGACAGAATGGGGAGCAGAACAGGCTGACTGACAAGTACACTGCTGAGGGGAGCAGCAGGTGGGTCAGGAGAGGTCTGCCGTGCCATGTGGGTCATCTCCAGGGTGGGACTGAACTCATGCTGAAGTGGCTTTAGCTTCTTAGTGCTGTGCTCTAACCTGCTACACCACCAGGGAGGGCCCTACTGACTATTTTAAAGGGAGATTATTATAACAGTCTATTTATACTTTATTGGCCACAACTTAATCCATGTCATCACCACTAGAGAAGAAGGATACTGGGAAGCCTTTTCACGGGGAAGTAATATGCCCAGCTCAAAAATCAAATTTACTAGATGAAGAACAGTGGACAGGATGGATTTGGGGAGTTGGGTAGTGGTTCAAATGACTGGAACAGGAACCCCAAATACCTTAAATAAGATTGTTCATTTTCTCTCATCACTGGTCTTAATGGGTAGGACAATTCTGTTCCACAAGGGTCATTCAGGTACACAGCTTCTTTTCCATCTTGTCTCACAATCCTTTATGACTTTGTCCACGTCTCTGTAGTAAAAGTCAGGTTTTCATATTGTTCAGTTTTAGGGGAAGGAGAAATGGAAGACATTCAAGACAAGGGTTAACCTGAACTTGCACATATCACTGCTGCTCACATTCCTGTAGTAAGAACAAGATGACATGGCCTACCTGCAAGGGAGGCTGGGAAAGGTAGTTTGCTAGCTGGGTTCCCATGTGAACAGGGAGAAGGAGAGAATGGGTGTTGGGAGTAAGACATGCAAAAATAGAACCTGTCATTCTGAGAAAGAATGAGCATTGCAAAGCCCTTTTGTTTCTGAAGGGACCACTTGCGTATTTACTCTGTTTTCATCAGTCTAGCACACTATCAGGTGGCTCACACACAGCACTTGAGAACTTCGATTCTCACTGGATGCAAGAGCCTAACAGAGAACATGCTCAAGATACTATACCTTAGTTTGCACAACAGAGGGAGTGAACGTAGTTGTAGAGTCCAGTTTTATGAACAACCGGTGCCTGCAGCTGCGCCTTGTGTATCACCTCCAGAGCAGAGATCAAACTCTCGTAAGTAGCTGTGGCCAGCTTGCAGTGCTTCATCTTAATCCATTGTGCCACCAGGGAGGGCCTAATATTTGTTCTTTTTTTTTTTTTTTTAAAGATTTATTTATTTATTTATGCATACAAGAACTGGGATACAGGCCAA
>NW_004567107.1:18022782-18048411 GCF_000260355.1 Condylura cristata
AGTGTGAATAGCTTCATAGTGCTGAGACTTAACCCCTGCACCACCAGGGAGGCCCATCTCTGTAGTAATTTTTGAAATTAACAAAAATGTAAAGGGAAATCACTTGTATCTGGAAAGGAAAAACAAACAACAATATGAGTAGCCATGAGGTAAAGAGACAGTTGTAAGAAAAATTAAAATGAATTTACAATGACAATCAAAGCATTGTCTGTCAGAAGAGCTTAGAGAGAAATTTATGGTTTTGAGTATATTTACTAGAAAATAAGGAGGATTAAAAGCCAGTGAGCTAAGCATTCAATGAAAAATAAAAACAAAAATAATACAAAGCTGCATAAGAATAAATGAGGGCCCTCCCTGGTGGTACAACTGGCTAGAGCATGCAGCCGCTTCTGTGCGATTTCGATCCCCGCTCCGGAGGTGATGCACATGGTACGGCAGACCTCTCCTGTCTCGCCCACTGCTCCCCTCAGCAGTGTACTTCCTTGACCTGCCTTTTCTGCTCCCCACTCTGTCTCTGGTGAATCCTCTCACTCCCCTGCACCTCTGACCTGTACTCCAGTTCTGTGTGCATAAATAAATCTTTTTTTAAAAAAAAAAAAGAATAAATGAAATGAAAAAAGCAAAACTGAGATAATCTATCCAAGCCAAAAACTGTTATGTAGCATACTGTTCACTCAGGAGTCGTGACAAGTTTCACATTTACATGTGTGGGTAGATTTAAAGATGAAAATCATAGTGATAATCACTAAATGATGTCATTTATGTGAAGTAAAAGCATATGCAAACCCTAATTTTTCAAGGACACGCATATATAAAAGTGAACATATGGAGCATAGGTGGTAAGTTCGAATGGATCCTTGATCTATCAAGGTCCAGCCAAACAGGCAGAAACTACTAGCTTTATACACGTGGCCAGTCCAGGGAGCTGCCTACATTGGCACTCGGGGGCTAGAGAAGCTGAAAAGGAACGCAAAGATTCGCAGGGAGCAGCAAATCTAGGGAGCAAAGAGAAGGACTTGAGGTTATAATAACCTGGAAGCTCAGCGCAAGGGACTCCATAACCCGACCTCCCCCCAGAGACTGGGGAGCAAAGGAGTGTAGCCAGCTGCCTTGGCTCTTTTAAGTATATAGTGAGCTTGGTGCTGGAGGCTAGAAACAAAACGGAAACTCAACCTATCATTGTCAGGATGAAAGGGAGCTGTTGAGTACTTGCTTGTTGGAACAGCAATCCAACAGGAAGAAAAGTCTTTTTTCCCTCCCAGGCTTCCTCTTATGTTTCCTATTGGCAGAGCCTATGCTGAAAGAGGAAAAATGTGGTTTTCAGAGGCCTCAGCTCTTCAGAGAGCTGCCCTAGAAGACTGGCTTGTCATGGAGAGATAAGCTTGACTACTGAAAGAGAGCCCAAAGTATTCCAAATAGACTGTTGAATTTTAGGGGGAAATGGGAATAGTACTCTACTTGTATTTTGATACCAATCCCAGTGGGTGTACTGAAATTCAATTCTAGTACTAATGTTGCAGAGTTAGAAGGAACTTATAAGTTAAAGGGTAAACTTGACCAAACTGTCCTCACTTCAATCTAACTGGCTCCAAATCAGAGAGCTACCTACCTCAAGTTCTACAGCTACCAGGTACTCCTTCAGGTTCTGTAACTCATCAGTACATTTCACATAACTCAGAAAAGTGATATACTTACCCTAAGTTGTTTTATAAAGGTCTTAACTCAGGAACAGCCAATGAAGACACCCAGAATGAGGTGTGGTTAGCTCCGGAGTACAGTTTCCAAGGCCTCTCCTAACAGAATTGGGACGTGTCACCCTTCCGGCACATCAGTGTTCACCAATCAGGAAGCTGCAGTCAGCTTCAGTGCCTGCAGTTGTTATCCGGGTTTTATTATACACGCATGATTGATTTCATCATTGGCCAAATAATTGAACTCAATCTCTAGACCCTGACCTCTAGGCCTCAGCCATCTCCCCAGAGGTAGGGGTAATTCAAAGCCCCATCTTCCAGTCACATAGTTGGTCTATGTGGAACTATCCCAGATCCTGAGTCATCTCAGCATAAATGTAAGTGTGATCTCAGGGCTCATGAATAACAAAAGCAATTCTTTTAGGAAATTCCCAAGGATTTAGGTTGTCTCTCCTAGGAACCAGGCACAAAGGCCAGCCACATTCTTTGCTAGGCAGCAGTTTACAGAGCTAGAGGAAAATGGTACTAGTAATGGATGCCCAAGTGCATTTGATAACACAAGTTCTCATTCCAAGTAGTGGAGCCATAACAGAGGAAATGAGTTCTAGAAACGTTCTGAGAAATAAGTCATTGGCCATCACTAATAAGCTAATTTGGTACATTTATATGTGGAATTTGACCCCAAATGGGTTATTTGGGTCTTATAAATCCATGTCTCTACAGTCTTACCTATTGGTTATTGGTTCTAAATCCAGTTTATGATATTTACTAGTCATAATGGAGTAGTGATAATAACTGGCTTTTATTGAGCTGGAAATCTTATATGCCAAACATTATTCTAGAAGCTAGGAAGAAACAAGGAAAATAATTTAGAAAAAATGGAGGAAGATGGGAAAGCTGAGTCAGAAACAACTTAAAAGAGATTGTCTGGCTCTCCCTGGTGGTGCACCTGGTTAAGGCACTGCATTGTGAAACTCTCAGAAGCCACTGCAGCATGTGTTTGATCCCTGGCCAGCGAGCTCACCCACATGGTACAGCAGACCACTCCTGACCCACCCGCTGCTCCCCTCAGCAGTTTATTTCAGTGGATCTGCCTATTCTGCTCCCCACTCTGTCTCTGGTGAATCCTCTCACCCATCATACCTCTGGCCTGTACCCCAGTTCTGTAAGCATAAATAAATAAATCTTTAAAAAAGAGAGAGAGAGAATCTGTCTTTGTCAGTTGCTTTTAGAATCTATAAAGCAAACAATTAAGTAAGCATTGTATTCCTGGATAAATATTTAATAAAAATTGGCCTCAGCATTGTGTTGAGAAGTGAGAGGGAGAACATACATCAACAGTTGCTCAAAAATATTAAGAGAAAAGCAAATAACTCAAATAAGGAAGATTCAGCCTTTGATAGGTCAATATGGGGCTTAATATAAAATAAATTTACAACTAGGGAAGTATGCATTTGGCCCAGTTACTTGAAGGTGATGAAAAACTGGGACTTGCTTTTATTATGTGAGCAAGGGAATGAGCTGTACAGAACACAAGGGTGTGGAGCAGGAACATGAGACCCAGTTAATTTTTTAAAATAAAATGTAATCTAGTGAGACAAGATTGACAAGGGCTTATGTTTAAAATATTACAAAGAAACCTAAAAATAATGGCAAGAGAAAAATAGAATAATTATTAAAACTTTATATTACTTGATAGCATGGTGATACTGCTTACATACTTGGCAATCATTTATTCAGTGTCCATTGCCAAATACCATGTGGGACAGAGAATACAAGATGGGTCACACATGGTTCCCGAGTGCACAGAATAAACAACCTTGGAGGAAAATATATTTGTCACAAACTGGAAGCACACGCAGGTGTCTCCTTCCTCATACCGTTCAATATTGATGTTATCTTGAAAGCTGCACAGCTGTTAGGGACGATGTGTTTTAAGAATTGTCTGAGATGTGAAAATATTTTACACATCTTAATGAAAAAAATGGAAGTTCAGAGAAACGGAAAAATCCTAGTATCATTTATATAGATGGGAAAACTCAGCTATTATACACATAAATATATCCTTGTTAAGTGTTTCTTTTACAGCATGTCTATTGTGTTCAAATTGTGATTTTCCAGACTCCCATGAGACAGTGTGAGCCTGTGGTTATGTGACATTATGCCCCTTCTTAGTGCCTCAGTTTCCTTGCCTCTACCTATAACTCTGAGGATACTTACCTATAGATTTAGATATCCTCTCATAAAGAGGGTGATTACACGCCAATAAAACCCTTTCCTAAGACTCTGAACATTTCTAGACATATGTAATTTAAAAAATTGTCTCCTAATATCTTACTGGATGACACTTTATGGGGGTGGAAGGGGGAATGGGATCGGAACTGGGGTAGGAAGAGTGCACTGGACTGTGGTGATGGCACAGGGGAGGTGGGAAGCCCATGGGGATTACAACCGAGATGCAAAAATGCACAAAATGAAGAACAATGTAAAAGAATAATAATAACAAGAAGAAAAGATTTCACTGGAAAAGCTGCTACTGGGTTTTCTAACCACTATTTCTCCTTACTGCCCAGGTTACCCTTTTCCTACTGCTCCTCCTGTGGATCCGTTTGCCAAAATCAAAGTGGAGGACTGTGGAAAAACTAAGGGATGCTTTAGGTTGGTAGATCTTCGAGTTGGACGACTTTAAGGCTAAGGCATTGGTTTTCTTCTCAAGGTAGTATCTAAATTGCATGCGTGGCATTCTTATCACAAACCTGCGCCCCCTCCTAACTCCAGCAAGGCTGTGCCTGTTTCTGGTGTCTTCGCAGAGCTCAGACTTACAGGTCTTAAGCTCTCACATGCCACTAAGCACTGGAATGTTCTTTTGTGGTCCTTCAATTCTGACTAGGCTGCCATAGGCCCAGGCATCTACCCCTAACTAGCAGGATGTAGGAAGAAGAATCATAGAACATAGGTTATATCTGTGCTTATTTATCTGGGACTATGGGTGGGTCAAGTGATGACAGACATGTCTAATACCCAACCCCTTTTAAAGCAAAAGTCATGACTTATGGGTGTAATTACAATGCTAACTAGTCAGTAAGCATGTGATTGTAGCCCGCTTGTGATGTCACGTGTAACAAGTCTCTTCCGGATTATTAGCAGGGTTCTGTTGTGTAGTCAGTGGGCCCCCACTAAATAGCTCCACTCTACTGGCAAAGCCTCCATCTCTTTGAAATCTTATTTCCCGAAAAAGTTGTCCTGGAGTAAAGATTTGATGGCCACTGCCCTGAAAGTTCTGAGTTTCTGGGGCTCAGTACTAAAATTACAAGGAGAAAAAAAAAAAAAGGAACATTAGGGTTTCTCTGGGCTACGGGGGCATTTCTGAGGAATCAGATGTTCAGTAATGCCATTACTAAGGAAGTGCCCAGTACTGTATCATTCTGGCAATCAGGGGTCTCTTTAGAGAAAGGAAGTTAGTACCTTGCTGGCTTCTTGGTGACTTGTTCGCTGACCCTTCCACTCCTCCTTTAGCTTTTCTTGCCCCTTTACAGCTTTTTCACCCCAGTTCCCTGCTGCCTTGAACTCACATCTCTTCCTGCCAGCCTGGTGGCTTTGCCTGTGCCCTCCTCAGCTAGCACCAAGCTGCCTCATCCTTGTTTCTTCACACTCCTGCCATCTGAGCTTCCATGTTCTACCCACTGTGTTAATTGTCTGTCATGCTGAAAATTATAACACGGTGTTCTTCAGACTAGGGTTTGCCCATTCTTTTTTTTTTTTTTTTAAAGATTTATTTATTTATTCATGTAGAACTGGGGTACAGGCCAGAGATGTGGAGGGTGAGAGAATTCACCAGAGACAGAGTGGGGAGCAGAACAGGCAGATCGACGAAGTACACTGCTGAGGGGAGCAGCGGGTGGGTCAGGAGAGGTCTGCCACGACATGTGGACACCTCCGCGGCAGGCGGGGATCGAACTCATGCAGAAGTGGCTTAAGCTTCTTAGTGCTGTGCTTTAACCCGCTGCGCCACCATTGAGGGCCGGGTTTGCCCATTCTTAAGGGAGCCATAGTTCTCTGTCAAAAAACTGAAATTTGTGTTTTCATTTCAATGATGCTTTTTTAAAAGACTAATGTGCACCTAATCGGATTGTCTGGAGAACCACTCTCCACTGCTCTGTGCTTTAATGTCTGCATTTATAATTGTATCAACACCAAGTATTTCAATAGAGTAAAACCAAATTTTAGAAATTAAGCCTGCATGTTTTGCTTAGGGAGCATTGGATGAGATTCATTTGGCGCATTTTGCAGTGGTTTAAGCAGATAAAAGTCAAGGATAGTAAGAACAATGCTCAATCTAAAGACCTTCCACAGTCAGACATATCAACTGACATAAAGCAACTACCTCACCTATCACGTGGATATTACGAATTTAAATGTTCCTAGTTTGTGGTTTAACTTACATTTACTTCGTTAATATGTATTAGTTTAATTGCATCAAAATGTGAAAGTAAAAAGAATCAATATGCATTTAATTAACAAATAACAACCTTACTTCAGAGAATTTTTTCTTCTGAAAGGGATTCAGAAATAGTTCAATAATAACTAATATAGGATACTCTAATACAATGTAGAGATCACTGGTTGGGAGTTTTGGGACCCAGAGTCTGCAATACTCTGTTACACAAGACAATACAGAGTGGCAAGCTCCTTCCTGTCTCTGGTCCTGGGTTTATATGTAGATAATGTGGATCGAGTCATCCCTGAGGTCCCTCTTGAGTGAGACCATGTTTTTGAAATCCAAGGTCAGAAAGATCCAACTTATTTTATAATATTGCTTAGTCTTCTGTCTCATGCACAGATGTTCTCTTCATTTATTTTGAGTAAGTGAGTGAGGAAGCAATAATGTGTGTTTGCATAGGTATGGGAAACCAGGCTGTAGTGCAGAGACCTGCGACTACTTCCTTAGCTACCGGATGATAGGCGCCGATGTGGAATTTGAACTGAGCGCAGACACTGATGGTTGGGTAGCAGTTGGATTTTCTTCAGACAAGAAAATGGTAAGACGCAAATCATGCCTGAAGTTGACTTTTCTCTTTAGTTTGCTGTGCTGCTTTAGATTTTAAAGAACGGTCCTTTCTCTAAGCTACTATGCTACTCTTAAATGTTAGAAGCTAACTTCTGGTATTTGATTGTCTTTTGCAAAAAGCAAAAGCAAATGAATTAATGAAAGCACTGTATGGATTATACTAGTTATGGCTCTCTGATGACAGTAAAAAAAATTCAAGAGAAGGAGATTGGTTATGTGAATACACAGTAGTCCCTGGAGCCCATATTCAAGAAGAGTTATTTCTTACAAGAAGAGTTTGTACAACAACATGACTGATAACACTAAGTGTTTATTTCTTACTCGCATGTGTGTGGATTGACTGGGGCTCAATTAGACTAACTTTCAGTCCATGGGTTGCAATTAGTGTTTTAAAAATCATTCTAGAAGTAGCTTCTACCAAGGCCTGTCATATTCATGGTAGAGACAAAAGAGCAAAGCCAGGCAGGTTCAGTTCAAACCTGCTAATAATCCAGGCAGGTTTAGTTCAAACCTGCTAATATTCAAAACCAGGCAGGTTTAGTTCAAACCTGCTAATATTCAGGACACATGGGTATGCCCTATTATTGCAGGGCAGCGGGACTCAGGTCTGGCAGGTTAGTCGTCCACAGTCCCCACAGGCCAGAACACATCTGGACCTCAGAGAGCACCAGGCCTGAGCAGGCAGAGCATCAGGAACCCAGGCAGCTATGTGTCTCTACCCCTGCTTCTCTCTGAGCCCTGTCATTTGCCACTTCACTTGCCAGGGTGCTTCCCCAATTGCCAGAAAGCCTCAGGCCTCTGCTGTGCACCGGCTGCTGCTGTGTGCAGATCTTTCCTCTGCTCTTCCCCTGGCCTACTTTGAGGCCCATGTGGTAAAAGGAGAGCAGCTCAGGCAGAGAGCAGCCATAGGGGTTGTGAGAAGTGTTCAGAATTTGGATATGTTTGCAGTTGGTGCTGATGGAGGTCGCTGTTAGATTAGATGTGGGTTGTGGTCAGAGATGAAGCAACACCTACCAGAACTTTGTTCTTTGAGAAGTCACCAGGAAAATGAGCTTCCGGCCCAGGCAGTAAAACAATTGGTCCAACTGGTATGAATTGGACCACGTGGATATGAATCTGTATCACTTACCACCTAGTGAACATACGTAAGTCTGCGTTAATACTTAGGGCGTCGCTGTTAAGATTAGGGGGCTCAGAGGACATTGAATGAGGAACATTCAAATTTTATCTTTGCTATCTAAAAGCCTTGTATAATGTAGTCTCTCTGTTCTTCTACTTGTTCCAGAAGAAACACAGTTGACAGATTTTCAAACCCTGATGGATAAGTAAAGCAAAATGGAACGCCATTCTGATTGCTTTCAACTTCTTTTATAATGGGCTGTATTATTGGGTTTTTAAAAATCAGACTTTATTTTTCAGAGAAGTTTTAGGTTCACAGCAAAACTGAATCGAGGGTCCCCGTGTGCTTCCAACCCCACACAAGCACTGCTTCCGCCATCAGCATCATTCTGCACACAGTGGGCCATTGCTATAATTGATGAATGCCTTTAAGTATTTTAACATCAATGTTAGAGCTGCAGATAAACTGCAAGGCTAGTGCAAAAAAAAAAAAAAGCTCCTACATAAATGTTTTATTTATATGCACCAAAAGGTTATTTCTTTAACTGTGGTAAAATATACATAACATAAACCACTTCAGCGACTAAGGTGTGGTAGCGCTAGTCATGCACAGAACAGAGCCAATGTACTGTCTAGTTCTGGAGCCTTGTCACCAATGATGACATTTGCTACCACATGTTTTATCTCTCGCTATGACTACTCCTAGTGCTATTACTCATTATTTTTAGAAAACTTTGGAGATGAAATCAAAGATATTGTAACCCTTTAGCTCTAAATATTTAAGCAGGACTCTTCTGAGATCCAGGACATTCTCTTTCATTTTGTTCAAGATGTTTACCATTGATATGATAATATTGTCCAATTTAGTGTCCATTTTCAAATGTTTCCAGTTGCTCCAGTGTCCTTGATAGAAAGTTTTGTTTTATGACCTGGGGGTTCTATCTAGGAACACCAGTATTTGTCTTGTATCTTTAGTCTTCTTAATTGCAAAATAGTTTCTAAGACTTCTTTTGGGGTTGGGGGTTGTAAGGTTTTTGTGTTTTGATAGAAACATAAAATAGCTGGTGATGGATTCTCCCAACATCATTTTGAGAGGCAGTCAATGTCAGCTGTTCTGATGCTAACTTTGGACACTTGATGTTAAAGCTTCTTAATGATATTTAAAGTGAATTTGGGGATGGCATTTCAAATTACAGAGGTAATGGTATATATATGTCTGAAGGGAATTTCTTCCAGCAGGTAGGATTGCAAAAGACAACACTTTGACTTTTCTCTTCCTCATCACTTTGACTAGGGTGGTGATGACGTCATGGCCTGTGTCCACGATGACAATGGCAGGGTCCGCATCCAGCACTTCTATAATGTGGGCCAGTGGGCAAAGGAGATCCAGAGAAATCCTGCCAGAGACGAAGAAGGAGTTTTTGAGAACAATCGGGTCACCTGCAGATTTAAACGTCCTGTAAATGTTCCCAGAGATGAAACAATTGTCGATCTGCATTTGAGTTGGTATTACCTGTTTGCATGGGGTCCAGCCATTCAGGGTAAGCTTCCATGGTGGCCTCTGGGTCAAATGCCCAGATATCACTGTGCTTGTGTTCCTTATTTATTGGGCAAGGGGGAACAGAAAGGGTAGAGGAGAGGTTTCCTCTGCCTTCAGAAGGACTTCTTAGACACATGAAATGTATAAATGGACAAGTTAGTCATGTACTTAGCCAGAGCAGTGTACGAGTCTGTGATGAGCTGGGAGTATAATGAAACAGATCATTTGCCTGCTCTGTATGGGGTATGGGCTCTATTTAAGTCCCCAAACATTCTCATTTATAACTCACCATGTCCTTGAGAGGTATAGGTATTATCATCCTCATTGAAGAGAGATTAGGGAACTTGTTCAAGGCCCAACTGCTAAAAATGGAGGGACTAAAATTCCGTCTTAAATCTGTCTGACAGCAAAATCAGTGAGTACTCATAACACCTATGCCCCAAATAAGAAAACACTGAGCAGGAAAGTGCTCTGGCGGTTCTCTAGAGATCGGCACTAAGTGTTTCGTTAGTGCTCACTTTATGACTATTGTGGTAATCACACATGCACCAAACTAATTTAGCCCATTAGTCCTCAAGTTTTAATGGGCATAGAAACTGCCTGGCTATATCATTAAAATACAGTTTTTTTTGTAGGTCAGGGGTGGGGCCTGCAAGGCTGCATTTCTAACAAGCTTCCTGTTGATGCCATTCCATTGATGAAATCACTTTGTGTAGTCAGGCTCCTTAGCATTTCCCCCTAAAATATCCGAGGGTGTTACAAGACCTTCTAGAGACTGCTAAAGTCAAATTACACTGTATCTTTAGCATTCCTCCTGGTTGATTAACTTAATGACCTGAGTGAAAATGAAAGTGAGCTGTTTGCAGACCTTGTATGAGAACTCATTCTGGCTCCTGGTAATTGTGTCTTTTTTACTGTCTTCTCATCATCAGTTGTTGCCTTATGCGATCTGGTTTTCTTTCCCCCTTCAAAGTGCTTCCATTGATGTGTCTGGAGATTTCATAACTTACTTTTTTTTGGCTGTTCTAATTGAGAAAGCAATTAGATACCTTTCCCACTTGCTATTTTCCAGATTACTGATAAGAAAACTGCCATTATATCTTTAGTATTATATATTCAGTGCCCTAGGAAATAAATTTTACATCTGGAGAAATGAACTGACATAGAATGATGTGGAATCTAGCACTTGGTGCTTGCATTCTTCTCACTGGTAGGTACAGAAGAATCTGTATCTACAAGAAGAATCTGTATCTACCCTTTAAACTCTGAACTGTAATTTTTTTTTCATATCTTAAAAGAGGATAATAACATTGATTTCATAGGATGATTACAAGAATTAAGTGAAAACCAACGGCTGAAATTGCTTTAGAGAGTGGAAATGCTATACTTTACTTTCTTGCCTCTATAGCATTCGACCTTAATGTTCAGACCCTGTCCCCTTTGCCTGTTAAGCTTGCTCAGGACTTTCCTTGTTGTTCTCATCTTCTCCAAATATACAGGCAGATTCCTACCCCAGAGACAGGCTTCTGTTTTATTCCTTTTCCCTGAATTCCCTCTAATTCCTCCCATTCCTTTAAGGTCTCTCACAGAGGATACATTTTGAGCTAGGACTTGAAGGGCTGCATGGGGTAAGATTTCCCTCCAGGAAGTCAAAAACTGAAGGAACACAGTTAAGCTTGGGAGTTCATGAAGGAGATACCAATGAGGGAGATTAGGTAGGAGAGAGGTGATTGGGATCTGTTGAGAGAAAAATCTCATGCCAACCTGAGGAGTCTGCGTGGTGCTAAGAGGAGCCTGCACAGATGGTGGAGCCTGGCATGAGCATGTGGGGTTTAGCAGTGTTTCCCTAACAATAGGATCTTTAAAACCCTCACTCCCAACCTGTTTCCAAGGAGACCTTTGCTCTGAAGTTATCTGCCTTAGTTCCCTAAATTTCATGTGGATTCTTTAGGAGATCAGGCATCCTAATCAGCTTCAATTTAGAAAGCATCCTTTGTGCAGTCTTTCTCTCTTTTCACTTCTAACCAAGTTAAAAAAGTTTCCTGTCTAAAGACTTGTTTGGTATTTTAATCCTCCTACTTTCTGTTCCATTCCACTCTACTGCCCACCCCCCCACACACAGACACACCCTCTTTACGTGGGCAGACAAATACTTTATGACCCACAGACAATGAGACACATTTCCATTCATAAAAGAACCTAGTGTGTTCAGGAGCTGTTGATCCACATATAAAAAATATATGAGTGTCTCCCTGGTGGTGCAAGGGGTTAAATCTCAGCACCATGAGCTATTGGTAACCACTGAAGCATGAATTTGATCCCTGGCCAAGGAGGTAACCTGCATGGCACAGCAGACCTCTCCTGTCTCACCCACGGCTCCCCTTAGCAGTGTATTTCAGTAAATCTGCCTGCTCTGCTCCTCACTCTATCTGTGGTGAATCCTCTCAGCCTCCCCAACGGCACCCCACAGCTGTAACCTACATTTCAGCTCTTGTATTCTTGTATGCATAAATAAACAAATCTTTTTAAAAAAGATATAGTTCAGAATGAAAACTAGTAACTCTTACTGTTTGAAATAAAAATATTTTCTATTTAGTATTAATCAGATAAAACTCACTAGTGACCTTAAAGGTAGTCACTCATACTTACCAGGATAAATACATGCCATTTAAGACACCCCAGTCTTAAAACTGGGGTGCTATGGAGCAACCAGTAGTATTGACCTGGTAAGTGTGCGAGTTCATGAGAACCAGTGTTTTTGGGTAAACAACTAATTTTTATACTCTATGAATATACAATTATAGAGAATCTTGATAACTCTAATTGCCAATTCAAAATCCTTTTAAATGTGATTTATGATTTCAAAGACATTCAGATTGCTGAGTTTTTCTGTCATTTGCATCTATCATTACAAACCTGTGCTTTTTTTCTATTGCCCTATTCTTTTTTCTTTCTTTCCTAAAGGCTCGATCACCCGGCATGATATAGACTCACCGCCCACTTCAGAGCGTGTTGTGAGTATTTACAAGTATGAAGACATTTTCATGCCATCTGCTGCCTATCAGACCTTCTCCTCTCCGTTTTGTTTGCTTCTCATTGTTGCCCTGACATTCTACTTACTGATGGGAACCCCTTAACTACAGCCATGAAGCCAACCCATCATGGACGAAAGTCTTTGGTATATATATATTTTTAAAGAATATGCAGTATAACTTCAACTTATTAAAAAAAAAAGACTCAGACATTTTCATTTTTTTTGGATGAAAGAGCAGGCTTCCTTTCTCATCAAAGAAGATATTTAATAATGATGCCATACTTTTGGAATATGCTTTAAACTTTTCTAAGCACTTTCAAGTGTGTTTTATTATTTGAACTCACATCTCTGAGTTAGCATCTTCATAGGATTTGAGACCCAGGAGAACTGTCTTATTATGACCACATGCTAATTAGCTTTGGCTACACCATGGGATAACACAAAAGGCAAAGAAAGAGCAAGGCATAGACATCAAAGCTCTAAACAACCTCCACTCTTCCAGCTACACCACTGAGAGTTATTTGGTAAATTACTGAGAATGTCACTGAATAACCCTCAGTGCACAATCTTTTAGGCAGAAGAACTTCCAAATTTCTATGAACCATAAAGGCTTTTGGCTTTTTGCACAATGATAGGAAGAATGGGAGAAGTTACAATGGTATGGAAATAGTTCATATTTATTTGAAATGAGAAAACATTTTTTAATGCTGTTTGGAAAGTTAAAAATGAAATTGTGAGTGTTGCTGAAAATATGAAATTAAATTAATGATAAAAAAACACAGGCATTCTTAGCAGCTAGAATCTGTATTTTTTTACCATATTTTATAAACCAAGGTATTTACCTGTGGCGAAAGCTGATTCTGTTGTCAAAGTCAGCATACATTGAATATGATTAAATACATATTATAACAGACAACTCATCTTAATAAAAGTTTAAGGCATGATAGCAAATAAACACTTTTGGAAATTTGGAGCAGAACCTTTAAAGATAAAATGGGAAATGTCCCTTAAAGTGAATTCATCTCAAGTGAGTATCCATTCAAAGTGTTCAGTCATTAATCATATCCCCTGAACCTCATGCATTTTCTTTTTTTGAAGGAACCTAGGCATTCCTTTGTTTCAAAGTCTGCTAACAACTCATTTTAAGGAAAAAGTGTAATCACACCGCATTACATTATAGAGTTCCAGAGTCATCTTGCTTGCTCCCAATGCTTTTAAATGGTATCAACTTGGAGGCTTTGTTATTAAGCATCACTGGAGAGTGATTTCTAACACCAGCCTTGGAATTCACGTTGGGTGAATGTCCTTCTGTGGGAAGAACTTTCATATTCTTCTGGAACTGAATGAAAATAATAAAACAAGGAAACAAGGAACTAAGGAAAACATTGAGAGTGACATTGCACAGTTGACCAAGAGCATCTGAGTGAAGCAGGAGAAATAATCTTCATTGCAGATGCGGAGAGGTTACCTGGCTTCAGGTGAGCAATGGTACTGACAAGACTCAAGGCACCTGTTTCAGGTCTATGGTGACTGAGGATGGTTATATGTATCTCCTTCTAGGCTGGAGTGGTTGTTTAGGAATGAGGACATCGAGCATGCAGGCACCCACATTGTAAATAAGAAAACCAGTATTTTTCTATTTCACCCTTTTGTTTATAATATTTGAGGTATAAATAGGTTAAAGGAAAAAGAAACTTCATCTTGTCCCTTTAGCAATCAGGGAAGGAATAAATGAAAGAACTTTCCTTCGGCTTACTTTTCACATACATTTCAAGTCAAGCTAATTTTTTCACCAATTATTTCAATTCTGATTACTCATGTTGCATATTTGTGCTTAGAATTTTCAGTGATGTCTCCTTGCCATTAAGGTAAAATGTAAACTATTTTTATCACCTCCAATATTACCTTTGCCACCACTCCTCATTTATATTCCAGCAAAGCAATTTTGTTTCATATACACTACCAGACTGGCCAGCATTTTTGAACCTGCTTTCTCAGCTATCGCAGTATTTATTGTTCCCAGACATTGCCCACTAACTGCTTGCTGAACTCTAACTCATTGTTCGGCTCACAGCTTCCGATTTCTTCCTCCTGTCACCTGGTTTTAGGTCTCTGGCAAATGCTGTCATAGCATGCTGGGCATCCCCATTCCTGTTAAATATCACACTTTACTGTAACTGGTAGATCATCCTCCCTGCTAACTCCCAAGCAGGAACCTTTTCTTCTTACTCATCACTGTAACAGATACTATTACATAGTAAGTGATGTCAGTTTGGTGAGGTGTTGAGTTCAGAGAGTGGGGTCCTTGGGTTACCTCTGATAAATTTCATTAGCACTCCCTTTTCAGTAGCACATGGTGGGTTTCCCCAGGAGGCAAAGGCTTTTGTTTATATCCAAAAGGGCAGGTGTAGTAAAAAAAAAAAAATAAAAAAGGTAAGGAGAAGACACTTGCAGACACAAGTGGGCAGAAAAAGAGGACTCTGAAAGGGACAGGATTGTTAAAGAGATGCCTGCATAGTCACAGGTGGGCAGGAGAGCTGTTTGGAAGGGACAGGCATGTTCTAATAAAACCTTTCCATGGGGAGGGGGGTCATTTCTATGTGGAATTGTTAATGCTTAGGTTAATTACTTCTAGGGCATGACTAGGTAGGTTTTAAGAGGACAGATGATTCTCTATAATGATCTTCAATCTATACTTCCCCGTCTCTGTTTCACACCTGTGCGTATGTTCTAAAGCAGGCTTTTATACTGGCCCAAAGTTTCACATCCCCTCTTCCCAGCCAGGCCTAAGAATTTTTTCATTTCTGTAGCTAGTTCAGTGATAATCTAAGTCATCTTTCCCCTGATCTCCAGTTTTTGGTCTTGTGACACCAGTTTTTGCTCTTGTCATGCATCCTTCCCAGATTTTCTACTTAAATCTTGGTCAGTGAGGACTCAAGCAAATATCTGTTTGTGAATAGATAAATGAAGCTATACTTGTATGTCAAGTTTGTTTTGTTCAGAAGGGTTGTATTTCATATACACTGCCAGACTGGGCAACATTTTACATTCTTCCACCTCTGATCAAACCATAGCCATTCCTTTAGCAAATACTGAGCTCTGGCTTTTGAAACATAAATGGGAAAGTCATTACTAATAATGCTGTTTAGTTTTGCAAAATATAGTTGTCATTTTTAATATCATCGTTCAGAAATAGTAATTCACAGGCCATGGATACAAAATAGTTTTGGCCATCTCAGAGACTCATCAGTTTATACAAACACAAATGTTAATATATGTAGATTTCAGTTTTATTCATTCTTAATATAAGAGAATCAACTTCTATTTTATCTCTGTTTTCCATTTTATAACAGAGTACTTGTTACAGAGAGATGCCAATCAGAGTATTTTTGTAAAATGCCCAACTGCTAGCTAAATGCATTTAGTGCTGTTTTAAGCACGTTGCACGGATTAACTCACTTAATCCTCATGACAACCCTAAGAAGTAGATTCTGTAATTCCATTTCATAGATGAAGTAACTGAGGTACGTCATGTAGCCTAAAGTACCACTGCTGGCAAGATTATAGAAACCCTTATTTTATAAGGAGGCAGCTTGAGACTTACGGAGGTGATACAGTTACCACACATTCATGCACATTTATTAAAATGAACCTATTATTCATATTTAAATTAGCTCTCTTCCACTTTAATAACTAATTTACAACAAACAAGGGAACTATTTGTAGTTATATTTAAGGAAAGGGACACATTTTACTTGTTATCAACTTTCTTCTCTCCTCAAAAACATTTTTTGATAATTTTCAGTAGACAGAGTGAATAAGACTGGAAGGTTAATTTCTATTTATTTATTTATTTATAGTTAATTTTTTTTAAAGATTTATTTATTTGTGCATACAGAACTGGGGTACAGGTCAGAGGCTCAGGGGTGGCGAGAGGCTTCACCAGAGACAGAGTGGGGAGCAGAACAGGCAGATTGATGAAGTACACTGCTGAAGGGAACAGCAGGTGGGTCAGGAGAGGTCTGCCACGCCATGTGGGTCACCTCCGGGGCAGGTGGGGATCGAACTCATGCGGAAGTGGCTTTGTCTTCTTAGTGCTGTGCTTTAACCTGCTGCACCACCAGAGAGGGCCTATAGTTAATTTTTAAAAGTGACTTGGCTAAAACTAGGCCTTCTACTGTGGGGCCCAATGCACTTTTGTTGTCCCACTGGAGTGTCAAAGATGAGTTTGTAAACATGATTTCACACAAAGTACTGGAGCCATATCGAATTACTGAAGTTAGCTTTTGTCATTAAGGAAATCAGGAAGTTTGGACAACTCAGGGATGGATTTCCCAGATGGTTTTCCCTACTGTTTCTGTAATTGAGTTTGTCTGTATTTAGGTACAGACGTTATCTCAGAGGTTGGGAATGATTCTTCACTCTGGCCAAGGGGGCAAGAAACTTTTTTTGTAAAGGGCCAGATGGCAAATATTTTAGGCTTTGTAGCCTCTGTTTCAACTGTTCTTTTATAGATAGTATATAAACCAGTGAGCATGGCTTCACCCAATAAAATTTAACTGATCTTGAAATTTAAATTTCATACAGTTTCCACAGGTCACAAATACTCTTTTTTGGATTTTTTTTTATAAAACTTTTTCAAGGGTATGAATCATTCTGGTGGCTTCACAGGTAGCAGGCTGGTTTGTTCTGTGAGCTTGTTCTTGACCAAGGAACACACGTGTGTCATGATCGACTGGAAAGACACTGTCAGGAATTTGTTACTGGGTAATTGTAGTGAATACTTTGTAAAACAGAGTTAATTTATTGTTCTCTTGACAATGGCATTCCCAGGTAGTTGCTATCTGGTTTATTTTCTGATGCTGATGCAAAAGAAGTGGCAGGAAAGTCAGAGCTGGATAGGCAGCAGTTTTATTTCACCTGAACTGTGGCCACAGAGAATAATTTTCACCATGATGCTGCTCTTCATGGTGGGGATTATACTATTTCTGAGTAATTTATTTCTCTGTAGACATTTTTTTGTAAAGTTTTATCAACATCTGCTACACCCACAGGGGTGTTTGGCACATGCAACTGTGGCATCTGCCTGTGATTCACATTGGAAAGCTGAGAACCCTTGCAATAGGTCAAGTGCCAAGATGTGTATACTTTGCTGTATATAATTGTATGCCCTGGTTCGCTAAACAGAATTGGTTATGATTAGTGAACATTTTAATCAATCTTATGTGCTTGTACATATGTATACATGTTTGTATATACAAGATGAGGCGTGTGTGTATTTAAACGTGGATGTCTATATGTATATACCATGGCCATGTGAAGGTCTTTGTCAGGATTGTTTCTGCTTCTAAACTTTTGAAACTTTAAAACCCAAAAGAAAAAAACTTAGACCTGTGACAGGCAGAACTACTGTTGAGTTTATATAATTTAGTTTGTAGAAAGATTCATGGATCCTTCACAAAACCTGTCTCCTCCACTCAGCACTAATGAGTTGTTAAGACAAAGAGTCACTGTTGGATTTGACTTGTGCATAGTGTTAGTTAAGAAACTAGGCTCATGTTCACTGAGTAAATGGCATGTGATGCAACCTGTACATGTTCTGTGTTTAATTAGATTCCTTACTCAGTTACTTAAGTTTTTTAGTTTCAAGTTGGACTTTGTTGTTTTTATATTTAATAGATGACTTGAGTGTAAATTCTTTTCCATGAAAACAGTGGCTATGCTAATGTGATTTTAGATAGGACTGAAAATTTGAACGAATCATCACACTCTTTGGGATTTTTCATTTAAAATGTACTGATGCTTGACTAATGTTTTTAGTTTCCCCCTGGATAGTTGTTACTAGGCAAATAGCTGTTCAGTTCCATCCTTCTGGAGAGGAAGCGATTCTCTGGGATTATGGGGGGGGGGGGCTGCAGTGGTTGTGGCTTTCATCCAGGCAAGGAGCAGTTGCCATTTCATCACCTAGAATGTCCTGGTCACCTGGAAGTCTGAGTGCAGCTTCTTCACATGCCTTATTCCCACAGATGTGCTGATATGCTGGAATAATCTGGCTCTAGGAGTACTGATACACTTTTTTTGAAACTGAAAAATACTATTTTATAAAAACTATGCCTTTAAATAGACATTGGTGGGTTATATTTGTTTTATAATAATTGTGTACCTAATGTTCAATGGTGATTTCTTTTGAGAATTATGTATATTTATAAGCCTGTACTATGTGAATTTTTACTCTAAGATATGTGCTACCTTACTAATGAAGATACACATTTCTATTTACATGAAATCATAGCAATATTCTTAGATGTTACCTAAATGATCATTCTGTCCATTTGCCATTACAAATATTTTTCTCTATAGAGGATTATGTTACAGTTAGAATATATTAACTGGATTTAAAGTTTAAAATAAAAATTCACAAGATGGTTTGAAATTCTTCCTGTTGATGTAATTAAAGTTAGTTTATAATTCCTTATTGCTTATTTGCTCTGATGCATTTTTGCTTTACTTTTATTTGTTTTACATCCTTTCATCAGTAAAGTTTCCTTGAAATTCACAGACACTGGAGAAGATACAAGTTTTTCTGTCTGACAAAGAGGAAAATCATGTTGCAGTAGCAGGTAAAATCCTTTTAGAGAAACAATTTGCAAAATAAATCAGCATTTATAGTTTTAATTTAATAGCTTTATCAACCAGCATATGAAGGCCTATAATCCCATTTAAAGTGTATTACTTGGTTAATAGCGCATAGCTAGCTCTAAGAATTTCAATTAAGAACCTTTATAACTAACTAAATCATATTGTACATTACCAATAGTTAGAGTTTATGAATTTGTCACAGCTTTATGAATCACCGGGGAGGTATGGAAATTACAGAATGTAGTAAGTACTTAAGTTTCGGGTACCACTGGGGACTCGTGTAGAAGATCAAGGAATGGCATGTTAAGAATTAGGATTCACCATGTTCTGCTGTGTAGATTGATTCTCACACACACTCCCCCAAAACCAAACGTTTTGTCAGATTTTCATAGTGTTGGTGTCTGCTGGCCGATTTACTTCGGTATCCTCAGTGGGTAGCCCCGCAATTCAACTTGCCCCTGGCTGATATTTGCCTTAGTTCTTAGAGCCCAGTCCCAGGTGCAAAGGCCAGGGATAAGCTGTAGGAAGAGATGGCTGAAGTGGAGGGGACATGAAAGTCACCTGCATTCACGGCAAGAAGATTTACCACTCATTTATTCATTCTATAATTATTTACTGACTCCAAGAAGACCAGCTCTTGATATCTATCCAGAAAGCCTCAAAGCAAATTAGGGAGTCAGAATAATAAACAACATGATAATACCTCTGGTGACCGCAGTGGAAAAGGAATCTCAGTGCAGTGCAAACCGGGAGCAGGGGTTCTCCCCCAGCCTGGGGCAACAAGGAAAGCAGGAAGTTGTACTGCAGCTGAATCTTAAGGAAGAGATAAGGTACAGAGTGGCATCTCAGAGAGGGGAGGGCAACCTCAAAGAAAGATCAGCAGGAGGTGTTGGGGAACCACTGTCAAAACTTTTATCCATTTTCTATTTCTACTGTAACTACCATAAAAGCAGTATCCTAAAACAACAGAAATTATTCTCCTGCAGCATCGGAAGTGAATCTCATGGAGCTAAAATAAAGATGTTGGAAGGTTTGGTTCTTTCTGGGAGCTCCAGGGGAGAGGTCCTTCCTTGCCTCTCTAGCTGCTGATAGTTATTGGCATCCCTTGGCCCTGTGGGCTCCTCACTCCAATCTCTCTGCCTCCTTGGTCAGATATTTCTCTACTGTAGTCTAACTTCCCTCCTGTCCTCTGGCAGTGGTCTTTGTGAGTATATTTCAGCTCTACTTGTATAATCCAAATCCTGGGATAAAGTCTCAAGTTCCTTAATTTAATCACACCTGCAAAGTGTCTTTTACTATGTTAGATAACACTTCACAAGTTCTTGGACTTAGGACCTGGATATTCTGGGGGGACAGTATTGTTTCCACTTAGTTGCCAGAGGATAAAGGACAGGGGAGTAGAAAGAGGTGAGGAGGGGTACGCATGCTCCATAGAGGGACTTGCAAATCACAGGTAAGAAGAGTTTAAATGTTTATGCTAATAATCATGTAGAGAAAAAGGAATACTTCTATCTGCTGGTAGAATGCAAACTGGTCCAGCCAGTGTGAAAAGCAAGATAGAGGTTCTCAAAAGATTAAAAATGGATCTGCTACACAACCCAGTAATTCCACTCCTAGGCATGTACCCCAAAGTTCAAAAATACTAATTTGAAAGGAAACTTGCATTCCAATGTTTATTGCAGAGGTATTTACAATAGCTAAATTACAGAAACAACTGAAGAACCCCAAAACAGGTAAGTGGGCCAAGAAAATGTGGCATATACACACAGTGGGATATTACTCAGTAAGCTTGTGCCACTTGTGGCAACTTAGGTGGAGCTGGAAGGGATAATGCTAAGTGAAATAAACAGAAGGAGAAAGACAAATAGCGGATGGTGGCACTTATTTGTGAGATAGATAGGAACCAAACAAAGGTCAAATAAAGACAACTTAAAAATTAACCATTGAAAGTTGTCTATAGAATTAACACATGAGGGTGGGGATGGGGGAGGAGGGGTTAAAACAGAGGGAAGAGAGCACAATGGACTTTGGTGGTGGACTGTGTGTGATTTGGTGGGGGGTACACTGCAGTGGCAATACCTGATGGGGAGCTGTTACCTTAATAAAATGAAATGAATAAACAAAGTTTATGCTCAATTCATATACAGAGAAAGCAGTTAGAGGCTATGAGACATCAGCGTGGAGCCAAGAGCCAAGAGTTCACAAACAAGTGAACTCAGGATTCCAAGCCAACATATTTGATTCTCAAATAAAGATCTTTTATAAATAAAGAGGGATTAGTCTGGCCAGTTTGAAACTGGTTTTTGTCTGGTTTTTATGAATGGCAGCAGAGACCAGTTGTTTACACATTGGGGGATCTCAGCCTTAGTTTGAGCATATTGGTGGGAGTAAAGCCAAGGATGAGATGGACTAAGAATCTCAAAATCTAATCTCTAACTTTCAAACTTCAACTGTTCCCAGTACAATGTAAACTACCCCTGCGAAGATGGAAAGGCACCCATGAAGGATACTGAAGACTACTTTCTGGACAGGCAACTCTGGCTTTCAACCCATACTGCTAACCACAAAATTTACCTTTCAGATGTCCATCCTTCCTTAACAGCCAGCCTTAGAAGAAGAGCAGGGAAGATCCTTGGTTGCAAATTTTAAAACAAAGTCCCACCCCACCCCCCAACCCCGCCACACACACACACTCCTAAAAGAAATGCCCAGGTTTCTTTTTATTCATCTGGCCACCTGAGTATGTAAGCCTCAGTTGGGTCTATTGAATCTCCTCACTAGCCTTTTTGAGAACTAGTCAAACTGTTTTGTTTATATGGCCTGGAGCATCAGCTGCAGTTGGATGGCAAGGTGCATTGGACAGGAATCTGGAGGCAGAAAAGATTACATTCCACTTAGTGAGCCAGCAGGACCTGTGACTGTCAGTAGGGGTCACGTGTCCCACTTTTGGGAGAGGAGTGATAAGGGAGAGTACAGAATGAGCCAAGACCTGGTAATGTCAGACCTGCTTGCATCAATTGTCCTTTGGTCATTGAAGTTACACACACACACACACACACACACACACACACACACACACACACACTCAGTAATTCCCAAACTCTTCCTCTAGATCAGTAATCTACTGTATTAGCTTGCTGGTTGTAGCTAGTATCAGACACTTAGTGGTTAGTAGGAAAAGCAAACAAGTTTCATTGTGTGTGGCTACTTTGTTCTGTAATGGTTCCCTAGAATATTCTGCTGAGGATTTGAGGTAGAATCTGGGCTCAGCAAGAAAAAAGTTTGGTGATTAACAATGTCCACCATGGACTCAGTAAAGTGGTAACTTATTATTTGGAATCTGAATCTAATAATTTTTTATTATATTTTCACATGGCCCTTCCTCCTGCACTTATCACTTCTTTAAATATGATATACACATTCTATTATAAGCACAGGACACATTCCACTATAAGCACAAGGTAGGTACTCAGTACAACTCAGTAAATGTTTGCACGAGTATTTGGAGGACCTAAGCAAGACACAGTGTCCTCGAGAATCCTCTCTTTGTGTTTTATCTCTGGAGCTGTTATCCTGAGAGTCTGTGGACATGCATTGCTGTTTAGGAAATGCCTCTTGGCTTCTCAAGAGTAACCCTAGGACAAAGAGGGAACTATCAGGTTCTCAATATATCTCAGGCACAGCCCTTCATCCTCACAGTAACCAGTGATGAAGGTATTGCCATCTTATCAGCCAGAAAGCTTTCTGTTGCCAGCATAAACCCCAACTAACACTGACTAAACTGATTAGGAAATTCATTGACGCATATTGCAGGAAGATCAATGATCTTGTGATCCCAGGGTCGGTTTGGTCCACTATTCTGAATCCATCACACCTCTGTGTACCCTGGATGTTCATAGATACTCTTCTACCCTAAGGTCATTGGGGAGGGTTACTGTGTCAACAAAGAGAATCTAAGTAGCCTTGCATTCCAGAGGAAATATCTACGAGCTATGCCCTGTGGGTTAGCGATTTGAGTGGACTGGTTACATCCTTCTCAAATTTAGTTTGTAGGACTTTTGTCTTAGTATCTTAATTCTTCTCTGCTCTGCATAAAAGGATGTTTCTTAGGAGGAAGTGCGCCCAGTGTTTTAATGTCATCACTGAAAGGAAGCACAAATTGGTATTTTGTTTCATACCTCTCATTCACTCCCTTGCTCAGCAAACATTTGGCCAGCATCTCCTCTATACTCTGAATGTCCCATGGGGTGAAGCCAAACCATGCCAACTTTAGACTTGGACTGCAGTGGTGTGTAGTCATAGAGGGATGAGCCGAAAACTATGGAACCAGACAAACGTTTGTCTACTAGTTAGATCTAGTATGTTAGCCTTTGCTTCTGGTAGAGTACCATTCTTAACTAGAAATTCTGCTGAGACCTGTCAGTTCTATTGTTTTGGTCATTAGAACAGTTTTGATGTTTTGCCTCTCATTGAGACTCTGAAGCAGACCACGATGACAGAGCATTTTTGATTTGTTGAGCTAGGACCTAACACAATTTGAGCAACATTATTCCTGCCTTGACATGTGCGATGTATACACATGTCAGTGTTTGTAGACGCTTTTGTTATGTAACATGGGAGCATTCATTTTGCAACTGGAGGAAGACAGAGGGGGTGGTTGGTTTTTGTCTTTCATTGACTCTTTGGATGGATTTTGAACCCCTGTAATTAGGCCAGACATGGAAGGAACTCTTCATGAGGGGTGTTGTAATGCATTGGGCCGAAGTGATGTGTTTTAGGTTTTGGATAACAACAGGGTACAGAATCAGTAAGTCAAGGAGAAGGGCTTCCTCCTCAGCATGGAGTGGAACTCAGCTCTGCTTGGGTTTGAGAGTATCCAGGGTTAGGATAGTGGCACAAGACTGGCAATTTTTTTTTAAAAAAGATTTATTTATTTATGCATTACAGAACTGGGGTGCTGGCCAGAGGTGCAGGGACAGTGAGAAGCTTCACCAGAGACAGAGCAAGGAGTAGAACAGGCAGATCAATGAGGTATACTGCTGAGGGGAGCAGTGGGCGAGACAGGAGAGGTCTGCTGTGCCATGTGGATCACCTCCCTGGGGCAGGGGATTGAGCTCACACTGAAGCAGCTGCAGCCAGCTTGCAGTGCTGTGTCCTAACCTGTTGTGCTACTAGGGAGGGCCCAAGACTGGCAATTTTATGATGGGCATTGGACTTACTGGAATTAAGCTGCGTGGACAACAGGTGATTTTGCTAGTTCATTCATGTTGGTTGGGTTTATTTGAGTCACCCCCTTTGGGACTCCCTAGAAACTACCAAAGTTTTTTGGGAGAGTGGCTGGGAACTTGTTCTTATATAATGGGAGCTTGAGCCATGTAAAATGGATACTGAAAGAACTGGAACCATAATTTGTAATCATAGTGTCTGCATGCCTCGAAAATGTAGTTAAGAAGCAAAGCAAAATGTAGAACAACTGAAACAAAATATTTACAGTGTCAAAGTTCAAAATTGGTAATGCAATGGATTAAAGCACAGTACTGTGAAGCTATCAGCAGCCGCTTCTGCACAAGTTCGATCCGGGGCCAGGGAGCTGACCCACATGGCATCACAGACCTCTCCTGATCTGCCTGCTGCTCAGCAGTGTATTTCACCTGTTCTGTTCCCCACTCTGTCTCTGGTGAATCCTCCCACCTACCCAAACTTCTGGCCTGTACCCCAGTTCTGTATGCATAAATAAGCAAATCTTTAAAGAAAAAAAACAATGTGGCCTGACACCTAAAACATGATATGGAAAATAGTTACTTATTTCTTTTGTACTGAATGTCCTTGTTTCCAAATCTTAGCAAGCAACCATTTTCTTTAACCCGGGAACTGAATAACATTTATTTATACACATTAAAAGAGAAACAAAAGTTTTGACAAAGTTAATATGAAAAGTTATTGAAACCAGAAAAGGAATAACTTGCAGGGTTTGGAAGTACAAGCACATGGAGTACTAAATAAAGGCTCTCACTTGTTCTTTTTTTTTTTGCTTGCCTGCCTGTGACTCTTTCTCCCCCCTTCTCCTCCTTCTCATGCTTGAGATATATTAGTAGTAGTAGGCGTGAATTCCGGACCTTTCCAACAGGAGAACAGAAGGAATTTGCACTGCTCCGGAGTTTCCTTTTTCACAAAACAAAATAATAGAAGATAAGGGCTTCTATTATTATATTTCCCATCGACAGAGGGGAAATGGCTGCTGGGGACTTAATTGACCTTACCTCAGGTATCAGAAAGAAATGAACAGCTTGGAACTTTGATCTGATTGCTCCCACACCCACACTCCAGCAATGGGGAGTGGGCACATAATAGTTTCATGAGGGGCTTTAAAAATTGTCATGGGGGCCCTCCCTGGTGGCGCAGCGGGTTAAAGCACTGCACTATGAAGCTTAAGCCACTTACTTCCTCAAGAGTTCGATTCCCGCCTGCCCCGGAGGAGTCCACATGGCGAGGCAGACCTCTCCTGGCCCGCCCGCTGCTCCCCTCAGCAGTGTACTTC
>NW_004567107.1:18049381-18069104 GCF_000260355.1 Condylura cristata
GGGGCGGTGCTGTTCGTGTGTCTATGCTGCGGCGCCGCGGTGCTCGTCTACTTCATCCTGGAGGCCTTCCTGCGGCCACTGCTGTGGGCCGTGCTGTGCGGCACCTTCCTGCACCCCTTCAAGAGCTCGCTGACGCGCCTGGGCCGCCACTGGCTGCGGCGCCTACACCGCGCGCACACGCCCATCGTGCTGGCGGCTCTGCTCTTGCCGCTCTGCTTTGCCGACTACGGCGTGGAGGCCCTGGGCGAGCAGGCGCTGCGCCGCCGCCGCCTGCTGCTGCTGCTCGGCGCCGGCGTCCCGCTCCTCTACGGCCTCTACAGCATCGGCAGCTACCTGGGCATCCAGGTGCTGCTGGCGTACTGCGGCGCTCTCATCTGCCGCGCGCTGGACTACTTCAGCAGCCTGTGGGTGAGTGCGCGACCGCGGCCCTCCGGGACTCTTGCCTTGCCCGCCACTGCACCCCTAGCTCCATGGGGGTGCAGTCCTGCAGCTCCTTCTCCCTGGGCAAGGGTGACTAAAGGACGCGGCTGTGTCTCCGCGGTCCTGCCGCGCACCTGGGCAACTTGGCGCCCTTCCTTCCAAAGAGAGGGGGTGGGGGGTGTGGTTTGAAACAGCCTCCATTCCCCGCTGCCTCTAATAGACTTAATGGGGTCGCCTTCCCTGGCCGGGAAGCTGTGTTCCGCTTTGCAGGTAGGGGTTCCAGAGCCCTGGCCGGAGGGCTGGAGCGATTCCTGGTAGAAGGGGTGCTCCGTACTTCTGTTCGCTTGGGACTTGTGGATGCACCTGCTGGAGGGGACCTGCGAGATTCTACTCCAGTCTGACATCCTCTAGATAGGAGAGGTGACTTATTACCAGACTAGGGCTAGTTAGGGACAAATAGGGGGCAAGATTGACTTCGGGTTTTCAAGCCTTGAAACAAAGCTTTCTGCCTGCTTGGTGATGCTGCGCTCAGTTGAAGCAATTTGAATATACTTTGAGCGAGCACTGGGTGCTGAACACCCTCCCACCCTCCCACTTCTTATGGAGGACCTGCTTATGTTGTGCTGGACTGCTGTACACGGCACTTCTTCAGATTGCTTCAGCACTCTACCTAAAGGAGAGGTATATCTGTTATTCTGTGATTGTTAGATCACCCTAAACTTATTCTTAGAAACCGGGACATCATAGAATTGGAAGGAATTTCAGAGCTAATTTAGTGACAACGTTTTTTTTTTTAACTCAGACCAGACTGTTTACCAGTAATTGTCTAAATACTTGGGGACTATTAAAAACAAGTTGATACTTAATGCATGATAATTCATCAATAAGTACCATTGAAAAATTTTACCCTGCCAGTAGGTGCTGTACACTTGTGGCAAGCTTTCAAGATTCAGTGGGTCTACTTCTGCAAGCCCTGTTTGACTGGGCATTTACACAGGAGGGTATCAGTAACTGGGTGTTTCACAGGGAAACTAGTATCCTTCACTTTGTTGTACACTCATTCTATTAAAGTTCTTTTTATTGAAAATAAGTAAAGTACAAATTTAAACCACTTTTGTCAGTAAAATAAAATTCCACACACTTTAACATTAACTGGCAAAGTAATTCCCCATGCCTGTCAAGCAGGGCTTTCATTTGACCTGCTATTAGAAGAAGAGAAGGCCAGTATCAGACTCCTTGTCTCATTTTGCATTATCAGTGGCACCTCACAGACTTAAATATTGATAATGTTGGACTTTGAGGGATTTGAAAAACAAGTAGGATGTAGGCTCTGTTTTTACGGGCATACATGTAACCATATATGAGCATATAGTCATTGAGAGGACATACACACACACACACACACACACACATAAAATTCGTTGCCCAGTAATTTGGGGCTTGCAAGTTAAGGCAGAGTTTAGGGGAGCACCTCAGCTATTATTATGGCATGCTGCCTCCGTGTGGGACTGCTTAGTGATCAGACAGAAGTCTTGGTCTCCAAGAGTCTGAGCTGTTTCAATTTTGATAGGATGGATATGGAGCAACCCTTTTCAACTCCTAGAGCTTGTTGGATTATCAGGTGGAAGTGATCCTACAACTGCCAGATCCCCACCAGCCTTCAGAAGAAGCCTCTGAGGCCCAGGGCCCATGACTGTCCTAAAGTCATACAGCTTGCGAACAATCCACTGCTCACATTTGTGGAGTTCTAGTTCAGTGATGCTCCTCCTGTACTTTGTTGTTTCACAGTTTGTTTGAATTGACTGAATGCTGGCTATATAAATATAAAGAGTTGATTCCTACTTTCAAGAAACTCAGTCTTGTCGAAGTCAGACACAGATAATGCTAACGTTTTTGACTGTTGATACTACAGTTTACTGTAAGTTAAAGTAGGCAAGACCAAGGTTCATATCCACTAAAATATAGAAAAGTAGATAAGAATGGCCTAACATATGGGTTGTGAGGTTTCATAGTAGAGTAAGAAGTTGAATACATGGTAAAATGGGCATGATTAGTGGAAAGCAGGGCATTTCTGTCATTTAGTCTCAGTGGAAAGAGATGGGAAAATGAGTCCTTGTGAAAAAGGTCCTACAGCAGCTCATGTTGGCATACAAAGCTCATCTTTGTATTTTACTTAATTACCCTTGCATGGGTTGTAGATGAGCAGAATAAAAAGACCAAGATAGTAGGCAGAAGGGGTGGAGGAGGTCAAGCCAGTTAATAATTTTAAAAAGGCTTGAAATAGCTGCTTATAAAGGGGCAAGGCAGAAGAGGAGGGGTGAAGAACTCGATATAAAAGAGACAGTATGAATTAATTCAATGTGAGTAGGGAGAGGCGGAGAGGACACATTGAGAGAGTAGGTTCCCAAAGCTGAGGTGAGTTGAAGGAAAACAAAGCCTGCACTTGTGTTTTCTGGAAGCAACACTTAGGGGTGAGTGGTTGAATGAGGGTGACATGTACCTAGCAAGTAGAGTCGAGTCCTCAGCCCTCAACCAAAAGTGCTAATTAAGGCCTGACTAATGAAGTGAAGTAGGAATTTTGACCGGATAGGGGCCACACTCTAACTCTTGTGTCTCATAGTTCACAACAGGTTTGGTTTTTGTTATTCCAAGCACACTGCCTATTACAGAAAAATACACTATGCTTCCATGACAACTTGTAAATTTGAGTATCCTGCTAAGGAGAGGTGTAGCTGGGAGAGGCAGAGAAAACTCACATTTATGCAGTCACATTTGAGCAAGTCTGCATTTTGGAGAACTGACAGTTCATACCTTTCAGACCCAGTTTTTGAGGCATGTTATTTCATTGTCAGCAATCCTGTATGGGGGTGGAGAGGACTTCAGAGACGAGAAGGCTCATTTAGAGACTCATCTGTTCATTCGTTGGTAAATGGTGTCCAGTGAACTTAGCAGTTATAGTTGCTTTGTTCTCACAACTCTTGTATGATCTTCAATAAAGATTTCAAAAAATTTCCCCTGATATCTTATGTTAAATTTTTTTAACTTGACTTTTTAGTGTAAATCAATTTTAGTTTTTAGGAAATAGAAGACTGTCAGAATTGGATAGCCACACATGTTCTCCCAAAACCCCTCGATTCAAGTCCTGTAGAAACCTTTATCATTTTTTATTCCTGTCGCTGTTGCTTCCAAGTGCTGTCTAGTTTTCCTCTGCAGTGTTTTCAGTGTTGTCTTTTCCTTTGTTATCAGTATACTCTTTCAGTCCAGTTCCTCTTTACCTCAATTTTTTAGGTTCCTTCAGTCTCCTAGTTCTTTTCCGTACTCTGTTCTACTAACATCATTCTATTCACAAATGGGACATGAAGCCTTTATGGTACAAATTGTCCTTGTTAAGCAGTTCAGAATATTGTAGAATATTCTGCTCATTTAGTAGGTGATTTCTAAGTACTTTTTAAAAATTATCTGTTGTAGCAACTACAGTTCTTTGTGTTCTGGTCGCTCTTCCTGGGGAGGGTTGTAAACATAAAACTGAAAAGAAAAGCTGTCTCCCTTCATTTTTCTTGGCTGAGAGTTTTATTTCCTTCCCTCATTGACTTGCTAGAAATTCAAAGACCATTCACAGTTTGCAATAGTAATAGACTTATTTTCTGTATTTCATTATATAGAAGCATGGATGGGAAAAAAAAAAGTGAAAGATGAGAAGAGTGTAAGTCGTAAACTCATTTCTGACCTTGGACACACCAGAACCTTTCTCCAGGCTACTCAGCCACAGTTGTGCAATGTGTTAGGGGAACTTGAATGACTTCTAATAATACTTGATGTTCATATTTACATATCCCGAGAGTTTGGCAGTGTTGCCGGCAAGGCTCTTAAGAAGTGCTCTGTCGCCAGCCAGACCACTTGTGGACCTTTTCCTAGGTATGCTTTTGCACTGGCAGCAGTAAGGTGATTCCAGGATTTAGTTTCTTTGCCAGTTGACTTTTTTAAAAGACAAAAGACGGCCCTCCCTGGTGGCGCAGTGGGTTAAAGCACAGCACTGAGAAGCTAAAGCCACTTCCGCATGAGTTCGATCCCTGCCTGCCCCGGAGGTGACCACATGGCGTGGCAGACCTCTCCTGACCCGCCCGCTGCTCCCCTCAGCAGTGTACTTCGTTGATCTGCCTGTTCTGCTCCCCATTCTGTCTCTGGTGAATCCTCTCGCCACCCCTGAGCCTCTGGCCTGTACCCTAGTTCTGTATGCACAAATAAATAAATCTTTAAAAAAAAAAAAAAGACAAAAGACTTACACCATTTGAAGATAAACCAGGGTAGCCAATTAAAGACTTTTTAGAGTAAAAGATTCTTGATTCTACATTGCCATACCATAAAGAGAACAGAATTAGAGGGGAGTGAAGTAGGGAGGCAGCAGCTGGTTGGGGCTAGAGCTGTGGGCTCCAGAACTTGGGAGAGGTTTACCCCTATTGTCTCTCTGTAAGAGACGCAGGAAACAGTTGCAGAAACATGCAGTTGTAGCAAGGCAATTGTGTTTCAGGCAAATTCCCAATTGGCAATAAATAAAAGTCTAAAGGCAAGTCTACTTAGGTTTTATGAATTTCGCTTTTCAATCAGAAAAATGTATGTGGCTAATGGAAGGAAATGTTATTAATTTGCTTTACTTGTATTGTTAAATGTTGCCAAGTTTTATGCCACAGTTTGAAGAGTATCTAGACCACAGTGGTGCTTTAAAATGAGTATTGAATGTATATTTTTGAAATATACATTGTCCTCAGGAAACAAATTTGGGAATGTATGCTCTCTTGTTTGTAAACTGGCTCATCAGTTTATGCCTAGAAAAACATCCATTCTTGAGCAGGTTTGCTTAGAGGGGAAATTTATTAATCTGAAAGAGACAGAAATCATTCATGCTGCTAAAGGCATACTTTTAGGAATTCATATTAGAAATTAGGTATAACATTTGAATGCACAAACTTGGTAAGTTGTCCTAAAGTGTATTTAACAAAACAATCTGAGTAAAACATGTTTGTTATACATAGACATATGTCACAATTTAAACAATGTAGGAGTTTCTGTGGTAAAAGGGAATGGTTGTCTCTGTCACATTCTTATTATTGTTAACAAATAAATAGCCTTCTAAATATGTTTCTGTGCTTATGTGACTGTTACAGAGTTTAGTTTTTTAAGATGTGTGTGTGTGTGTGTGTGTGTGTGTGTATAATTCTGCACCTTGGTCTTTCATTCATCATTGTATCATTACTTCAGTGATGGTAGTTTATTCTATAGAAAACTATGATTTGTTAAGTTTATTCTCACATTGACATGAAATGTATTGCTTCCTAATTTCCAGCTATTATTTCTACCCACAGAATCACAGAAAATTAAGTCTGTTATTTTCCTCAATGACATTTCCCCACAACTATTTGAAGATGGCTAGCCTTATATTTCCTTTTAAAGGAAGTTGGTTTTTTCCCAGCTATACCTATATCTTCTATGTTGTAATTTTCATTTCTAAATTTTATTGCTGATGTGGCTTGTTTGTGTAATATTCAGTGAAGTAATCTCTTTTCCTGATATTAGTACTATGCTGTTAACGTAGACACTCATACCAGTTCTCATAGCCCTGATTCACACTGAAAAAGTAGTTTATATGCCTTCACTTTTCAGTTAAGTTCTGCAGTTAAATTCTGAACCTGAAAGCAGAACTTTGCATTTTCTCAATTAAATTTAATCTTACTTGAATTAGTGTATTGTTCTAGCTTCAGGGTATCTTTTTCAGTGATTTTTTTTTTTAATCTCAACTTTTATTGACTCTTTCCAATTTTGTATACTCCACAAGTTTTGTTAATATGCCTTCTAGAATTACTGATGCTACTTTTAGTGGGGTGGGTCTGATTATACTCCTGTGTGGTATAGCACCAAAGACCACCCACTTGCTGAGGACCCTTTTTTATTTCAACAATTGTAGTTGACTATTTTCTTTGTGAATATTAGAGCAGTTTTGCCTCTATTTTTTTTTGACACCCTGATTTTTTTCTTACTGTAAAGAAAGCGTAACCTGGAGCCAGGTTCCTGAGTTCTAATCCTGGGTCTGTCACTTATTAACTTGCGACCTTGGGGAGGTCACTTCCCTGAAGTCTGTTTTTGTCATCTGTAAAAAGTGCAGGATAGTAATACCTATTTCCTGGTATCATGGGAGTTAAGTGACTTAATAAGTATGAAGTATTAGAACAGGTTGGCCCATAGTGTTATAAAAATGTGCCATTATTATACTCAGATCTTGTTATGAATTTTATTGTTATATATCAAGTAGTTTGACTTCTCAGAACTAACTGAATTCCCAACTTTATTGTTAATTCTAAAATATCTTGAATTCCCACCGAATTCCCAATGTGGTTCCATAAATTTGAACTTCTTTGAAGCAACTATTGTATTATGTTTAGGTTTTATGAGCTCCTTAATATTTTATTTAATAGCATTGATTGAAGAAGAGTAATTTAATATTCTTTTCATTATAAAATAATTACTGCCTCCAATTAGTTGGTAGATGATGACTGGGCATTTGGTGGTTGGGTGTGTTGTGATATATATAGTTGCTGAGGTGAGAAACTGTATACCTGAAACCTCTATTGCGCTGTAAACTAAACATAAATAAAAATTAGGAAAAATGATTGCTCATTAAAAACAATTTGGAAAATATAGAAACAAATAAATGGAAAAACAAAATCTTACCACCCAACTACAACCACTAACTTCTTAGGGCATTTTCTTTCCCTCACCTTGCAGTAGCTATAATCCTGTATTTGTTATGCAGCCTTTGATTTAAAAAATCTTTTTAGTGGTTGTGTAATATTTTATTGAGTGAATCATATGTAACAAAACTATTTCTCAGTTGTTAAACTTTTAGGAGGTCAGATTTTCATTAATATAAAATGCACTGAATGAATTTTTTTATATTTAAACCTTTTTCAGGATTTGGCATTATTTAGTTAGTTTCCAAAAATGAATTCCAAGGTCAGGTGCTATAAATACTGTGAAGACCTGATCTATCTATTTTCATTGATAGATGAGATCAAAATAAAATAAGAGGTAGTTTTCCCTTGTCTTTTGTAGTAACCTTACCAATTCTTTTTTTTTTTTTTTTCATTCTTGGAATTAGTGTTTAATTTTTTTTTTCAGGGTTCAGATTTTTAAAATAAATTCTTCATGCTTACATTTGTTCTGAGTTAAGTATTCTTTCCTTTCTTTGTAAATGTTCTACTAAATTATGAACTTTTGGAGAGTCCCTGTGAAGGCTTTGTTAGTCTCTCTTGATAGGTTGCTGGAGTCGTTTAATTCTAGTGTGGGGAGAACTGTGGAGGGGTCCCTGGCCAGTTTTTCTATTCTCCAAATTTTCTGTTTTATTTTCTAGTAGGATTTTTTTTTTCAGCTATATTTCTTCAACTGTGCATATAATTCTAGACTAGGTTCTAACCACCTACTACCTAGATTATTTCAGGATGATTACACTTCAGCTGGCTGCCTTCTTTCTAAGTTTTATACAGTGTGTGTGTGTGTGTGTGTATGTGTGTGTGTGTGAGAGAGAGAGAATGAATATTTCATAGGCTGTAATGGAATCGTTTAACCTGATTCTTTTTGGAATTCTTTCCTTGCTTTTTTCTGTTTGTTTCTCTTCTAGATGTTAATCTATAGAAACAATAACAAAAAACTAAGAAATCCACAAGATTAAACTTAAGTTTTTGGCTTATAAATTGAATATTTTATCATACTATTTTTATGCATGCAGTATTTTTAAATTTAAATATAACAAAACTGTGTGTATTTTTTGTTAAGTAGATATTTAATAGTATTTACTACAAGTGATTTCAAATGACTGCTTATTTCAGAACTTGACTTACCTAAAGAGAGGAGGAAAACCTAGATAATAGTACTTTTAGCACTACTGACTTACATGTGTGTTGTACACAGAGCGCTCAGGCTGTGTAGATGCAACTTTGTACAAATTGTAGATTTAGATTTACTTTCATTTGTATGCATGTCTTACAATTGTGTCTATTTTTCATTTGTTTAAGATTTGGACTTTGGTAGTTGGCTACGTGTTGACTGTTTCTTTCAAGTGGAATGCAAGCACTGAACACTATTTGAGAGCAGCTTCAATTCCTGTCTGGATTATATTGCTTTTTCATTTAGGTGGGTCCCATTTTCTAAGTCTAGTTTATGGTCAGCAAAGGCTGACCATGTAAATGAAAGTGTTATATGATGCACTTTTAATTCCTTACAATGATCTTCAGAAATGTTTTAATCTTTCATGAAAATGTTTTTGCTTTAACATGTCTATATTTTAATTACATTGGTTTTTCATTTTCAAAAGCCCTTTTAAAATAGGTATATATCTTAGAAAGTAGATTATTATGGCCACTTTTGGGTGTCTTCCTTGAGGGTGTAGATGAATAATCAAACATAGAGAGAGTCCCAAGACCCTGTGTGAGAAACTTAAAGAACCTCGAGATGTCACTCTAGATAATGGAAGGGATATGGGCCTGAGGAGGTGGTGAGGGAAGGAGAATATAAAATATGGGAACCTGTTTCTAGTATTTGAAGGACTGCCCTGTGACAAAAGTGGTTTAATTAGATCTCTGTAGTCAGGAGGGAGCAATGTCAGAGCAATGAGTAGCTTCCGAGACAAATCTCTGTTCACCATAAGGATGCTAAATGTCTGCTGCTCAAAATAATGAGTTCCCTATCACTTGGAACTTCACTGTCAGCTGGGTGCTTGCTTGGATGTTGTAGAGTGATTTTTCAGGGACCTTTTTCTCCAGGTCTAAGTCTATGGGAATATTAAGTTCTAATGAAAAAGTAAAATTCAGTAACTAAAAGCAGTGGATAGCCTATTTAAGTAATTATGTTTGTTTATTTTGTTTTCACCTCCGAAAGTGCAGATAGATTATTTTAAAAAAGAGCAAAAGTAAAGGACACTGGCGCAGACATGAGCTGGGAAGCGCTTCCTCTAGAAGGGGCAGGTTTATGAAAAGAAACAACTGTATAGATACAGGTGGGCAGGAGAGCTGTCCTAAAGTAATTTTTAGAGCTATGTGTTATTTAAAATAAAAAGCAGAACTGATTGAACATATGTCTCTGCATAGAATCTGATGTGGAACAAAGCAAACTCTCACTTTGCTGACTTGGAATGTTGGAGTTTATCAGCAAGATGTCTGATGTGACTCATTTTGAAATTGGGAAAGGCAGAGGAGGGAAGCGGGCAGCTTTGTCCATGAGGCGTTAGAACTTAGGGAAATGCAGGTTGCCATGAGGAGGGACCTTATCCTTGACTACTTGTTGGCAGTTTTGCATCATAAACTAGAGGACATCCCATATCCTTTTGGGCCATTGCCTCTTTTCTTGAGAGAGTTCACACCTGGTAGTACTTGCAGGAAATCAAGTCGCCATCTCTGCCTGATCCATCCTGGGGCTTGATGGAACCAAAGGGGATAGTTGAGTAGTTTGGTTTTAAACCCTGCATGTGCTTTAGAATGGATTCCTCAGGTGATCCAAGGCCCTTAAAGGTAGGCTGGCAGGACTTCATCTGGTCCAATGATTTTCTTTTTCCCCGTGAGACAGTTTTGCTATTAACATATATGCCAAATTGTTCTGTCAAGCTCTAAAAAAGTCTTTTAAAGACAAGTTTTTATTCTACTAAAAATGTTAATGTTTAATAATTTGCAGCATCCCTGGCTGGCTCATGGAGAATTCCAGTATTCCTGGTTATTGTTTTCCTGATATCTGTGGGCACCCTCTATGAAAAACAGAATGGAAAAGAGCCTTCTGGTAAGAAATAAAGCATCCTATTAATGTCACTCTTGAATTATTTGGAGAGTAAATTTATTTTAAAAACATGCTATATAGTGAAATGGCTTTAACTCTGTTTAAGAATTTAGTATTTTCTGAACAGAAAATAATTTACTAAAAATATTTGTTACTTTACCTTGTCCTACCTACTTTTTTGCTTTTTAAAAATTGAAGAATATTAGATAACATAAAATTAACCATTGGCCATTTTAAAGTGACACTTAATACACTTGCTGTGTTGTACAACCATTATTTCCATCAAGTTCCAAGACATTTCATCACCCCAAAGGAAACCCTATACTTGTACTTACTTAATAGCTAACTGGAAAGATAGGTTATTTATTTGAGATCTTTTTCATAAGTAAGCATTTATTGCTCTAAACTGCCTTCATAGGACGACTTTTACCATCCCATAAATTTTCACATGTATTTCTACTTTTTTTGGGTTAAAGATACTGTTTAATTTCCCTTTTCACTTCTTTGACACATTGGTTAATTAGAAGTGTGTTCAGTTTCCATGTTTTTGTGCTTCCTCCAGGTTTCTGTTATTGGTGCTTTTCTTGTCCTGTCTAACCCAACCGTTGTCATATCCAAGGTTGTGAATCTTTACCCCAACTAATCTTATATACTGCAACTTTGTTGTATTTGTTTTTAGCTTTAGTAGTTTTTTTTATATAATCTTTAAGGTTTTTTATGTATACATTCATCTGAGGATAGACATAGTTTTACTTCTTTTCTAATTTGGGTGCTTTTTTTTTCCTTCTTGCCTAATTACTTTGTCTAGAACTTGTAGTACAATTTTGAATACATTGTGTTTTTAAAAGATCTTGTAGATTATTTTGAGGGACATTGGTTGCAAGTGATGACCTATATCCAGGACAGATTGTTCAAGATAAGCATTTCTAGAGAATAGTAAAGGTTTAGGGGTGTGGTGGAGGTGGACAGATTTAGTAATAATGGTCCTTAGATCATGAGACTGGACTTAGAGTTAACTGGCAATGTGGAAATAGCTATGACTGGGCTGGAGAGGCATCAGCTAGTTTCTAAAGTGACTGCCATTTGTTCTCTTGCTTATTTCTAATAAATTCAAAGACTAAATTAAAATTCCAACAGGTTTTTAAAAGAAAATTATTTTCTCACATATCAGTTTGTGACAGTTAAGTCAGAAAATTCAGAGAAACAGGGGCTTTCCTGCTGGCCTAACGTTAGGTCTCAGTGCTCTTACCTCTGGAGCACCGCTGCTCCTCTCAGCAGTGTATTTCAGAAGTCCTGCTTGTTCTGCTCCCCACACTGTCTTTGGTGACACCCCTAAACCTTGAGCCTACTCCCTCTTCTATGCCCCCAATTTTTTTAAAATAAAATCCCTCAAAGTCTTACAACACACAAATTATGCCAAAACATTAATGGTTTTTATGCCTTCAATTTTTAAAAAATAAACAACAAATACTGGGTCACAGTGAACATTCTTTTTTAAACTTAATGATGTCATAAGCAACTTTCTGTATCAGTAAATATTCTCTACATTACTTTTAACATCTTAATTTTATGCTAATCAAGGTTATTGGTGGCAGGCTGGTAGCTTATAGCTGGTATCATAGCTGGCACAGGTATCTTATAGAAATTTTTTTTTCATTAAGTTGCTCTTATTTTATTTAGTAGACAAGTCATGGCTGACAATTTTAAGACACCGTTATTCATACATATTTGTTTAGAATTGTTTTTTATATAATATAATAGTTTATTTTTACATCATTTTGTGTATATATATATATATTTTTTTTTTTTCATCTCAATTGTAGCCCCTGTGGGTTTCGCATCACTGAGTCACCTGTGTGCCATCACCATAGTCTAGTGCACTTCCATCCATCCCCCGCCCCCGCCCCGGTTTTTGATCCCATTCCCCACTCTACCCTGCAAAATGTCTTTGGTATGTGGCTGTTCGTTATTATTATTTTCTTGCCTGGTCCATTATACTCCTGCTATGAGTGAAACTGATAATTTTCCTTTTCTTTCTGGCTTATTTCGCTAAATATGATCTTTTCCAGCTCCATCTATGTTGCTGCAAAAGACATGTGTTTCTTTTTTTTGGTTGCTTATTTAGAATTTTAAAGATTTCTGAAATACAGAAATCTTAATTACTTGTCTCTCTGACTGTGGAAAATAGGAGTTTTTGTTATCTTCCTAAGTTTGCTTTGTTCAGTTGGTTTTCCTGGTGGCATTCAGTTAGACTCTGTGGTCACCTGTCAGACCAGAAGACCTAAACACCCTGTTTTTGGCAACTACCATAGGAAGTGATTGACACAGCTCTGCTTATCCATCACCCCTCACCCCAACCAGTGTTCCCCTTTTGACTACTTTTGTGCCTAAGTGCTTTATAGCAAGTACCTGAGTAAGGCAGGTCTCAACCAGTGATTTCAGGTGAGTTTTCTCTTTTGTGTAAACTCAGGTGGTGGCGACACCTTAGTAAACTGTGAACCCAAGAATTCTAATACCAAGTTTTGAGCTTGGAGAAAAAGAAAGAACATGTTTATTATTATTACCCATAAATCATGATGCGATGTGTTAGCGTGCAAGCTACGTAATTTGGGTCTTGTAGTCAAGTAAAGGGATCCCAGGGACACAATAAATATTAGAGCAGATTTGGAAATGTTGGTTTTTCCTTTTTCATTTACTTCATTCCAGCCAAGTTGAGGATTAATTATTTTTTCTTGATCATAATCTTTTAAGCATTACTTCTAAATTTCTTAACCTTTTCCCCTCTTCTTGCCCTTAGAATCTTGTTTCTTTTAGACATCAGAACTCAAATCCTGTCACCCTGTTGAGACCTGCCTCCTTTACCGTTTACTTGTAGTCAGTTCCCTCCTCTAGGTGTCGCTGTACTACAGCTGGGTGCAGCAGCTCCCGGTCTGGGGGGCAATGCCCCTGTGCCACTTCCTTCTGCCCAGCCTGACTTGTGCTTGGGTCCTAGTGTAGACATCGTTGTGTCTTTTGAACTTTGAATCTTTTGCTGCTGTAGGAGCTTTTGTGATCCCTGGTTTACTGGACTCATACAGTTAATCCTTTGAATTTCATCAGAATTGAAAACATGAGTTTATTTAGTTCCTAGATCCAGAAAACTCTTTTTGTGCATCGTTGCTGAGTTAGTTTCAACAGTTTCTTCTGCACAGCATGGCCTTAGTCAGTGGTATATTCTTGGTCCTTGGGAGCTCCGATTTGGTATCTCCTGAAACAGATACTCCACAACCAAAACAGAAATATCCACAAAACCTGTAACTTACAGATGAAGGCGTTTTATGGATGACAAATTCCAGAATTTAATTGATGTGCCCATAGTCAAAAGACCCAGGTTTTAAACCTGGGTCTTTGACCCTAAAGCTGGTGCTGTTTCCTTTCACCAGGCTCTTTGAAAAAGCATCAGTCGTCATGGAAGGGTATTACCTGTGGACTTCTAGTGGGTCTGGGACCTGGGGCGCGCTTGTGAAGGAGGAACCAGAGGGATGACTGCTATGTCCAGCAAGCAGTGAATCTTTATTCTGCAGCGTGCTCTTTATATACGCTACATTATCAAACAGTAACAATAGCATATTGACTTTTTCTCATTTTATATCTGGTGTTCTAATTCTTGGAACACCCTGGCCAGCCCCAGATGGCTGACCCCTCGCACACATTCTCCTGATAAGCTCTTTTGCTGTCTTTCTCAGAAGTGGCTGCTTGCTCACATGACCTATTTTCCCACATTCTTGGAGCTCAGACCTGGAGAGCATTTCCCCAAGGCGCATGTGCTTTCTCCTGCCTTTCGGTATCCAAGCTCAGATGCCAGTCAGGGTCATGCAAGAGCTCTGCCAACAATTGCCCACTGGTCTTCCTGCCTTTGATTGTACTTGTGAGCTCACTCACTGCAGCTATGGGTCCTTGCTTCTCTGTCTCCTGAGTCCCTGAAGCCTCACGTGGGAGTACCCTGGGTTTTTTTTTTTAAATATATTTATTACATCATCCTTCATTTTTGTACAATGTATGATTTACATGAAATTCCCACCACCTGGGTTTTATGTGGCAATGTGATCAATTTGTGTTCTATAAGAAGAGAGCAGCTAGCATTACGCTTCTCTGGGTACAGCTTAGTTAGATTCTTTAAACATGCCCTTTTGTTTTATTTCCTTAGTAATTCAGTGAAAATGGCATTTTACTTATTTTATAGATAAAGAAACTTTGACTCAGAATCTGGTTTATTCTCAGTGTGAGAAGCGTGGCATCAGAAGCTAGGGAAATAAGCCTCAGATGCACCTTTAATGTCCTGGGGGCCCAGACTGAGAAGGATGGGCAAATATGACAGGGTCTTTCCTTCTACCATTGGTAATTGTTTCTAAGTGACCAGAAAGCCCAGAAACCCAAGGTTTCCATCTACCTGGGATATAGCTAGTGATCGTGTGAAAGACCAGGGCTCATGATGTCAGTCCCCTATTCTTCCTAGAGAGTCTAGGGAATTTTCAAATCTCTTGCAGGGCCAGTTAACAGAAAAAGGACTGATGGATCTTCAGGGTGGTTGAAGCTGAGAGGACTTACACTCCAACAGCAACAATACAATTCAGAATGCTTTCAGATCTGTTTGGTAGCCTTTCCAGAGAACCTACCTCCATAGACAGTATAAATCTTCCCATCAGATGGGTGGAATCTCAGGGTCAAAGCAAATTCAGTTAATCCACCACCTTATGGAACTTAGACTGACAAGTATTTTTTTTTACTATCACAGTCTCAGCTATTTGAAATCTGATGTAAAGAATCTCATCTATTTCCCCAATCTAGAAACATGTGGTGTCATTCTTGATACTTCCATCTCTTTAATTCCTTTTAATGATGTTTCATTAAGTCTTGGTCGACTTTGCCTACTCTGTCTCTCATTGAAGCTACTTTTCCAACATCTCACCCGTTAACCCCAGCAGACTGTTAACATCGTGCTTTGTCTGTAGTTTTATAATGACTTGTCTCTCTCTGCCCTTTCTTGGTCCGCTGTACTCTTGGTTGTTTTTTGTTTTGTTTTGTTTTTAAATCAAACAGCAAGATAAGGTTTTTTCATGTCTCAAAACTGATCATTTATTTACGTGATGGGGAGCAGACATGGACATATCAAAAATACAACAGGAAAGATCCATGCAGTATTAGACTGTTTTATATCTTTTATCTATGTTGATATATCCTGATTGTTATAGTGCTCTATGGTTCTGCCATATTTTACTATTGGTGTTGTGTGAGCTGGTCTTCTTGTCTGCTAGAGTAGGTTAACATTGCTTCCAGTAAATATTTTGAGTCTAGTGCTAGTAATTAAGCTTTGGTACCACCTATTAGGAGCTTAACATAGGAATTTATAGTTTGAAACAAGGTAATAATGTTCTTTTATATTTTCAGGTGGTGGATTTTACTTGTGCTGAATTGTGTGCTTTGTATCTCTGTATAGTTGTGCATAATATTTATACATTTGCGTATTCATCCGTGGAATGTTGTCATTTTGAGCACCAAGTATGGGCTGTCCCTTACAGCTACAGGGTTGATAATACAAAGGAAGGAGTAAAACAGTTTGCATTGAGGGTGCTCACAGGGTTAGCATGACTGTTTTTCATCAGAGATACATATTCAGATTAACTTGTGAAACTAAATATAAGCATACCATGCCACATTTAATTATCCAGCATCTAACATACACACCAACTTGATGTTCCCCAATGAAGGCGGTATGCAGAGTTCAGGTCTCTGCATCTTAACAGAAGCTTCCTGTTGACCCTTCCTGTTTTCCCTTAGCAAAAACCACTGGTCTGTTAAGACTAAAATGACCATTTGTTTTTATTGCTGTTGAAATCGTAGGACTTTCAATTTGTTTCAATTTGCAGCAGTTATTTCATACTTTGTTCATATGCTTTAAAGAATTTTTTTAAGTTGGCTTTTTTCCACAGGGGCAGAGTTACCTGGCCAGGTTATCTCCATGGCAGCTTCTACCCTGGCAAACTTGGCCATCTCTATCACTGGGTATGAATCAAGCAGTGAAGACCAGCCCTCGACTCAGCCTGGAGGTGACTTACGTTATGAATGGAATAAACATAGAATGTAAAGTTAAAGTAAATAGTAAATACCCTAGTTATTTACTAGCCCTTCATTTTCCCCTCTGTTCATATTTGTGTGCTACCCTCTAGCCACCCGCCCACCCCGGTCTCATGTATCATTTAGTGATGTACACCTAACATTTATTATATATAGTTATATGATTTCTTATGTATATGGTATGTCTTGGTAAAACTAGAAAGTAGAAATAATATATAACCCTATGGTAAAATGCAACACAGTAGTGACATTGTTAGAAAACAGTGTTGTATGTGAAATAACTCACTATGGTTTCCTGTATTAGAAAACCCCTTATCTTCAGCAATTTGTCATATCTCACACTAAGAGAAAGATATGTTTCAGGAGCATAGGTGCTCTTTTTTTTTTTTTTTAAAGATTTATTTATTTGTACATACAGAATTGGGGTACAGGCCAGAGGCTCAGGGGTGGCGAGAGGTTTTCACCAGAGACAGAGTGGGGAGCAGAACAGGAAGATCCTGAGGGGAGCAGTGGGCGGGTCAGGAGAGGTCTGCCACACCATGTGGTCACCTCCAGGGCAGGCGGGAATCAAACTCATGTGGAATTGGCTTTACTTCTCAGTGCTTTAACCCGCTGTGCCACCAGGGAGGGCCCGCATAGGTGCTTTTTATATCAGTAGTTGGTTCCATTTTAGGTGAAATAACACTGATAGGCAATATTGTGTCACAAATTATATATATGTATATGTACATACATCTAATATTAAGTTATGTTAAAAGGGATAATTCTTAAAATAGTAATTCAATTGTATTATATGCTGCTTTATGTGGTTTCAATAATTTGTGCCAATTAAAATTCTCAGTGATTTTGTCATATGCCTGTTGGTAGTTTTTCTTTCTTTAAATAATATGTGACATGTCATAAAAAACTTGTACAGGGTGCCTTTCTGGTGGTGCAGGAGGTTAAGTCTTAGCACTTTGAAGCTATCCTCCGCATCTCCTGCAGCATGAGTTCAGTGCCCGGTCAGGGAGTAAACACACATGTGCAGCAGACCTCTGCTGTCTTGTCCGCTGCTCCCCTCAGCAGTGTATTTCAGTAGATCTGCCTTTTCTGCTCCCACACTGTCTCTTGGTGAATCCTTTCACCCCCCGCACCTCTGGCCTATGCCCCCATTCTTATATGCATAAATAAATAAATAACAAATAAATAAAAAACTTGAACAATATAAAGTAAAAATTTCTCCATGTCCAGTCCTCCCCAATAAACTTAATTTTCCTAGATGAAACACTTCAGTATTGTAATTCTCCATATCCTTTTCATTGCATGTATAAACTACATCCTAATGCTTTTTTAACCCAATGTACTGTACAGATTATCAGAATACATTTTGAAGATTTAAAATAGTATGGCCTAGGAAATTGTTCTACATACTTGTTTCTTCATGTGGACCAATAAATTGGGTGCATTTTTTCTTCCCTTTTCAGAAAACACGAACAGGGAAGAACCCCCTCCTACCTCATCCTCTTCTCCTTCACCCTCATCCCCTTCACCCACTCTCAGCAGACGAAGGCCTGAAATGGGGACGTTTCTTAGAAAGAAGAAAACGAGCGATGTCTACTTTGTGTGTCTGGTTTGGGCCATCATCGGCGTCCAGGTCTGGTTGAACCTGTGGATCGTGCAGTTGCTGCCCGTGCCTATTGCAGGTTAATCTGCTTCATTAGATCTTGCCGTTTGTGTGTTTGTTTTTATATTTGGCTTTTCAGATTTGGTAGTTTTACTGTTTTAAATAAATGTCATATTTATATTTCAATAAGCATTGTTTTAGAAATTTATTATTACTTGGTCACCTTACTATTTCACTTGTAGACTTGAACATGTATTCAGCCCTATACTTTTGTTTCCTCTGAAGAGTGAACTGTTCACCCATCCATGGTTCTGTCTGGGAGCTTGTTAACAACAGTCTTGGGCTTTGGGGTTCACAACTGAATCTTGATTGTCACTTTTAGTGAAGTGTGTGTTACATTGCATTTTAATTCAAAGGAAATGCTGGTTTTGAGAAATATATCTCTGCCATGTCTTGATTTTTCTTTTGCTTGACAGAAAATTAGATTGCATGATTTTTCTTAAATCATGCAGTCTTTTTTTAAAATTGGAATCTTTTGGCTTTTTCTATATTTTTTTGAATTGGTTACTTTGTACCTATCATGGTGACATAGGCCCACTTCTATTCCATTATTTCGGTTTAAAGCTGTCTTGCAAGGCTGACAAGAATAAGGAAGAGTGCTCTCTGGATCAGATGCACTGTAGAAGAGTCTTGTTTTATACTTTTCTGGGCTGTTTTGGCTTTCTTTTATTGTGGATATCGTGTGTACGAAATTTATTAAGTCCTTTCTTCCTCATCCCTCATGTTTTTTTCTTTAAATTTTTATCTCTGTTTTAAGGTCACATTAAATTAAGGAGCCTTTTCATGCTTTAACTATCTAACCTATAGTCAGTTTGTATGTACATGTGTTTCTTATCTTCTCCACAGTCTGGATACTCAAAAAGCTTGTCATTCATTTTGGAGTCGTGAACTTCCTAGAGAAGCGCTGCCGCCTGTGGTGGCAGGTCATAGACCACTTCCTGAAGGAGCGGCAGGAAGCCCTGGCCCCCTGGCCAATCATTGGCATCGGGAAATTCTTATTAAAAGTTGATAGCAAGGTATGGTATTTTAAGAATTTGGGCTGTTTTAATGGAATTTATGTATTCATGGTCTGAAATAATGCCACTTCATAGTCTCTCCCCTTACTTTTGCAGTTGTCAATAACACATTGAATGTTTAATTCTACAATGAAATTTAAAGTTGACACTTATGGTTTATGTAACATAGGGTAGACATAATTGAAGTATTATATAAGCACCATCTTTCCCCTTAAGAGGGAAAGAAGAGGATCTTTTTTTTAAAGATTTGTTTATTCATACAGAACTGGGGTACAGGCCAGAGATGCGGAGGGCGAGAGGATTCACCAGGAACAGAGTGGGAGCAGAACAGGCAGATCGACAAAGTACACTGCTGAGGGGAGCAGCAGGCGGGTCAGGAGAGGTCTGCCACGCCATGTGGATATCCCCAGGGGCAGGCGGGGATCGAACTCATGCGGAATTGGCTTAAGCTTCTTAGTGCAGTGCTTTCACCCGCTGCGCCACCAGGGAGGGCCCCAAGAAGAGGATCTTATGGAACACCTAGTTCAACTCATTTTGTAAGGACTGGTTGAAATCTGGAGGGGCTCATTGACTTACCTAAATGATAGTGGCTCAGTTTAACGAATATATATATATATATTTTTTTAAGATTTATTATATTTATTCGTACAGAACTGGGGCACAGGCCAGAGATGCGGAGGGTGAGAGGATTCACCAG
>NW_004567107.1:18069389-18080336 GCF_000260355.1 Condylura cristata
CAGCAGGCAGGTCAGGAGAGGTCTGCCGCACCATGTGGATCAGCGTCCTGGCTGGGGATCAAACTCCTGCTGCAGTGACTTCTGAGAGCTTCATAGTGCAGTGATGTAACCTATTGCGCCACCAGGGAGAGCCCTAGTGAATATTTTTTTTAAATAATTCCCATCAGTCAGATATTGTGCTAAATCCTAGAGAAAGTCAGATATAGAAAGTCTGTTTGGTAAAGAGAGAGAGTGATCTGTTAAGTTTCAGAAGCTTAGTGGTTGTGGGCATGGTCTCTGAATCCAGACTCTTTCAGATCCATCTCTGCTACTTATTAGCTGTGTGACCTTTGTGCTGGTTAAATGTTGGCTGGTACAGTTTGTGTAGGAAAAATAGAGGCTACAATGAGAGTGCTGAAAAAGAAATGACTCTCCTTTGGTGAGACTGTGGGACAGGGGGTGTTTTGAAGAAGAAGTAATGCCAGACATGGTTTGAAGTACAAGTAGGTGTTTATTACATGGACAAGAAAAGGAAGACAGAGCAGTGTACAGACAAAGAGACTTCACAGCATGAATTCAGAGAACACCAGGAAAATGTTCCTGGTGAACATCTGAAATGGTGATTAGTGGGAGGTGAGAATGGAGCAACAGGGGAAATTGTATCAAGAAGGTCTGTGCAAGAGACTTCACCAGAGACTAGAAACTGTTTCCTTTAATCTGTCTATCTGTGATCAAAGTTGAGAAATACTGTTATGGAAACCAAGTATAGATGTGGATTAAAATAGTAACTGGTATTCTTGTGAGGAGGACAGAGAACTTTGAATGCATAAAATGCATAAAATCCTGAGACAGTGGAGATAAAGTAGATAAGCTTTTCTTACATTTGCATGACTATCTTTAAAAGTTTGCTAGTTCTGGACCTCCCTGGTGGTGCAAGAGCATTAGAAAATATTTGTCATGGAGTAGTAACCTTGTAAGAATTTGCCATTTTTAGTGAAATCAATAAAATTAGCTTTTCCTGCTGTCACAAATGGGGTATTTTTTCAGTTGATTTATTCAGTTCTAGCTGGTATAACAATAAATTTGGGTTGCTCTTTTGAAAATAAACACAGTTTTCTTGTTTCTATTATAACTTAATTGGTGGCAGTGATGGGTAGTTTTTCAAAGTGATCTCTTGCAGAGGGTTGGAAGTGCGTGTTTAAATGTGTACTGCAGGGAAAAGTGCAAACAGCGTTTACAGTCACTGATGAAAGGTCTTTTAGGCTTTAGACTGATCTTTGTGGTGCATGATGTATGAATCTTAGGTATTATTCTGATCTTTGAAACTTGGTGTGACTACTTAAGCCTACATACCTTCTTCCAGTTATTTTATTGAATTGCCAACAAGCTTGCAGTTATCACCATTTCAGTTTACTTTAAAGCAATATTACATTCACTAGATTTAAAATCTTGTTGTTAATGCATTATAATTTTGTTTTCTAGTTTTTCCTTTGGGATAATTTCCTCCTCATCTTTTCAGTGACTTTCTTTTCTTTTCATTCTATTATCGCATTCCCTAATGATGTTCCACTGCTCTTATCTTCTCTCTTTCTCCTTACCCCCTATCCTCAAGCTCTGGCACTGGCTAAATAAGAAGGTAAATGAACACATGGATGTTGACTTTTACTGTTGAAATTCTGTAAACTCACTCCTTACCTCCTTTTTCACCTTGTATTTCTGTCTATATGTCAACTTACGTTTTTGTCTTTAAAGTTCTAACTGTAAGCTATGGAAGGTCATGCATCATTAATACTGTCACAGTATAATTCGCTAAAAACTCAAGGGCTTTTTAGAATATAGATGGTATCTCCTTTCCCAAGTATTTGTAAGAAGTTCTGTCTTGTAGTCCTATTTGTCCACTGTGATTTCCATTCTTCAACTCTATTATGTGACCCAGCCTGATACTTAGTCTCCATTGAGGTGGTAGAGCACATTAGGCAATAGTTACTGACAAAGGGAGAGCAGTCCACGTGACTTTTCTCCATAAATGACAAAAGAAATTTTTAAAGGAGTACATCTGTGAAATATTTGTCTGCTTCTCTTGGCTAGTAATATGTGTGTGTGTGTGTGTGTGTTTTAATAAATACTTAAATTTTATTTTTTATCTTAAAAACTATTTAAAACTATTAAAAACTATCTTAAAAACTATTGTAATCATGGCCTGTGACATTTAATTTCATGTTATTTCCCAAAGTTTGAAGCTGTGCATATGGCAAATGCTTCACACGATTGTCATGGAATCACAATAGGTATATTTTTGATAATTTCAGTAAAGACTAACGTAGATATATTAGGAGTTCCATATCTCTGACATAGAGTCCATATATTGAATTAAGTTCTAGACTTAATTTCATTAAATCTTTGGGGCAGATAGCAAGAGATAACATCTTTTGCAAGAATTGTGTTTAAACACAAAAGTATTTAGTAAGATTCTATAGTAGGTTTTCAGGAAGATGTGGCACCTCTTAGAAAAATGGATCTTAATGAGACGTTTGAGTGTAGAGATTAGGATTTCATTCTTCCTGTTGTAATAGAGGAAACGGGAGACATTTAACAATGCCTGAAGTTTTAAACTTTGAAGATAAACTGTGTGAAATATATAAACACATATACCACCATCACACACATGTGACTGTATATGCCTTCATTTTCAAAACTAGTATGAGGAAATGAGTTTAATCCCTGGCAAATGACAGTGCTGGGAATATTGGACACATTTCCTTATTCTGATCACTTAGGATCTTTAGATGCGAATATAAATTTATTGATATATGCACATTTTAAAGAATGATTGCCCTTCACATTTGAAACATCTAGAATGTCACTTTAAAATTACTCCCCACCCCCTATAAAAATAAAGTTTAAAAAAATTAAAACAACTCTAGAGCATAGAAGACAGGAAGTTATTGAAGACATGGCTTGGTTTCCAGGCTCATGGCAGTGGTGACAGATGGTGCCATTTCCTTAGCCCAGAGTAGGGTCAGGAGCATCTCCAGGATTTTTGGGAATTCTCGCCTGTTTCCTTCCCCTTCCTCTATTGCTTATTCTCAAAGTTTCTCTTCCTGTGTCTATCTATTTCTGTTTCCTTGTGAGTCTTCTTATTCATTCTTTTGGGGACTCTTCTCCAAATTTTTTATTTGCTTTATTTTTTCACTATCAGCCCTTAGCTCTGTGTACCAATTCCCCTCCCCATGTTTTTAACTGTTTTCCTGTCTCTTTTCCATGCTTTTCTCTCTTTTGTTATCTTCCTTTTTATCCTATTTTTACCTGATCTTAGCTAGCTGTATTGGGAATAGAAAACCCATCAAAATTTTAGCTTATATATTGAGCAATCTTATTTCTTTTAAATTTTGAGGGAAATATTTAACTCTCATGCTGATCCTTGAATATACATTTTTACTTATAGAAGATTTTGTATAAATTTTTTTCAACCTATGGGCACCATGGGCATATGGCTTGTGATAGGAAACTCCTACTCTGGTTTAAAATTATAATGTTGGCATACATAGTATGTTTGTCAATAGTCCATGTTTTATATGTTTAAAATACCTAACATAAATTTAGATAATTACAACTGTTAAATAAAATATTGTTTACATTAAAAAATATATTTAAAGGTGTGAGGCTTTCAAGTTATTTTCATAAATCATAATTTGGGAACACAAACCTAGCCTTAATCCTGAAATGGCTTTGTGCTTGCCCATTTAAGTATATATTTACTGAGCACTTCAATTGCTCTTGCACTATTGGGTTTCGGGGATCTTAAGAGGATTAATAGAACACCAGTCCCTTTCTCAGGAAATTGTCTCAAGAATTAGGGAAAGTTGGTTTCTAATTGTGAGACGTTTCAGTTTCGTTGATTACAGAACGTGCATTTAAAGTATGAGACCTGACCTTCCATATCTTAGAAACCTATTATTTTATTTATCTCTGCATTATCATCAATGCCTTGGTAGCATGCACTGAAAATTAGCTCTTCTGTGTGAAGCTGTAATTGGCAAGATTGAAGATGAACTTTTTATTTTTGAGTTAACATTGCATTGATATCTTAAAGACAGTATTCTTCATGAAAGATAAGGAGATGTAAGCTGATAAGCATTGAGTGGGAAATGTATTTAAGAATTCATGTTCTTTTTTAACCATCATTCCTTACTCTTGGAATGATTATTTTAAATCTCTGTTTGGAGAGCACATTTTAAATTTAAATTTAAGAATAATTTATTCAACAGTATTGTAGGTTCTTTGGGGTAGAGGGGTGCAATGTGATGTTTCAGGAGTCTTTAGTTTCATCGATTGTATTTTTGAAATATTAAATGGTAGCTTTGCATGGCAGAAATTTTGGAATCTTACCAGAATTATTAAATATTCTGAAGACAAAAAGAATTTAAATTTAAATATATTTAAAACAATGTCAAATAGTATTTAGGCAGAGCATAATTTTAATTATTAAGGAATAACCACTATATCAGTAGTCTTTCTTGATTTATAATTGCTGTAATTATAAAGCTTAATTTTTTAAAAAGAGTAGGAATTATAAGTGAAATATTGGAATTTTTTAAAGTATTATGACATGTTTTAAATATGAAAAAGTATGCAAAACTGTAAAGAATACCTAGGAACTTTATAGACATTACCTAGGTAACGAAATCCGTTTTAAACCCTTCTCTGCTGTGACTACCTCTCAACCCTTAGCCTTCAGCATAGTGTTTTGAAACTTACTTGTGAATGTCCTTATCACATTGTTACTGTTCATATTTTTGTAACCCTAATGACATGAACAGGAAAAACCTTTTTGATGTAATATATATATTTTTTACTAATATAATAGCTTATGTTTACATCATTTGGTGCCTCTTTCCATCTCAGTTGTAATCCCCATGGGCTTCCCATCACCAAATCACCCTTGTGCCATCACCTTAGTGATGTAATTCTTAACTGTGTAATTCAAGAAATGTGGTTTGTAAGGGACATCTTCGACAGTTATCCATGTTTGCTGATTGATAGTAAAACTATATAATATTTGAGATGAGCTAATGGATTGTCATTTTTTTCAGAATATTTACCATCTGGTAAATTATCATCTGAAATGTAAATATACAGTAGTAGAATCCAAACACAGATGTAGATTATCTTCAAGTTGGCAGCCTTTCCTGAGATATCACAATAATAAACTAAGCAATGATTAATAATGCTTAATTTTCTTAAGTAGCTTACAGCTTTCACTGCTTTAATCATTAAGCTATAGTTTGCTTTACAGTGCTGAATATTTTATCCTCTTGATATTTGAATATGCATAAGTTTTTACTAAGTGTACTTGAAAGATAAATCACTCTCTTTTTTTTTCTGTGCAGATGATCATCTGGTTGGAGAAGATGTTAGACAAAATAATTAGCATTTTCATCATATTTTTGTTAGTGATAGGAACACTTCTTTTAGCCCTACTCCTAACTGCAAAGGTAGAGTACAATTACTGTTACTATTAACAATACTTAATTGTTAGAATTATAATAGAGAAGAAGCTAGAAGAAGCAGATGAAAAATGTTACTTTGCTATAAATATGTTTAGCAATTAATGTGTGATTATTATTAGCTGTCAATGAATTTAGCTAGTATATTTTTTTATGTGCATCTTTATCATCAAGATGCTTAGGGGTTAAATGTGGATGGAAAAATAGAGGTATAGAGCAACAAGTAACTTATCTCAATAGAACTGTGATCTGGTCTCAGGTCACCGAATGCAGTTAGTACACTCTTAACTAGATTAGAAGTTGATTAGCTCGTTCCTCCATGTCTCATTGGTCTTTCTGCTGATAGGCTGCCCTGGAACCTTTATTTCCTACTTTCCAGTACAGATTCCAGTTTCTATTTCCTCTCTCCCCTCCTGGTCTGGGCTGACCAGGGTCTAAATGAGTCCCATGTGGTTTAAACAGCAGACATTTCTTCACCTCAGTTCTGGAGACTAGAAGTCAAAGAACAATGTGCCAGCTTGGCAGTGTTCTTAGTCGAAACCTTCTTTCTGATTTAATACTCCCCTGTATCCTCACGAGCGAAGAGAAAGATCATCTCTCTTATGCTATAAGGGTACAGAATTCTTTCATCATGAAGGCTCTACCCTTATGACCTAACTTCTTAAGTACCCTACCTCTTCTTAACCATGGAACTTATGTGCATTTCACCTCCTAACACCCCCTTTCCTCAAACAAACTTATTCTAAGTGCAGCTACATTTTTTTCTATAGTGAGTTCTTATTTTTTGTCATGTATCTTCATCTTTATTTAATATGACCTCTACATCTCAGCTTTTAACAAATTGTTTTCCAGGAATTATGAAGCTTACATGAATTTGTGGATATGGAAAATTTCCATATAGTGCTGTAGAGATACGGCGGTAACTATTAACAGTAGATAACCTTGTGTGGCAATTTTCTAAAGAATTGCATTGTTTCTGGCGATGTGAATCTCTACTCCAAAGTCCTGTTGTTAGTCATTGTCAGCTTTAATATACCCTTAGTCTTATTTGTTCCTAATAGACTGTTCTCTCCCTCCTCTGTGTCAGTCTCTGTATAGTAATTATTTGGTTTTTGTATGTGAATCACATGGTCACATACAGACTGTACAGATTGTTTTGAGGCCTTTCATTGTTTTTGTCACATGTTGCCTGAACCTCCACTGTGCTATCTTTCTTCTTGGAGAAACCCTTCATCAGTATCATCTTCCGTTTTCCTTTTCTTCTCTCATCTCCTCTTCTTCTGTTCCACTTTTCCTTTGTCCCTTTGCATAGGATATTCTTGCTTGCCTAATCTCAATTAGGTTCATCTTTCAAATCTTTTTTCTTTTTTCATCCCAGCCTCTTATGAGCTTGGATAACACGTATTACAGAACCACTTCTTTGTGGTTGAGGATTATGCAAAGCGAGCTTTGAAGAAAACTTACTGGCCATCTACTTCTTTCTCTTATCATCCAAAAGAGGTTATTCTCCAAAGCACCTTGACAGTATGCAGCTGAATGTCTAATAGATATGTCAAGTGTAACTTGTTAAAAACTGAATTCTAGACTTCCCCTAACTTTTCTAATCTCAGCATCTGCCATTCCTGTGAATGAACTCCATTCTTCTTGCTCAGGTAAAAAGCCTCAAAAATTTTATTGAAATTTTTATTATATTTCTCAGCTCTTACCAAATCCCAGGCAGAGGGTAGAGGTTTCTAATGTGATGTATCTGAGCATAACTTTTGCCAAAATCATTTTGCTAACAACTAAATTATGTAGGTTCAGTGAAAGCCCTTAGAGAGTTAGCCTTCCCCCCACCTCCCACTTTTCTTTAAAGATAAACTAAAAATACTGAGCAAAGACGTCAGTGACAGGGACATAGATTTTGCAGTTTGAATACAGATAAAATTGCTTATGAAACAAAATAGCAACAGTTCTCAGAAGGTCAAACCAGAATTGCCACAACACTTTTTGTTTACATCCAATTGTTAAACAAGAGTTTCTAGACGTATAATTGAAACACAAAATTATAATTCATACTCAGGGAAAAAACATTGGCTTGTTCCTTTTTTTATTCCTCTCATTTTGTGTTAGACAGGGTTAATTCTGAGGTGCAATTTCAGTTGACTTGTTTAACTCACAAACATTGCTCAGTTGCTTATTTAATTGTAGGTCTCGTGTTGCCTTACAGTTCCATAAGTTCACATTGTATCGTTAGTGCTCTTATTACATATAGATACACACCCTGTATATGCACACACATATGTAAACTAAATGTATATATGTGGCCTCGTGTAAATACTTACAAATTTCTAGTTAGAGGTTTTTTTTCCCTTAAATAAAGTGTTGAGCTTCTTCAAGGTTGGGAAGTCTCATGAACTTTCGGTTTCCACAGTATATGTCAAATGATATGTATATTGTTCAGAGTATGTTTCTATAATTGAAGTAAGATGTGTAATTCTTTGATTGTAAAAATCACTGTTTCAATAAATAGTATTGAGAAATTCTTTTTTCTCTTGTCTGTAATACAGGTACATCAAGAAAGTGTACACATGATTGAAGTCACAAGCAGTTTGATTAATGAAACTCTAGCAAATCACCCTGAGTGGGCAAAGTAAGAATACTGTTTTGACAAATATAGAAATGGCTGACTTAGGTTCCGTATCTGTGCATGTTCTGACGACAATCAGTAAGATTTTTTTCTCAGACCTAATACACATTCATTAGTTATTAAATATTTATACACATATCTCTGTGAGTTCTCACACTTCTGAGTGACACAAAAACTTGTTAATTTTTAACACTATCAGACATAATTTTCCTCATAAAGATGTAGTATCATATGTTCAGCAGTCCCTCCAAACCATGAATGAATCCATTAATACTAGAACAGTTTAAAAGTTACTTCATTTCTCACAGTTCCTGTGTGTTTAGAAACCTAAACTTGTTCATGTACTATGAGATTATTACATTTGTAAGGGCCTCTAAAATTTTATCTTGCTGAGGAATATTTGAACTGGGAATTTGCTAAGAAAAAAGGTTCGCATTTTAATTTTATTTGGAGTCTAGGATGAACTGGTTAATAGTAAAGATTGAAGCTGCTATCATTTGATCATTTGACATTCTACTTTTTAATTTCTCTGAAATGTCTTTTCTCTGGCTGAAGACGATCACTTTCCTAGGTGTCATCACTTCCATGGCTGTTTCTGGCAGTGGCCTTTCTCTTTATGATTGTTTCATACATGTGCATATAAGCAGTTTATCATTCTGACTTCTGTATAAATCACCAGTATATGTAGCTACTGTGAGTGCAGGGTATTGCACGTTTGACTTGACTCACTATTTGTCTCCCACATGCCAGGTTTGTAGCATATTTGGGCCTTAGGAAAATGTTTAGTAACTGCTTGCCATGGTCTTTGGCATCACTCATGAAGAGCTGAAAAAGACTGTCAAATTTGTGAAGTCAGCAGCTCTAGTAAACAGTAGTATGGGGAGAATCAGAGTATGTGAAAACATTCTCTCCATAGGGTAATGCTGGGTATGTTTAGTGTGTTATTAGGGCCAATGAAACAGCCCATTTAGTAAACAGAAAAAATGGGGATGCCACCTCTCACTGCACAAGGAGTCAAACTTGTTGATTGCAGTTCTTGTACTGCTGGAACTCTGCTCAGGAGTTCCTCATGTCAAGAGTGGGTAAAAAATTTAAAACCATGACTCATCTTTAGTTTCCTTCCTCAATTAGTTTCTTCCTTAGATCAGTGATACTCAAATTTTAGCATGCAATAGTGTCACCTGCAGGCTTCTTAAGTAACAGACTGCTGGGCCCTAACCCAGAGTTCCCTTTTGGTATATCTGGGTTGGGTTCAAGAATTAGCATGATCACTGGTTTCTTAACACTTTTTTTTTTTTTAAATTGAAGTAGCATTGCATTAAAACATTATGCATTTGGGGTGTCTATCATTGAAAATCAACATGTGCATATACTATCCCAAGCAGTTCTGATCCTACTGCTCTGAGGACCACACTTTGAGTTCCACTGACTATCCCATTGTCCCAGAACAGCTTCCTCTGGAGCTGAATAAGACAGATGGCCTAGGATATACATGGAGAGAGAAAGCAGGTAGAGCAGAATGACAGGGAGGTTGTAGGGGAAATGGGCTAAAAGCTAAAGAAAGTGTGAAGTGAAAAGCTGAATGTTCGAATAAGACCAGTTCGGCCTGGAAGTCAGGGATTCCTGTCTGTGATTCATTTGTATCTCTGTGGTAACTGGTCATCAGTTTGTTAGTTGCTGATTTTTAAATACACTGAATGTCAAGAGTTATTGGTACAGTATACTAAAAGTGCACTTTTCTTTCTTCATTGTCATTTAGCTGGCTTCCTGAGGCTCAGGTAGTCCAAAGAGCCCTCAATTCTGCAGCTAACAATGTGTACCAATATGGACGAGAATGGATAACTCACAAGGTAAGGAAAGAATCTCTTTTTGTGGCTTGCTTTTTGGAGCCACTTTTTGATAAAGCTTAAGTGGAGATTCTGTTTAGAATAATTTCTATTTTTGAGATAGACTTAAATCTTTAAGTCAACAAACAATAGATAATGAAATTAAAACTTCTGGATTATCATATTAAGTAGTGTCAACTGCCTAAAAAGTATGAGAGATTGGTCATTTGCTTCTTGTTCAAAATAGACCTGATTCTTTATTTCTATAGGAGGATAGAATGATCACTAAGCTAGGGGGTTCAAATAAGACTTTGGGGGAAAAAAGTATTAGCACATATTAAATTTTATTATCCATTGAGATAAGTGTACTTGGCAGCTTCCAATTTATTTACCTTAATCTTTTTTTAAAAAAAGTGTAGTAGTCTGAATTATTTTGCCCACTGTGCAGATGAAGAAACATACTCTGCAAAGATAAGCATGTTCCTGGTGGTGATGTAATACATGGCACACTATGCTTTCATACTGTAAACTAATTCCAAATCCTTAACTCTTTTTAGTATAGTATGCTAGAAACTAGATTGAGTATTTAATGTGGCACTTGAGATAAATCTGAAGGAATGACAGGCATTAGATGAATAAAAGGTAGTATGTATTTCAATAAGAGGTGGTTATCTGAGACAGCAGTGTGCTAGAGGAGGTGCATTTGACCTTTATGAAAGGAAAATAAAAGATAGAGGGAAAGATAGAAGCAGCAGAGTTAAGGATCAGACTCCATGATAGAGTCATGATATCCTTCAGTATTCAGTATTGCCTATGGAATAAGAGATAATTAGAAACTTTAATGTATTGAAGTAATTAGGTTCATGTGGGGATTGACCATCTACACAGACTATATCTTGGTAGTGAGTAAATAATACCAAAAGTTTATGAACTGGGACCTCCCTGGTGGCACAGCGGGTTAAAGTACAGCACTAAGAAGCTAAAGCCATTTCCGCATGAGTTCGAT
>NW_004567107.1:18081776-18111080 GCF_000260355.1 Condylura cristata
CTTTTATCAATTTCCAGAAGACACACACTTGAGGATTGTGGAATAGATGAGTGTAAGGTGTAAGATGAATTATCTCCAGCAAATGTCTCTCCTTTTGCCAGCCACTGCGGCAGGCATGAGTTCTATCCCCTACCAAGAAGCTGTCCTTGTGGTGCAGTAGACCACTTCTGTCTTCCCTACTGCTCCCCTTAGCAGTGTATTTCAATAGACCTACCTGTTCTGTTCCCTAACTCTGTCTCTGGTGAATCCTCTCACCTCACCTCCCCCACACCTCTGTCCTATACCCCAGTTCTTGTATATATAAATAAAATAGGTCTTTCCTTTCTCTATGGCCTGAAGCTGCTTTCTTAGAGACCCAAGAACAGAGAAAAGATAAAAGACAGGCAAGTAAGCTTACTGGAAATGTGAGGAGTAAAGTTTAAGTGGCCAGAGGCAGGTACATAGTATGGAACACTTTAGATTGATTTGAAACAAGTATAAAGATCCAGCATATATTAATATTACTAAATTGCTACCTGTAATACTCTGTTCCAGCTTCATAAAATTCTTGGTGATAAGATGAACAATACTGCTGTGATTGAAAAGCAAGTACTAGAACTTTGGGACAGACTGTATCATTCTTGGTTTGTAAAGGTAAGTTATTTCAGCTGAGGATTTTGGTTGTGATATAAGAAAGTCCTTTTATTTTGGAGACTCAATGACCAGATAGAATAGTACTCATACTAGGATTTCATTTCTTGAAATTCTAAGCTTCTATCTTAAGAAAAACTCAGGTTTTTAGAAGGCAGCAATTTTACTTACTATGAGTTAATCTCCATGGTGGAACCCCTAAGTCCCTCTGGTGTGTCAGTATCCCATCCTCTGTTCATTATCATCACCAGCATGTCAGCCATTAGGCTACCCCTTTGCCATAAAAATCTAATGCACACCATGCAAATAATGGTATTTTCCTACTGGCTACTGCAGCCTAAAATGACCAGGGAAAATTCATCTTTAGTATATTTTTCTTAGCACAATATACCTAATATCATTTCAATATGTAAACAGTAGAAAGAAAACTTTTGTAAATATTTTATACATATATTTTTCATACTAAGTCTTTGAAATCTGGTGTATATTTTATATTCAGTACATATCAGTTTTTGGGATGGACACATTTTTATTGCTTCATGTCCACATGTAGCTGGTGTCTACTATTTTGGACAGTATCACTAGATATTGAGTACTTTTCGCTTTGAGAAAATGAAATTTTAAGTATCTTTATTTTCAATCAACCTTTATGTTACGTGTACTAATACATTCCTACTTAAGAAATTATTATGGAAAATGACACCATTTTCCACTTACTATGAAATGAAGGTTTTGAAACATCTGGTTGTGCCAGTCGGTGCTGTGCTCTAGGCTTGACCACATGCCCTGTGGCTCACCAGAAGCTGTGCTGTGTGTGATGCCTGTCCAACTGGAAAAGAGGTTGAGAGTGGGCCAGGGTTGGTGGTGATTTACCAGGGCTCAAGGGAGAAATGGACCCTATAAAAGGAGAAAAGGAAACATAAAAATCCCTTAACTTGGGGTGGAGGTCTCAATTTTTAACTTGAATTTATTGCTTAGTGACCTGTTTGGGATTTTGTTTTCTTGTCCTGGGATAAATGGAGGGGGTGTGTTGGTTTATGTGGGTTTCAGAGATTGGGAATTAAATCAAACTGATTGGGAAAATCTAGGTTTTGACCCCACTGCTGGAGAACCAGACAGTTGGAAAGGTGATATCTATATCCTCTGGTAACTCGGGGGCTTCTGCTTACCAGCAAACAGCTTTTACCATTCCCCACCCCTTTTGAGTTTCATTTTAGACTTGAGGAGGTCAGTATTTTAAAAACATAGGTTTATAAGCAGCTAAGTACATTGCTTTCTTATGTTAGGACCTAATGTCTTTCTATACTATATAATGAAGATTAGTACCCACTTTGCAAAATGAGAGAGTGGGAATGCATATAACTGTCAAGCTCTGTTTCTGCTTGCCTCTTCACTCTGGTTATTCATAGTTATTTCAGATTTAGTCATGCAGTCTTGCCAGCGTAACTCTTTCACATGGATGAGTTAGTTTCTTGTTTGTTTGTTTGTTTTTTTCCATATTCTTCTCTCCCACCTCTATTGTAAGTGGAAAATTCATAAGGTAAGTGAAGAAAGGAGAAAAAAGTAAAAGAAACGGGAAACCAGAAAAGGCAGAGGAGCTAAAAAGCAAAAAAGAAGATGTAAGTAGAAACTGGTTTTGTATAGTTGTGTATCTTGAAGAATAAGGTGTTTACAAGCATTTAGGAAGGAAGCACTTGGCGAGGCTGACTAAGTAGGACATAAACAGCAAAACACTACATTTCATGTCTTCAGGTGGAGTCTTACTTGATTTCTTATATAATGCAATTCTTTTTCCTTATAAATACTTACTAAAGTGTTACAGTGGGCCTAAAACAAAAAGGTCACTTATTCTTTTTTTTGTTTAGGTTAACATGGTGATTTCATGTTTGAACTGTTTTATTCCATAGAATGTCACGCACTTGGGGAGACACAAAGGACACAAGATGCACATAAGTCGCCAGAACAGCTGGCTGGGAGACATCCTGGACTGGCAGGACATTGCTTCCTTCGTTCACGAGAACATCGAAACGTTTCTTTCGGTAAAAAATAGTTATGGTAAAAATAAACTGTTATAAAAAAAATAGTTATGGAAATAAAACAGAAGCCTCAATTCCTAGTTTTCTTCTCACTTAGAGGAGTTTAGTTACCCTGATTTTAACATATGACATTTGCAGTTTTGAGAGTTCTAAATGCATTGGCAAGGTACCCAAAGGCCTCAGGGGTCCTCCCCAGATGCCTCCTCTGGTCGAAGAGTTTGAGCACTGTTTTGGCTCTCAGATTCTCCTGCATGGGTATCCTCTTCCCCTAGGACTGAAGAGAAGGTGCCCAGCTGGACCACTAGGAAGGGAGTTGTCTGTTTAGTGCAAGTGACCTTTGGTAATGGAACTCCATTCCAGTTGTAGTAGAGACTGCATGGGACCATTCAAAATTGTAGCTTGCTTTGTTTTTATGCACCACCCACCTCTGCCTTGTTTTCTAGAAGAAGAAAGGCAGCAACAAAGAGCTTGCAGCATTGATAAGTTTGGCTCACTCTCATGTACTTGGTGTGTGGATTTTCACCAAGATGAGGATTTTCTTGAAAATAAACTCGTGACTTTCACCAATTTGATAAAAATTGAAGTTTGCAATGTTAGATTTTTTAAATTTTATTTTTATCAAAATACTAGATGACCATATCCAGAAAGTCAAAAATGCTTTAAAATTTTTAGTAAAATGTAGTGCTGTACTGCATGCTCCTCCACTTCACCATACTCCTCTAACTTCCTTGTGTTATTTACACTTCTAAAACATTTCTAATACTATCTCCCATCATGGCTCAGCAGTTTTCAACATTATCTCTTGGCTCCCTAATATGGAAGACAGTATAGAGACATGTCTTGTTCTACAGCCTCGCAGTCTTCCTTTCATTGCCCTCTTAAATTTCTTCCCACTCCTCTGCACTCAGACTGGCTAACCCTTCTCTACACCTGATATTGTTACAACAGTTCGGGATTAAATCTAGAAATTCTTGTTTTTAAGCTTTGGGAATTTTTTAATGTTATGTTTTGGATACCTCCTTCTGTTTTCTGTAGTGGCTCTCAAAATTTTTGGCCTGAAGACTCCAAAGAGCTTTTATTTATGTGGGTTGTAGTTAATGCTATTTACTATATTAAGAATTTAAACTGAACATTTTTAGGCTACCTATCAATCTGTTAAAAAATAACATTACATGTTAGCATTTTTTTCTGTGTCAGAAAAATTTTCTGAGACCAACAAAATATTGATTGCATGAGATAGGCTTTCTTTTCACATTTTTGCAAATCTGTATAGTATGCATTTGTATATTTACTTCATACAGAAATTGTACATTTGGAGACGAGAGAACCCTTTTAATATCCTTTCAGATAATTGTGTCCATTCTTCTTTGATACTATAACAAAATTCAACAAATGTTATTTCTTAGTGGTTATTTGCACTGTGGAATTGGAAGTTTTATCTATGAACTCTTTGTATTCTTTTATGTTAAAGTCCATTGATCTATCTTGGTTAAGAATGGGTCTTTTACCCTTGTAAAATCCTGTTGATTTGGAATATGGGTTCACTAATTGCTGTATACCTTTTAAATAGTAACATATTTTTGTTATACATTCTAAAAAAATCACATTTTTTAATATCCTCATCTGTTTTATCAGAAAGATGTTTTAAGAAGCTGTCAAGACTGGTGTATCTTTAATTTCTGCCCTTATAAGTAATATCCAGTGGCTCTTTGTATTCTGAGCCTTCCTCCTTACCTCCTTGGGTACACTGTAAGTTTGACTGTTGTTACCAGTCTTACAATAACAAGAGGGTATTTCCTATCAGTGTGACCCAAGAGCAATTAAAAACTGTTTTTGATTAAAAATTCCAAAATAACTCATGCTCCTTTCAAAAGAATGCTTGTCAAAATCACAAGTAAGGGTATTGTTGATTTATTTCTCGGAATCAGTGGCATTATTCATTCATTCTTTATCCCACAAGGTCAAGCAGTCAATCATGCATATTTTTGTAGGCATGTGGCACATTTTCTAGATTTTATGTAAGGAGTTTTTGTAAATGAAAATAGCCTGCCAAAGTTCTCTTATGAAGACTGAACTGAGGTTTGCAAGAAATGCCGAGGATAACAAAATAAGCCTTTTCATGACACATTTGAGGTAGGAAAGGAATGGACAGGCCTTTCATAGAACAGATGGTATAACTTGAACATACGACAAAACCCAAAACTGCTATTTTGAAAAGGACACCAAAATAAAATTAGCCGTTAGGCGTTCTGGTCCCGGCTCTAGTTTTGCTTATTAGCTTGATATCCTTGGACAAGCTTTAAAAAAAAAAAATCTCTGAGCTGCAGCTACACTAAAGATGGTACCGTCTTCCCACATAGCACGATTGTGAGGTTGATGGGAACATGCTGAAAACTAAAGGAAGGCTGCTTTTCTGGTCATAGTGCTCTCATACTTTTTGTTATGAGTAAGGGTAGCCCACTTGAGATTGTTACAGCAGATGTTATCATGAGGGGATTAGTTTATCAAGAAATAGGAAATGAAAACATGTTAATTGTGCTGTAGATATTACACATCTTCTTTTAGTAATGTTTAGCATTTGATAATAATCTTCATTTTAATATGTGGCTCTAGTAGATTTGTAGGTGATGAATCAACTGAACTTAGTAGGTCCTCATATAGCAGTTGTCATTTTACCTGATTAAAGATTTTCAGCTGCAGAGCTCTGCCCTTAATTCTATCTTTTCCTTCCTTTACTGTTGATTTTAGTGGTCATTGAAGTGATACTTTTCTATTTGTAGATCTTTTGGGTTGGAGGCAGCACGGGATAGGGGAGATACCTATTAAGGTAAATGCTAGAATTTTATGACCTGTGCTTGTGATCCTACAAGCTAAATATAACTGCATGTTGTATTTTGGCTTACTTCTCAGTACATATTTTTTCTGTGCATACCATTTTTACATAATTACCATTATGCTAGATGTAAAGTATTGATCTTTTAAAAAAAATTTAGTTGTATCATAATATCTTTTTCTGTTAGTAATAGAGGTATTCTTCATGTTGCCCAGTAGTATTTGGATTCAGTTCACCCAGATTTATGTAATCTTTTTAGTCAACATTCATGTTTTTGATGAATTTTGTTTGTTCTATTTAAAATAATACTCAGTTCTTTTTATCTTTTCAGCTATGGCACTGTGTTAAACACTAGCTACCTGTAGAAACTTCTCTCCTGAGGGTCTAATATTCAGCTTTCCCTCCTGTCAGATCTTAGAGTCTCTGTGGATTGTTATGAGCCGCAACGTGAGCCTGCTCTTTACCACTGTCACGACGCTCCTAACCATTGTCTTCTACAGTGGGACCGCCCTTCTCAATTTTGTGTTGTCTCTGGTATGTACAAGTGATAGGCACACCTCATGTCCTGTTCTGCAGCAAAGCGTGTTCTTGATTCCTTTTGTGTTTCCTTCCTGTAGTTTTCAGATGAGATTTTTTAGGAGTCATTGTCCTTTGTTTTGCAGATAATTTTCCTGACCACACTATTTTATCTATTAAGTTCCAGTGATGAATACTATAAGCCAGTGAAGTGGGTGATAAGTCTGACACCACTCTCTCAGCCTGGTCCTTCCTCTAATATTATTGGCCAGTCTGTGGAAGAAGCTATCAGGTAGGGATCAAATTTATACTCTTTTCCTTCCTTCAGAAAATACTTTTCATGAGAAGGTTTTTTTTCTCTCTTGATCTTCCTAGTAATACTCAGTTAAACTAAATAATATGATGGACATTGGTATTCTCAAAATTTTCTTTACCTCCTCCTGAGACAATAATATGAGCAGTGCAAATGTTAAGAAAAAAAAAATTCAAAGTAGTTTCAATAACCTCCTTTTACATCTGTGATTTACAGGGATTTAATGGCTACCACCACTGGCTTTTCCATGTATAGATCTTGCTTTAGCTCCTGTTTTATGTCATTTTCTTGGGAGAACCCCCTCTTGTTTTACATGACTCCTCACCTTCTCAGAGCCTCCTCTTGTCTCAGAAATTCTAGCTTTGTTCAGGAAGAACAGTATACCTTCCTATTTCTTCCTTTCTCCTGCAGCCAGGCTATGCCCTCTGCAAGGGTAGATTGACTACAAGAAATGTAAACTTTTTGAGTATATCCAAGTTGTAGGCTCTCTGTGTATCTCAGGTTCTGACTAGAACCTTCCATCAGCCATTCCTTCTGAGGATCAGTAGTGCAGACTTAGGTTTCTCAGTGAAATGATTCTCCAACTATACTGGCTCCTGGTCCCCTTTTTTTTCTTCATCATTTCAGGTGTTGAAGAACAGAACAGGCCTATCTCAGAAACCCCCAAACCTTATCACTCATTGCTTTTAACTCATTAAGACAAGGCAATAATTTTTACTGTGTATGATTAAGCTACTCATATAAAATCCTCATTACACTCCTTTTTCTAACAAATTGTTAACAGGTGGTTTTTTTAAGCTTCTCTTAAAATAGTGAATCTTTGGCATTTATTTTTTCACACACTTAATAAAAAAATAACTACTTCTTGAAACTAGTCTTCCACAGGAATCTTGATATGACCCAGTAATCCTGTCTGGCTGATCTTGCTTGATTTTTCCCTACTGATGTGGCAGCTGGTGAGGATATCACCTTTATCTTCTGAAAAACCTCAGTTACATTCACACAGCGTACATGTTCATAAAAGTGTCTCTGAAAACTTTGGTAGGTTTTCTTTCTCCTTATTACTAACAAGTCATCTTTATCACTATCCTGCTTCCCTGAGTAGATGTTAATTGGGATTTAAAAAAGTTTTGAGAAGCTCTTCACCCTCTATGGTGCCCTCAACGTCATCTATTCTTGTAAAGATTCCAGGTTTGCATGTATGCTAATGTAATGACTTCTGTGTGCAGCTGTTTTCTGGAAAAATGCTTATTGACCTTAGTGTCCCTTCTCAGTCTATGTGACCATTGCATTTATCCTTATTGAGTAAATGAAATGATAAATTCTAATAATAGGTGAATTTTAGTTTATCTGAGTGACATTTGTATGACTCAGAAACATCTATGGAAATGCTCTACCGAAAAGAAGAAAACCTCTGCCTTCCTAGTAGGATGAACTATTGAACGAGCCATATTAAATGCTAAAGAATCCTCTAGTTAAGCCACGCCTTACAGAAAAATAGTTACTTTGTCCATGAAGAACACCCCATTTTTCTAAAGCAATCTTTATTAACTCTCTTAATCTCATTAAAGACTTTCTGTTTCCAAATCCTGGTTCTTGTTTTTCTCTTGTCCTGTTTTTTTAGAGTGAACCACAACCACTTGCCAACTGTCATCTAAATGTCTGTATTGAGCCACCTTTATTCCTAACAAATACTCTGTTTTAAACTTTTTAACATTGTTTTCTTGGGACTGGAAAGCAAAACTGTGATTTGTGTCTCAGTTCCGCTGATTGGACATAACCTGCTGCTATTCCAGGAGAAGCTGGTAGGAGGAGATCATGAAATAAACTGGTGTATTAGTAAAACTATTCAAATGGGCACAAGAGACTGGCAGCTAAGATTTTAGATTTTCTACTGGAGATAATTTGAGATTAGCACTGCAGTCATCTCCAGAGATAGAAGAAAATACATGTTTTGTTTTGTTTTGTTTTTATCAATACAAGTTAGTGTTGCCTTTTTGAGATCACATATACTGATTATGCTATATAGTAGTAGTGCATATCTTGGTTCGGAAGTATTTCAGGGCAAAAATCTTTAGTTTTATCATCTTATTATAATGCAAAAATACCTTCTAACAACTCTCAGTACCAGAACTATAATCCAAACAGGTCTCAAAAACTGATAATTTTTTGTAAGTCTGCAAAATATAGTACAGGCTAAACTTGTTATGATCCACACTATTTTTCTAAACAAAACTGTATTGAGTTAAATAAATTTATAATTCGAGTGATACTTAGTAGTTGAAGTCCTTTTGTTCTCTTTATTGGACTAAATTCAAGACACATCAAAATACATAGATTTTATGCAGCTTCTTTGGAAGAACCTTCTTATGCATATAAGATAGCTATGAGTTCTGGTTCTAAGAGCTCTTGTCAAAATTTTCGTTCTGAAGGATTGTGTTCAATATAGGATATGTTTCTTCTTGGAGAAAGTTTTTAAGAGGAAAAATAGCATACAAATGTTTATGAAAATAATACACTGTTCTGGGAGTACATTTAGTCTGCAACTTAACTGTGATAGCAGATTTTTATAAGCATCCATCATTAGTTACCATCAATGTTGCATACAAGTAGAAATCATTAAATTCATTTTACATGGTCCATTAATAAGGTAAAACTGGAATTTAAGTTGGTAGTTAACTGCATGATCAGACAGTGAAAGTGTCTTTGTTCTTTGCCTTCTGAAATATGTGGCTACTTTAGAATCACTGTCTCATTGAATTTTTGAAGCTTGATTATTATTCTCAATTCTGAGTAAGTATTCTTCTACATTGAGTACATTGGGTTTTCATTCATGAATTTTAGAGCTAGTGGCATGCCTCCTTGTCCCCAAACCATTTTCTTCCCCTTAGAGCATGTTGTGTCCTGAATGTTTGCATCACACCTTCTTCCCCGATGCTCCCATTCTGCTTGCTCTGGTGGAGATATTGCACATTACTAAGTTGCATGTTGTCACGGCCTCAGTGCAATTTAGTGTGTGTGATATTTTCACATGAGTGCATGCACACGGGTATGGCTCTTGCTTGTGGAGTTACAGCTATTCGGTGTCAGTGGGTGGAAGTCTGGCTGATGACCTAGATGGCGGAATGTGTGTACCATGATATTTTCATTTGGAAAAGTGAACATGCTTCCCCCACTTTTGGAGAATTAGAAGAATTTGGACTGAAAAGATCATGGTTAAATCAGTCATTTTATTTTTGATTTTGAATTAAGTGTTCATTGGAACGAAGTTCTCATGGATTTCCTACTATAAACAATGTTGGTTTAAATTAAGATACATAAGGAATAGTTTCAAGCTATTATATATGAGCAAATGTATTTTCGTTTATTTGAAGAGATCTCTCTTAACAATGGAACAGAGAGACAGAAAGTCTTTGCATATTTGGGGAAATTAACTGGGATTTTTAAATAACAAAGTCAGTAAATGCCTTTTAAACTTTCCTGATTAAAATTACCTGATTAAAGATTTAGGGTCTGATAAACCTAAACCTTTAATTTGTATCCTAGGAAAAATGACTTTCAAAACTCTTGTTTTGTATTTAACTTCTCATAGTGATATTTTAAAAATTATTAAATTGATTTTAATAGGCTATAATAGAATTAATTTTGAGGTACAAATATTTGCTGTTTGCCTCTATAATTGAAGCAACCTCTTGTTAATTTTTTAGTTAGCATTAGAATAAACAGCCATGATAAACCATGTATGTGTTAATGACATAAACATGTTAATACTACTACTACCAAGGGCTCCAGATGATCTGATGAGATGCTGTGGTTATATGTGTCTGTGTGTGACTTATTTCCAGTGGAACAGGAGGCCTCTGTGCAGGTGGCTATCCCCGGTGCCCCTCAACAGCATGCTAGGTCTGCAGGGACAGCCAAAGCTATTTCCCTTTGGAATGGGAAATCGAGTGTCAACCAAGTTTCTGTATATTTTACCGTGGAAATGGGCCGCTGAGGCACATGAGCCAGGAAAGAGGAAGGCAAGTACCTTCCTGGTCTGTAGTGAGCAACAGAACTCGGGCTGCTTTTCCCAACTGGTCGTTTTATATGTGGTGCCCCTCGCCACTAGTCACTGTTCTTGAGGCACAGTGTGTGGCAGGGAGGGTAGAATACTGGTAAGTAAATAATCCCTTTTGTTTTCTAGAGGAATGACAGCCTCATAGCATTCTTACTGTACCTTCAGAAAGAGGGCAGAACCAGGTTAGGGCATGTTGGGAGGAGGCAGATTTGATTGGGGGTTCTTTCCTGTCCTCTGATTCTAGCCACATGCCTTTTACCCTTCTGTGGTCTAGGGCCCTGTGCATCCTGAGGGCCTGACGATGATGTTACAATATCTCCACTGCTCTCCTTGCTTCAAATCTCATTTCATTGAAAGTAGGTCATCTGATCAAATCCTGAGTTATCTGGGTACTTTCCTGTCACTCAGATACAAAGCCACAATAATCTTTTGGTCAGAAATAAAAGAGAGGTTTGATAGCAGAAGTGAAGTATTAGGTAGCTTGTGAAAGTGGAATGTTTTCATGTTAGAATTTATAAAGGGTGAAGACAGAGTTGATTACGAGCAATTAAAATCCTAACCAGTCATTTGAAATCAGTTCAAGCCCCTGGTGCTGAGGAGTTGTCTATATATGATTGGACAAACAAGGTGTGGACACGCACCTCTTTAGTGCTTTACAGTGTAAATATACAGTAGTGTCTATTGGGGGAAAGCTAGAAGCAGGAAAAAAGCTGATTATGTGTGAATTTAGCATTTTTACCTGCAGAGAGGTATGCTTAGGTGGGGCCTGACTGAACTGGATGCACTGTGACCTACCTGCCTTCTGTGGAGAAGGGACCTGCCCCAGAATGGTGCAGGGGCAAGGAAACTGTAAGACTAAGAGGGAAGTTCTCCGAGTGAGCGAGTGAGGTCGTGGCCCTCCTAGAAAGGGGTTGCCTGTGACACAGTGGCTGATAGCAGTCTCTTGTTCCACTGAACTAGGTCTGTTCTGCTGAACCAGCTTGGCTGTGCAAAAGAAGGGAGGAGAAGAACCACCAGAGTCTTCTGAATTTTATCCTTTTTGTGGCTCAGTGCTGGGAAAGCTTGGAGAGATAGTTGGAGAACAGTTGTCAGTCTTTAAGAATGACTGGAAAGAGAGCAGCAGTAGACTGAGCACAGCAAATACTCATCTATTCAAAAGAGGGCTTAGAGTGGAGGGTTACTATATGTCACATCAGCAGTAGGCTGGTGACCTTGGTGAAGCTTTTCTGTAAATGTTTACAGTATGTGAACATGACTGTGAGCAGTTATAAAGGGAGGAGGTCGGTGTGGTCCTGATGGGGCCATGGATTCACCGAGGGGAAGCCACATGTAACGGCCCTTAGAAAATGACCAGTCGAAGTGATCTGTGATTCTTGCAGAAAGTTGGCTGAAGTGTATCATAATTTCTTCCTTTGATGGTACGACAACACAATGTTCATTACCTCTAGTAGCCACAACTTATTAAGATTGTTATCAATGAATGGACTAAATGAGGGGATGCATTGGTATGATGTAAGGCATATTCTTGTTATTGATTAAATAATGATTTCTGTTAACTTATTGAAATAGTACTGTGCATGCCATTAGTTATATTTTGTTATGAATAAATTATTACTAGCATTCTGAATTTTAGGTTCCAAAGAACCTGAAAGATGAGTAATTTTGTATGTATGTGTGTTCACTATTTTGGCTTAATGTCAAATAGCCTGGTCAAAACCTTACAATTTCAGTAACTAATCCACAGCTTGGTTGTATGATATTTGTACTTCAATATTGCCATATCCTGCTACTCTTTAGAACAAAGAAAAAAACTAAGTATACTTCCAAAAGCTGGAAGGAGAAAAGAACAAAAATAAGAATGTTTACCATGTTCATTATTTTTAGTTTTATTATAATACTGATTGGTAGCCACGATACAATGTTATAATAATACCGACTTAGTTTGAGTGTTTATTGTGCACCAGGGACTAAGCTTAGCACTTCAGCCACATTACTAATTTTCATAAAAGTACTTTGAGATGAATACTATTATCCCTGTTTTGCAGTTGAGGAAAAATGAGGCTTAGGGAAGTTTTCTAATGTTTAAGATCATGCCACTATACTAGTAAGTGACAGGATTTACTGCCTCCTCCTCAAAGTTCCTTTTCCCTTTCTACTACGGAAGTAATTTCATTATTGTTTTGGCAGATGTGTCTTTGTCTTCAGGTTTATTCTGAGAATATAGCTCACTGCCCCCTTTTCTCTAGATTTGCCCCTTGGAATAGCTTTTCCTTTCCCATGGTTAATCTATTCTGGGACATCTCAAATCTCTTGTCCTAAGTTCTCTATCAAATTTTGTCTCCTGTTCTAGCTTCCTCCAGGGTATGTTCATCATCTTATTTTCTTACCATTGCGTAAACTAAATGTATCCCTTTGCCTCTACCTCTCACGTTCTGGACTCTTCCTATCCCTGAGACACTGCCATTCTTCATCCCACAGACTTGAAATCTGAAGCTTTGTCATTTTCTGTCTTTCCTTCATCTCTTCTATTTAGTTGATATTCAGATCTCTTTTTATTTGTGGACAGTCTCTCTCCCTTAGGGTCTTTTTGGTACCACTTGAATCTGGCTCCTTACTGTCAGAAGCCACAAGGCACTGTTAGGGCATTCTCTAGTGAAACTCTTGGTCAATATGACAAAGAAGGTCTTATACTTTGAGGAATCACTCTTGTCACCAAATCCATGTATCAGAACCCTGCTCAATGACTGAATCTCTAGGTTCCAGAGCTTAACTTGGCTCTTGTAATACTCTTCTTGGGTGCTTTGGAACAGCTCAGTTGTTGTTCCCTTTGTGTGTACAGTGTGACCTTTGCTGCCACAGTCTCTGATTTTTCAATTAGGACAGTTTTGACTTCTCTCATAATACATGAGCATGCCGTTTCCACACCCCAGGACCCTGGTTTGTAATTTTGTGATACCTTAGGGTAACTTAAGCTTTGCTGCCATTGTGTTTTCTCTGAGCAGTTCCTTATTTTGTCCCGTACACAGTGCCATGTTACTCTCCTTTCTAAAATGCAAGGATGGAACTACTGAGATTGTGTATTTCTGTGTGCAGCATCCCTATTAATTATCAAAAATATGTGTCTATTTTTACATCTCTTTTTAGTGTCTTCTTTAATTTTACTTTGGAATTAACAAATTTTTTTCCTCATAAATTCTTTCCCAGTGACCTGCATTCTTTGACAGCACTTGTAAGCAGTACTTTGTAGGCTTGGTTGCATAGGTGGAACTATGTGGGATGATACAGGAGACAACAGATAGATGAAGTTCAAATTACATTATCCTCTACTTGCTCTTCCCAAAGGGGAGGATGGCAACAGCTTGTATTAGAGTTTAACAATATCATTAGAAGTACACTCACCCTTAATTCTCTTTCTGTTTATTTTGGCAGTGAAAGATCTGCTTCAGAAGTGAAAAGTTGAATTATTTCAGTGAATTGGGCATATTAAGATGTTCTATTTGAGTATACCTTTTTCATTAGAGGAATACTTAAAAACTCATTTAGTGAACATATTTCAGAATTCCTAGAATAAGGTAGTTATATTGCTTTGAAATAAAATGAAAACAGACTGTTGGGGGGAAATGAAGGCATTCACAGGTTTAGAATGACAAAGCCAGAAGTCTAGAAATGTTTGTTTTTCTCAGTCATAATATGGTACTGTTCATCAACTTTCCTTTTATCTTTGGCCATTCTAGAGGGGTGTTTGATGCTTCCCTCAAAATGGCTGGCTTCTATGGATTGTATACCTGGCTGACTCATACTATATTTGGCATCAATATTGTCTTCATACCATCAGGTAACGGTTGTCATAACTTCCACTGCTTTCTTTCTAAGGAAAGCTAAGCCATTTTGCTATATACATTGGGAAATATCACCTTCAATGATAAAACACTAAATTTTGTGGTTTGAGAGTTACTCTGTTTTGATTAGGTGCAGAAATACTATTTGCAGTGTTCATTTATTGCTATATCTCCGGTAGCTAGAATGATAGTGAGCATCAAACTCTGCACATGTATTTGTTTAATGAAAGGATTGGCTTACGCTCAGCATACACCAGGCACATAATGGCACACAGTCAATGTTTGAACTGAACTGATTAGCAGGGAACAGTGAGTTGGTCATGTTGTTTTGTCCCAGGAAAGATACTCTTCTGGGGGTGAGGGCACATAAGCTGTCACCATACCTTCTAAGATCCATTCTGATAATACACTCGTTCTATAAGTATGAGGGTGATTTAGTGATCAGTTTTTACTTTTTCCATTGGTATTATCATTGCTCCTTTCCTTTTACTTTTTCTTCGTTTCTGTAGCCATCTGTCTTTCTGGATATATGTGCTTTCCACATTTACCTCTTCCATCATTTTTTCCCCAATTACTTGTGCTCCCTTCCTTCTTTGCATTCCCAAGTTCATAAATGACCTTTTCCATTTAATGTCCTTTAAGCTGCTCTGTGACATGCAGGCCAGGCCTGAGGGCTCATGGAAATTGGTTACTTTTTAACCACTCTGTGAGGTAGACAGAGTAGGTAGTATCCTTGTTGTGTAGATGAAAAACCAAAGTTTTGCAAGGTCGCATACCTGATAATGAAAAGTTGGACTAGAATTGGAGTCCCTGTTGTTTGCCTCGTTCTGGAGAGCAGCCAGGTTTTCTTTAAAGTGCTCAAAATACTGCTCTGGGAGTGGGTAGCTTCAAGTAAAGTTTTTTAGCTGCCAGACTTTTTAAAAAGTTACATTTCATTTTTATTAGAAGCAAGATGAAGACTATACATTCATATCTGAGGCTTAGAAACCAATTTGTGATCTGGCTTTGGAACTCAGTACACATTTTGATCAGTTCTACATTATAAGAGTGGGTAATAATTTACCCATGATTCAGAATAACAATTATAGCACACTGAAATGTTACTTAAGAACAGTTTCACGAGGTAAATACACAGTTTTGTAATGTCAAGTTTTAAGACATAGAACCTACTTTAATTAGCTGTTTGAATTTGTATTTGTTTAATTTGGGTGGAAATTTTTCAGTAGGAGAAGCCTGTTGGCTTAGGTGCTTCTGTTTTGTTAATTGTGCTGACGTTGTCTTTGTATCTTTTTAAAAGCTTTAGCAGCAATCCTTGGAGCAGTGCCATTTCTGGGGACATACTGGGCAGCCGTACCTGCAGTGCTAGACCTGTGGCTTACACAGGGTTTAGGGTGCAAAGCCATCTTACTCTTGATTTTCCATCTCTTACCAACATACTTTGTAGATACTGCCATCTATTCTGATATATCAGGGTAAGTATTGCATAAAACTTCTGAAGTTGTTGGGGAATCGTTTTCAAAAATTCCTAAGGCCTTTTTATTTTTCATGTTTTTTTTTTTTTTTTCCTTTTCGGGATGGGAGAAAAAGACAAGTGGTGGCAATTTTCAGTGAAGTAGTCTTGTGATTTCACTGATAATAATTTCATTTGGAGTGTATGCTGTTTCGTTTCATATATATTACTTGCAATCCAAATTTAAATTGTGAGTAGTCTGTTTTAGTGACATTTAACCTAGAAAGGAAATATTACTAGACATATGTGAATTATGTTAATCATGGTAAAGAGCAGTGGTTATTTTTTAGAACTTCTTTATTTTTAGAGCCAAAGAGATTGTATATCTAAGAATTTCTATGTAAAAACAAACCTCATTAAGTTAATATCTGACAAGTAGCACTCTCTAAGATACTATGTATGGCTTTATATTGAATACTGGTTAAATTAAAGCCTGAAGCCAAATTTTGGCCATGTGATAAAAAATATCTATTTTGGTAGATTTTTTAAAATATCTTTTTAAAATTGAGTTAAGCAAATCAGTCTTAGTCATATGTCCTTATTCACATAACTTACTAGAAGCTAAGATATAACTAAATGTTGAACTTTAATAAGCTACTTAAGTTTATGATTGGCTGACTGAAACTGTCCTGGTAGTGAACATATTCCTCTTTCAGTAGTACATCACTGCAATATTGGTAGACAAGGGTTAAGTTTATAGAAAGAGTACTTCCCTTCAGCTGATTTGAAAATATGGGGTTGATTTGCATGTCACTTTGTTTCTCTCTAGTAAGTTAAAGTAGATAATGATGGAAAACTACTAAGTTTCTGAGCACAAAAAGAAATAAACAACTCTCTAAAGAAGCCAACGGGGAATTTTAATGCCTAACACTTGAGAGAAAGTTAAAGATCAAAGGAAAACATTATAACTTCTTAACAGTTGAAATTTAAGTAGTGACAGTAATGATATGATTTATAGTTACGTGCTTTCATTTCATTAAACTATAAATTTTATTAAGGTGGCTGGCTAGAATTCAAGATTTATATATGGTTTTATCTTAATATCTAATTTAACGTAAAATTAAATATTTTAGCACAGATTGTTGTATTTTTTAATAAATCAAGTTTTAATTTAAAGGCTCTCATACTTTTAAAAAGTGTTTAAACTTTGTTAGTTTTTAAAAAATGCTTTGTTTACAGAAAAAGTTATAGAGTGCATGGAATCATGCTCTGCATCCTTCTTTAGCTTGATAAAGACAAATTTTAATTATGTATTGGTTTTCTGGAGACCGGCTAACCTAAGTGTTACTTATTGAATTATAATGTAATACAGAACATTTTTCTAGGATATTTAGTTATTTGCTCTCACTGAACTGTTCTATTCAGTTGTGTTTAAGGAGTCGGAGCCAACATGCCTTATTTCAATGGCCATTTATTACCATTATTCAGTATGCTATAATCTTCCTTGTTTCAATTATGTAAAAGATATTGTGATAAGCTATATCACAATAAAAACCTTTGGATTTGTGATCAGTGTTTTCCTCATGAGGCCTTTTTTCACTACCTTTGACAAAAATCTATATTTTAGGAGATTATCGTGAGTGTAATCTATGAACAACAGGGATGCTGTTGTTTTATTATTGTTGTTGTATTATTATGGAAAGCATAATTGAATTTACATTGTGCAATCTAAGTTGTGCCCACTGAATAACCCTTACAGAAGTAAACCTAACAAATGATTTAATGTAGCCAGTCCTAAGCCAACATTAACACACTTTAGATAGCCACATAATAGGTACAAGATTTGACTTTATTCCTTCAGCTTTTGGACATAGCTATGGAAAGGTAAATGCCACATGTGTCGTGCATCTCTATACTATTACTGTCAGCATTCAGTTATCTTATTGAGACAATCTAAAGAAATCGTTAGCAAATAAACATTGTGTTGAAGAACGTGTTTCAGATTTACTCCAAGCTTTATTTGTCAGTAGTAGTGTGCTAATCTGTGTCTTCTTATTCTAGAGGTGGCCATCCTTACCTGACCGGCTTGGCAGTGGCTGGTGGGGCATATTACCTCGGCCTGGAGGGAGCAATCATTGGGCCCATACTTCTCTGCATACTTGTAGTTGCTTCCAATATCTATCGTGCCATGCTTGTGAGTCCCACAAACTCAATGCCCACGCCCAGCCAGACACCATGGCCTGCTCATACTCAGCGGTAAGTCGAAGTAGAATGATCATGTACTATGCTGAACTACCCTGTTCATGTATTTTGGCCTGAGTAGTCTGTTGGGACATAGGTATTTCAGTGCCCATGTTCTGCTAAAGATTTTAGGAGACACTGAGTAAGTAGAACTCATTGGCAAAGTTTGGGGTTTCATATAACAGGAACTAAATAGAGTCAGAATTGCTAGTGTTATGAAAAATCAGAAATGTAGACTATTGGGATATGATGTAAAAGAGTAAAAGAAACTCAAGAAATAGGACAATGAAATGCAATGCATGAAGCCCCTGAATTGGGTATGGGATGAAATAATTGAAGAAATTTGATTGTGGACCATATATTAAATAACATTGTTAAATTTCTTAGGTATGATAGTGATATATCAATACCTAGGTTATTGATATATACTGTTCCATCAGACCATTTCTGTTCAACATCCTGTGATGATGATTCACCTGTGACAGATGACTCCCCGTTTCTGAGATTCACCCATTCTGTTACATACAGCTATTGCTAACTCTTTCTTATTGCTGCCTCGTATTTCAGTGTACATACCACTATGTATTTTTTCACTGCAGTGTGGACAAACAGTTGGTTGGTTTGTGGTTCATGATTGTTATAAATCAAATTTCTGTGAACTTTCTGTCTTTTGGCAGACACGGGTACTTATTTCACTTGTATAGAACATCTGGAGGTATATTGTTTGATTTGAGTGTTAACACTATTTATTGTTTTTCCCACATCTGTTTTAGGATCCTGCTTTTCAGGGCTTGCTAGGTCAGAGCAGTTGTCCATCTCTGTGCTCCTTCTGCAGTGTGTTGCTCTAACCGCATGTTTTTTTTCTCTCATATTCCTTTCCTGCTTCCTGTCCCCCACCCCCCAGATAGGTTTGTGAATGGGTTGTGAGAGGTCCGGCAGGAAAAGTGTGATCAATGCAGGTCATTTTTTTTTTTTTTAAAGATTTATTTACTTGTGCATACAGACCTGGGGTACAGGCCAGAGGCTCAGGGGCAGTGAGAGGCTTCACCAGAGACAGAGTGGGGAGCAGAACAGGCAGATCTACGAAGTACACTGCTGAGGGGAGCAGCGGGCGGGTCAGGAGAGGTCTGCCACGCCATGTGGTCTCCTTCGGGGCAGGCGGGAATTGAACTCATGCGGAAGCGGCTTTAGATTCTCAGAGCTGTGCTTTAACCCGCTGAGCCACCAGGGAGGGCCGCAGGTCATTTTTTAATGAGAAGTGTAAATGATCTTTGAACTAGTAGCAAACACAACCATTTGTTGAGATTTAAATGCCAACTTCTGTGATTAAACGTTTCATGTGCTATCTTAGTTTACTTAACCTATTCTTTGTTCTCATATGAGGATAGGAAGGATTGTTTTCCATGGTTTATAGATGAGGAACTCAAGACTTAGGTTAACTTGCCTTTCGTCACATAACTGATACACAGGTGTACTGGTGTGTTTCAATAACGATCTTTATCTTTTTCAACTATCTTTCCCCCCTCAACCTCAAGAAAACACATTGTCCATTGTTTCATACTTCAGAGATGTTGCCCTCTGCATAAAATGCCATTGTGTGTTCATTCTTATTACTTATCTCCTCATTCACAATCTGCCAAGTTCTGCCATTTTTATCTCACATCTATCCCTTACCTTTCCACCTGCAGAGCCATCACCTATGCTAAGCAGGGCCCAGCTACTGCATTTTTCCTTTGGATGACTCAGTCATCCTAATTAGTCTCTCAACCTCTCTTTATTCCACCTGTTCATTTTCCATTCTGTATCTGATATGTTCTTTTCAAAATGCAGCCTTTCTGCTCGGTACTTTTACCAAACATGGCCTCCATCGTTCGTTTTAGGAGAAAGATCAAAATCTTTGACTTGGCTAGCATGGCCCTCTGTGATCTCACCTGTGCCTGCCTCATTAACCCTGAAATATTTTCCCCCTGGCTTTCTGAACCACAGCCTGACTGGGTTTTCTCTGCGTTTTAGATACAGAGGTCCCATTTAAACTAAAGGTCCTCATACATGCTGAGGTTCTCCCTCCCCCACCTTTTCTGGATTAATTAACTCTTAATCATTCTTCAGATCACAACTCTAATGACAGTTCATTAGAGAAGCTTTTCCTATCCCAACGATTAGGTTACATTCTTCCTGCTAGTTTAATGCTTTTACAGTAGAGCCTTATACATTCCCCTTAAGGTATAATTTTTATTTATACTCTTCATTACTTGTGTCTTCCTACCTGACAATGGTTGCTATTACTGCAGAGGCCCTGTTGGTTTTAGTTTATCCACAGCAATAATGTCTTGTATTTAGATCATTCTCTATTCCTAGTTAAAGGAGTGAATGAGCTGTGAGGAGGTAGTCTCTGCAGAGGAGTGAGGCTTGACTTAGCATAGGAACCCTAAGTTAGTGCACTGTGGTAATTTAGGGGGTCTGGTTGCATGCATTAGGTAGCCATAATTTCTAATTTAAGATGCAGCAGTGGTGGCCGAAATGACCTTTACAAGACTATTTTTATATATTACCATCTACCTTCAGATGCATGGACAACAGCCACCTAAAAACGGTGAAGGAGGGGACATCTCACCATTGGTGGTGGTGCAATGTTTGATGGTGGTAGATGTCATGGACGTAGCATGGACTCCTTATTCTTTTGGTCTTGATTCAATAATCAAAACTAGTTATTTCCTTTGTTCTCTGCTAACATTGGAGCTTTTTGGGATGTGTGGGGGATGACAGATACACTTAAATAGTTTCTTGATTTTTAGATGGGGTAATCAGACTTGATTTGCTGTACTAACCTCACTCCTATCAAAAAACAGAGCAGCAGTCTCTGACTATTGAAGATCAGAAAACCTCTAAAGAGGAGGTGGGGGTCTAATTCAGGAGCACCACTGGAGTGCTGGTCTCTGTATGACCTTCTCCTTAGCCCTCTCATACCCTGACAGTACTGAAGGTGGCAGCTGGAATGTGGTCCTTTAGAAACTCAGATTTACCGTTCTGTTGAGAATAGTTACTAGTAATATTTTGCTGTTTCTTAGAGCATTATCTTAACCTGACTGAATATCTTTCATAATCTAATACCCAGAATTCAGTCAAAGGTATCTTTTCATAAAGGAAATTACTTGGTAATGAAATTAAGTTTTAACATATCCTACTTTTCCCTTTTCTTTGCAAAATGAGATATGAAGTTTCTCTAAAAGCCGTCATCCTGTGGATCTTTACATTAACCTTAGGAATTTTAATTTGGAGTGTACCCCCTGTATTCTAGTCTGGAATGATGGGGGAAAAGAGAGAAGAGAAATCTGTGAGTGCACAACTCATTCTCTATAGATTTGCCTCTTTTGTTTCTGTCACAGATATGCGAATCTGTTGATTCCTCTTTGCTCCTAGAGCTGTGACCCTGACGCTGGGATCACTTGCACAGTGTCCTCATTGGCCCGGCCTCCCCTCTGGCTTCCCTCTGATCTGGTTTTTCTGAACCATAACTATTATGTCCCTCTGCTGCTTGAAATTCAGACAGTGGCTTCCCATGGTCTTTGAAGATAAAGCTGAAGCTTAAAATTGGCTCATCAGACTTTCATGCCTCCTTTTTGTCTGTAGATTCATATCTGTGTGTTGTCTCTGCATTATTTTCTAGCCTTAATTGACTTGTTTTATGGTTTAACTGAATAATTTACTACTTTTAGAAATAATGCCAATGTATTCTTTATTCCTTTGTCTTTTCCTAATTTCTTGAGTTACAGTTTTATGAGCGAATCAGTTAGCTCTGGCCCTCTTGATGAGGCCAGAAAGAAATCATTTCTTATATTTCCAGGTTACCCAAGTTTGTTTCCCAGGAGATAATCCCAGGTTCTATTAAGATCTATGTTACTTCCGTAGGGTTTTACCCACATACCACCACCAACAACAACTTAAACAAGTAAAGAAGATAAAAAGTTGAGATGGAAAACTGTTTCTCAGCTTGCTGCACTTCATTTTCTTTCTTGAGTCCTCTGAAGGCATTCTTGGCCTGGAGGCAGAATTGAATAGTGGGTATGAATTTCAAGGTTACAGCTAAGCTTACTTGTCAACAGAAAACAGTCACCAAGCCGACCACAGCTTTAATCTTATTTCATGCTTTTGCTCCAAGGCAGAAATTTTCATTCATAATTTAGAGGAATCGAATAGTTCCAACTTGCAGGTATTTTAAAAATTTGAAAAGATGTTTAAGGATGAATTTCGAAGCCCTTTTGGGTATTGAAAAATACCTTGTAATGTTGACCAGTTTTGATTATTGGTTTTGAAAATTTCTCAGGGCTTCTCAGAAGTGAGTGCTCTCTGAAATTCATGTCATCTGAGAACAGCTTATAGCCAATTTTGCCTGTATACAGATATAGAAAAACAGGAGTAGGTGTGTGTGGGAGGGGTATCTCCATAGCTAGCTTCCCTCCTTCCTCCCCTCCCTCCCTCTATCCAGAAAGAGAGGGCATGCAGAATGGTTCTGGGAGGGGGGTATGGTTTTGCTTTCCTCACGGGACAGTTGGCAATATCTAAAGACATTTTGATTGTCACATCTCTAGTGGGTAGAGGCAGAAATGCTGCTAAAGATATCATCATGCACAAAAATGTCAGTAGTGCTGCTACTGAGAAAAACTCTGATTTTGTAGATCTATAGCTAAGTGGATATAAAGTGTAGGTGTGTGTGTATAAATCTTTGGAGAAATTTTTCTGAGTATAAAAATATTTAAGGTAAAATGTATTTAAAGGAAATAAAATTCATTCCAATTCTTTTACCTATTAACATATATTCAACAGAAGATTTGACCTTGTCACAGATAGCCCTATTCAGAGCTGCAGGCACCAGAGCCAGGAACATTACCCACCCCTCAAACTGTTCTTTGGAAGTAAAGCTGGGCAAGTTACAAGTCTGCTTCAGAGGGACAAGAGGCTCAGGGCACCCTCCAGTGACAGCCTTGAGATGATAGAACATCCTTGAATGTTTAACGTTTTAATTGTGCTAAAATATATCTCACAACCAGCAATGGCAACTTACATGGGCTAGAAGTTTATCTCTTGGGTGAAAGAATTCTGAACATAAGCAGTCTTAAGCAAGTATAATTGTCCCACAAACATCAGTGCTCAGCCTCCTTCTAGCATACTGCTCTGCCAGCCTTACTGTGAAGCCTTTTTGTCTGAGATGGTTGCTTCCGCTGAAATTCATCCATAAACTCTGACCTGGCCATTTGACTCCCAGCATAGAGGCAGAACTGACTGGGTGTTGTCATCCTAGTTCAGGAGGATAAGTCATATAGCAAAGGCAAGTTAGCTAATGCACTTCTAAGAGCGGCACCTCAGTGATGCAGCAGATACCTCCCTGGAGCCCAGATATTACTTAGCCACGTGTTTGTACATAGTTTTGTGGGAATCTGGGGAAATGGTTTATTGGACGGAGAGGGCCAAAAATCTGGCATTCTTTTTACTAAAGAATGAGAGACAACTAGCAGACTTCAAAACAATACTCATTTCAATATTAAGCAAAACATAGTGCATCTATTAGCACAGTTCATTCTGCATAAATGCTGGGACTAGAAATTTATAGTACAAAGGACTTAACCAATGTTCACAAGTAATTGTCCTTCTCTTTGTAATGAAAAGTATAGGATAGCATAAAACAGAATATCCTCTTTATAACAGAGTCACCATAATATTGAAGTATATACATGCAAGACTCAGTGATGCTTGTAGGGTAACTTGGTGTGTAACGTCAGAAAAAAAAACAGCAGAGACTATATATAAAACCTTATAAAAACCCTCAGGTTATAAAATAAAATAGTGTTTTTTTTTTTTTCTCTTTCTCTCTCTCTCTCTCTTTTTTTTTTTTGATACTTCTTCGGTTTATTTTCCAAAAAGCCAAACTAATCATTCTTTTCTTCTAATAGGACTTTCCGGGACATTTCTGAAGATCTGAAATCTTCAATAGACTGAACTTGTTCTCACCAAAATGATTTCTCTTAGGAAGTTCAGCCTTGACAGTGAGTCCAGCTCAGCTATGGCCTTTTGTCCTATCAGCTGTGCCTGGCAAGCAGAGCCCAGGGAAGAAGTAGAAGCAGCCTGGCCTCCCATACCTGAATGCCTGGACAAGAAAGGACTCGCTGTGGGCTGCTTTGCATTTTAAAGCACTACTAAGCTCACATTTGTGGTTTGCTCACTTAACTGTTGCTAAGGTGGTGTGAAAAGTTTTGGTTTATACACTGGTACCATGGCTTGACATTTTACTTTGGTTACCTATATTACTGTAATATATATTTATAGTTATTTTTAAGAGCCCTGTACAGTCTGCCGTTAAAAGTATACACCATGTAATTTTCTTTGCTTTAAGAAGTCTGTCTTAAACTTTTATGACAGTCACTTCTTAATGAAGAGGGCTTCCACTTTTGAGTGTCTAGTTGTTTGAGCTGGAAAAAGTGATTCTTCTGTCCTCCTCCTACAAGCTATGGTCTTCTCTGTAAGATAGAATGACTTTAAGTGTAAGAGTGGATGGATTATATGAAACTAGGTTGGCCTCAGTGGTGGCTGCAGGAAACACAAAGTCTGACACTCTTCCTCTCCTTGCTCCACTCCCTGTCCCCCATTACACTATTGCCAAATTTTGAATACTTGACACACCACACTGAAGTAAAATAATTATGAAGCTGCTATTTATGGTAACAATATAATGGGACTCATGTTGTGATTAACTTTTTCTTTCCAAATATTTTAAGTAAGAAATCTCAGGTGTAGTCGTACTCTAATTTTTTTCTTGTGTATTCTTATTTCATTATTTGGAATTCTGCCAGGTAGTACTTATTAGCAGTAGGTTTTTATATTTAAGTGGTATTTTTCCATTCCTTAGCACAGTGCCTTGCACAGATGACTCTAGATGAATGCTTAGTGAATTAAATTGTGACTTTTCAAATATCCCAGCTTTCAGAACAACCAGTGTACTGCTTTACATTTGACATCTGTTTGCACTGTTGTTTCACAACCGCTTTACCCCAGCTCACATAGAGCTTTATATTATTTTACTACAGTTTCACTCAGATGGGGACACTTAAATTCAGAAATGGCCTACTCAGTGTCATCAAGTTTAATAATATTGGTGTCAAATCTTTGTGACTCCATAGTTTGCAGATTCTGTATAGTAGTGTTCCTTCTAATATCTTATGCAGTGTCCCCAGGGTTGAGATAGGATAGGTGTTGCTGTCCACTTGTTAATGAATTATGATTGGTTCTACACTTAATGACAGGGTTTGGACTAGAATCCCACTTTGTGCTCTTTCCTCCATATTTAACAATCATCAGACTCTTTGCTCCAAGGGAATATGAAGGGGCAAGGGTTTTAAGTATCAAAGACAACCCTTTTGGAAAACCTTTAAAAGCAGAAATCATTTTTTTCTAAAAGGTCTTCTCACTGAGAATCACAATTAGTGATAATTAACTTAAATTGATGCTGATAATACCTAAGAAAACCACCTAGAAAAGTGGTTATTGTGAGGTCTCTGTTTCTGTAGTAGACTACTTGTAGAGCTCTTGTTTTTACCACAAATCCTTCAACAGTTAACTGATACACAACCCCAGATAATATTTGGTCTAGAAGTAACTCATCACTTCTTTAGTTATTCAGTTATTCCTTCAGTGAAACATTTACTGACAGTTTCCCAGACTGTTCAGTGTTGTAGGCTATAATTCAGAAGGAGGCTTTCTTTCACCTTAAATCTTAGCCAGATCATGTATATTGTTAAAATGAAAAATATTATATTAAAAAAGCAATCAGGTTTGTTTTTGTTAATTATATATTGGCAGGTTTATAGCTGTAATTAGCACATATTTATAACAGGCAAATAAAAACACAGTGGGTCTGTGTACCTATACAAATTATGTTCCTCTCAAATGCTTTTATCTGTATGAAGTGACATTGTAAAAAACTAGGTTTGAGCTATTGTATGACTATTGTTGGTCATAATTATTAATATGAATACCAGGAGAACTCCGAGTCCCCCCAAAATAGTTTAGAGCTGCCAAAATTAGCAGTAGGGTAACATCACTCTGACGTCTCGGGGTCAGAGGTGCCCCCAGAGTACTCCACTGCCCTGATGAGGAAACCTGAACGGGCCCAATACTCCTGAAACTGTGTAAAGACGCAGGACAGAAAGAAACATGCCCCCACCAGGTCTTCCTAGTACCTTGAGGTCCCACTTTTGTTGTGTTTAGCATTTCGGGGAAGAAATATTCATAAATTCAAGCCATGAGGGTTTTGATTAAAGCAAGTAAATGTTAAGGAAGTTATCCAGAGAGTTCAGTTTCATTATAGGAAAAAACTTCCTAGAACTTTCAAGGAGGCTGAACTACAACCTCCTTCAAAGGTCTTACAAGACCTTTATGTGAGTGTTACAGTGGAAATAGCCTCTGGCAGCACACTTCCAAGTGCTGATTGTAGCTAAGAAAGAGTTCTTTTTTGTTTTTATTTATTTTCATGTTTTGCCATAGAATATGTTTACTAACTTACTGAAGACCTGGGAAAAAAAATACTTAGTGGCTATTGCAAGCCACCAAGTAGATATTTTTTGGTTGCTTAAAAATAATCAAGAGAATTATATATCAAGATGTTCTGTCTGTCTGCCTGAGTCATAGATGTTTGTGCTAGAGAGGTCTTTGTGTAGTTAGTTTGATCCTGTCATTTTCTGGGGAAGGAAACAAATCCATAGGTTAAAATAACTTTGCTAGCACATACAGAGCCAGCTAGTGACAGAATTTAGAGTAGAATATAGTTCTTTTTTTCCTCTCAGTCTTTTTTCTACTTCTTTTCCCTTTCCCATGGTTGCATAACTTTGGGGAAATGTATTCCTTATAGTAACAGTGTCAAGATATGCTATTAAATATTATAAGAGAACAAAATTGTATGTAGAGGGAGAGGACTGCATGGTTAATTAAAACTGAAAAATGTTGAGTCCTTTATAAGACTTTAAGAGTTTTTAACTTGCCATCCTATATTTTGAATTTATATGACACAAAGACTGTTTACTAGACTTAATTGACCTTAAACTGCATCCCTAGCCTCCTTTTCTCAGAGACTCTGAGGGCCACAGGACCTGGGAGACATGACTAAGTTTACAGCCATTTTAGAAGATATCCTTCATGGAAATTCTTTTTGTTAATTCTTTTCCATGGTACCACATAAACTGTAATAAATCTCAAAGTTTAGTGAGATACTAGTAAGAAAACATTTGCTGTTCAGAGCTATACGTAAAGTATAGAGATTCTTTTCCACCTATGGTGTGTAAAATCAGTATTTGTGTTGAGTTTTGCAAGTTTTTTAAAGATAAAATAATGTGCAGATAAAGTAGTGATATATTGATACTATGTTTTAATAATGGTTTTGTATGGCACTTTATAGTTTTCAGACTGCTATCATAGGCCCTGTTAGGTGATCAGGTGTTAAGTATTACCACATGAAGCACTGGAGACTCAGAAAGTTTTTGTTTTCTCCCTTAAGTTTGTACCACAAATTAATGGAGCCAGAATTCAGTTGCAGGATTTCTGACTCCAAGTCCAGGATTCTGGATTCCATACCTGGTTTCCTATTTTTCTTCCAGCTTTTTATTTTACTATGAAAGATGTGGAAACAAATCTTAAAGTGACATCTTTTTGTTTATTATCAAATAATCCTTTTTTTTTTTATTGTGGTGACCCAGAAAATGAAAATTTTATTATGGCTATCCCAAAGAAATCCCTTCTTTGTAGTGCTGTTTGTTTAGGTGACTAGAGTGCATTTCCTTATTTGATTTTTAAACCACAAGATTGGATACATAGTTGTAATTGCTTATATAACTTTTCTTTTTTAAAATATATCATCTTTGCAGTCTCAGGCAAAGTAGAGATGTTTGAAAGTAAAAAATAATACATATTCTTTATTCTCACACAAATGCTTCTTAGCTTTAACTTGCTTTGATAACCTACTGACAACTTCTTTGTAAATGTAAAGTATTTATATTTTGAAATAAAATTACTAGTGATGAATGAATCTGGTGATAAACTAAGTTTTATTTCTATTGAAAGTTTGATCTTAATGAAATCAGACCTCACAAATACATCCATATGTCGCTTCAGCCTTGTGTCTTGCCCTTTCCTTTGGCACCACTATCCACACTGAATCTTTATGAAATATGGCAACTTACATGAGGGAAAATGAGAGGAAGCATCTTAAGAGAGTTGAAAGGGTCCAGGGCTGAAGTGGAACATTCAGTGCATAGAGGAGGTGGTCTTGTGGTAGATAAGGAAATGCCACAGTGGATGGAAAATAAGGGGGTAGAAACTGGACTAACAGAACGGCACATTTTGAATAAAGAAGCCTAGCTTGTAGCTCTCTTCAAAATCACTGAACCTGCAGCATTGATAGACAGACCTGAACCCACAAGTGGAAGTACTGTACAGTACCTCAACAGTGCTTGGGAACCAGCTCTCTAATGCCTCAAGTTGGTGGTACTCAAGCCATCAATTATGGTTAGAGGAATAATCCTGGTCAAGGTGTAAGAGTTGATTAGCCAACCTTTATTTTTTTCACTTTTTGATAATTTCTCATTGGCAGATATGCTATTCCAAACGCTATTTCTTCATGCTTCCCAGTTTATTTCTTAAGCCCAGGTATGTATGTGCTTCCCTCTGGCTTTGCTTTTGGGAAAAGGGTGTTTAAGCTAAGGGGTGTTCAGCTATTTCCCACTCTAATCACTCAGGGGCTCATGATTCTTGCCCTTAGCTTTAAATGAATTGTTGTATTACTACATACTAATGATCTTTCAAAAGCTGCTCTCTGATAGGCACTAGGGAAAAAAGTAATTTTGAAGAGTAGTTTTAAAATCATAACTGTTAAACTGGGTGAAACTTTTCCATGTGCTTTATTTAGTTTTCTTTTGAAGAGTAATTCTAAACCATAGCCTGAAAGTTACTCAGATAACCATCTTCTTGCCAAGTACCCAGCTACAACTTTAAATGTTTCATCTTTACTCCAGCTCAGTGTTTAGGAGAAGGATCAGATAAGCACTGGGGTGAAGGCTAAATGCTACCTTACAGAGAAACCCCAGAGAGACAAACCCTTAGAATACTCATCTCAGTATTAAAAGCCCTTGTCTACAGAATGATTGGGGCCGCAGTTTCAACCCCAGCGCAGCTTCCAGAAATTGGAGCTAGGACGATCTATACAAGCCGGTTAGCCTCGCTGGCGACGGTTGTCTATGTCCTGGTAATAGGCCACGTGACCGTGGAAACACTCAGGTGTCTTGTTTCACCGCACTAATGCTGCGAATCTTGGGACCCTTGGGAAGCATGGTGAAGAGACAGAACG